>NC_056745.1:1090654244-1090751744 GCF_019279795.1 Protopterus annectens
TATAACATTGTTCATGTTTTGTTTTTTGTGATGTCTGAAATTTATTAAGGATATGAACACCATAAAGTAGTGAGGGGAGGAGGCAAACTTATTTGTGTTGGTGAGAATGTTTTTGGCTCTGTAAAGCATAAGTAGTTTTTGGTGATTTTTTTTTATTCAGTTTTGTATATGCAGGTCAGATTTAAGATTATCATCCATTATCATCCCTAATAATTAACTATGAGAAGTGACTTCAATGGTTAAATTGTCATAAATGTTGTTTTTATTCATGAGAGAAGGATATGGGAAAAAAACAAAGTAGTTTGTTTTTCGGGAGTTGAGCATGAGTTGTGAGTTACAAAGCAATGTTTCAGTGGCTATTAAAGTTTCCCCCGAGTATTTTCTTGTGCATATGACTGTGAAGTCATCCATATGTGTGGACATGTGGTGGGTGTTAATGAGAATGTTAAAGAGGATGGGACCAAGACTAGGAGGTATGGAGAGAGGGTAGAGTGCTTTTTTACTGACTGATACCTATTGGACAGAGAGTTTTTTAACCATAGAAGGGTGGGCTGAGAGAAACCTAGTGAGGACATTTGAATTAGAAGTTTGTTGTGACAAACTGTGTCAAAGGCTTTAGACAAGCCCAGAAATAAGGAGGAAACTTTATCTCTAGCTTTATTGACACTATCTGTAAAGGTTAAAAGTGCACTGTCAGTACTATGGAAGGGATGGAAGTTTTCTTGTATGGGGATAGGAGTTCTTCCTGCAGGAGATAGTTTAGCAATTATTTCTGAATACATGTTTCAAGTATTTTCTAGAGGAGGATAAGATTACTATAGGATTAAAGTTAATAATGTCTGTTGAATTTCATCCTTTGTGTAGAGGGATACTGTGTTATTTTTTCCAGACAGATGGAATGTGGGATTCCTGGACTGAATTATTTATAAGGAGGATTGAGAAAAGACAGATAATGTTATCACCAGCAGTTTTAAGGTACTCACTTGGAAGATCATCATTTGGAGTAGAGCCTGGTTGGAGTTTGTTTAAGAGTATTTTATATAGGATGTAGGCACAGGTTTGAAGGTAGAAGTGGATGGTGTGATACTCGGTTATTGAGTAGGGTTGAGAATGGATGCTGGGGAGTTCTTGGTTAGGGATTCTAATCTTGGTTAGGGTTTATACTATCAATGAACTAAGAGTTAAATTCTATTGCAGTTTTGAGTGGTCAGTTGTTGGAAGAGGGGATAGAGTTGAATTTTTGGCTATAATTTAATAGCTGTCCAGAATTTTTAGGGTTGTTTGCTATCATTCTGAAAGTTGTTATAGTATAGTTTTTTTGTCTTCATTTATTTGTTTTTTAATATAGTTGCGAAACATTCTGAAGTTCTTGAGATATTGTGATGTTCTATATTTTTGCCATTCTTTCCACACTTTTTATCTATCCTGCATTAGCATTCTACTCTATTTGGATAGCCAGATTGACAAATTTGTTTTTAGTTTCTTACTTCTAGGAAGTACAAGGCTATTTAGGATACTTAGGAAAGTTGTATCAAATTCTTTTATAGCATCATCTAAGGAGGGGATTCTTAGTATGTTTAAGTTCATACATGATAGGGTAGTAATGAATATTTCTATGTCAAATGTGGACAGGTTGCTTATTGTTTTATAATCATAGGGCCGGATTCACAAAGGCGTGCACGGAGTCTAAGAGTAGAGTAAGACTCCATGCAGCCAACATGTCCGACGAGTGATCCAGGAACAGCCGGTAGGGGCATGCAACAGAGCTCCTAAAATGAGTCTTACACGCACAGGGCTTGGATATGCAAATTATCTCAATTGCAGGTGAAAGCTATGCAAATGAGGTAAATTTGTGACCCAGGAAACCCGAACCTGTCCGAGTAAGAGTAGTGTTATTTGCAGAAATGTACTCAGTTGACAACTGAATACCATTCTGCAAATAGCAAAATGGAGCCGTGACAGCACCAAATAAAGGTTGCATCCAGTTGAGAAAGCATGCCAATGGCCAAATATATGGCCATTGGCAATGTTCACTGATGCAAAATAAAAATAAAAGTATTTTTTTTTATCCCGATCGCCGATGTTTAAGCGTAGCGCAGCAGCGCGCAAATGTGCTGCGCTCTAAAAAACAGAAAATCAATAATTAAAATCCACAAACGTGGATTTTATTGTAATTCCTAATTTACAATGCAAGAGAATGGCAGGCCAAAGACAACATGGCTACCGAGTAGAGGTTGCTAAGGGGGGAATCTCAGTCTAAGAGATGTAACCAAGCATTAGTAGGCAATCCTATGCAAATGAGGGTAAGGATAGTGAATCCCAAGTTTACATAGCAAATGAGCACAGTCAGTGGAGTGTAGGAGTAGGATAAGGGGAGTATCAGAGTAGAAGATAGGTGGCATCATGACGGGGGTATGTATGAAAGAAGTGAAACTCATTGGAGCAGAGTGGCATGTGTTTGCTGTCAGTTACTCATCACTGGAAGAGGTGTGTCAACAGGTACCCTAGATAAGGCAAGAAATTGAAGGTGTATGCCATGGATAACACTAAAGTTTATTGTAGAAGACCCTGCAACGTGTTTGTGCGCGGGTGCGCCCCTGTATATCGGAGTAAGACTGTGTGCATGCGTGTAAGCCTGTGTGCATGCGTTTAAGCCAGAGTAAGCATGTCTATGGTTGTTTAAAGTTGTGTAAGCACGTTTGCACTGGTGTGCGTGCGTTTTAGCAAGAATAAGCAAGATTTAGTCTGTGTAAGCATGTGTGCGCGTGTGTGAGCTGGTGTGAGTATGTTTGCGCTTATGTGCGCGGCGCTGCCCCCCTGAGGAAACAGAAAGGGAAAAGGAAGCACAACAAATAGTAGGAAGTTAACCAGGGAGTACTATTAGTGCTAGCAGGTGAAAACAATCAGAATCAGGCAATTACACAGGCAGTACACTAGCCCAGCACAACACTTAGAACTCTGCAAACAACATTCCACTATGTTTCTCTCAAAGACATTGCAACACTGCAGTAAGCTAATAGAAGTGAAAACTGAAAAAGCTTTACTGAGACAAAGAAATGTTAGGCGCTGCCATTGCTGTTATAAGGCGACATATGCAACATGCCGAGGGTGGTAACAATGTGAATGCTGCTGGACAACCCACAGTGAGGAGACAGAGAAGATTGTACAGGCCCAGGGGAACCTATTAGGGGCTACATGAGCTGGAGATAGTGAACTGCTATAGAGTGGACAGATACCTCATGCAGCAAATTGTTGAGCCGTGCAGGCCACACCTCACACACAGAACCAACAGAGGGGAACCCATCCCAGTGGAAACCAAGGTATGTGTTGGCCTAAGAATATTAGCAACAGGTACCTTCCAGAGACCAACTGGTGATATTATGGGGATATCACAGGCATCAGCATCCAGGGTACTGCACCAGTTCCTGGATGCCATGTCAGCACATGTCGGTGATCATGTATATTTCCCCAATTCCCATGAGGTATTGGCCAGCAATATGCGTCTCTTCCAGCAAATAGTGGAATACCCTGAGGTAGTGGGTGTAATAGACTGCACGCACATATGCATCAAAGCACCAGCCGGTGAGCGGGGTAGGGTCTACTTTAACCGCAAGGGCTTCCCCTCCATCAACTGCCAGGTTGTGTGTAATGCCCAGGGCATAATACTGAATGTGTGTGCTGGCTGCCCTGGAAGCTACCATGATTCCCATATCTGGTATCTGACACAGCTGTACCAGACATTTGCCAATGGGGACATCCCACATGGTCACCTAGTGGGGGATGCTGGCTATGCACTGGAGCCATGGCTAATGACACCCATTAAAAATGCACACACACCTGAACAGGAACGCCATAATGAGGCACACGCACAAACACGAAATGTAATTGAGCATGTGTTTGGGCTGCTCAAGTCATGGTTCTGGTGCCTGGACACATCTGGTGGAGCCTTGCAGTACTCACCAACTACATGTACCCAAATTGTCATGGTATGTGCTATGCTACATAATATGATCCTGCAAAAAACAGCTGCAGCAGGACCAGCATAGGCCAGGGCTAAACATCCCCCCACCATTGCCAAGGCCATCACAGGCAGAGTGTGACTTGGAGGAGGAACAACCTGAGCCTGCCCCAGTAGGCAGAAGGAGGCGTGCCCAGTATGCTTTGGCCTTGGCAAAGAGGCAGTGCATAGCACATACACTGGCTCAGTAGGAACCCTGGAAATTATTCCTCTCTCTGACTCGCACATATAGTAAAAGGGATGCCTAACTTGACACTACCTGTTTTCAAACATGTATAGGGAGTGTAGTATGTGCATCCGACATAGGCAGCCATGCAGCACCACCTGAGGCATGATTGCCATGTGTTAAGCAATATAAAGCAGTGCTAAACAGCTTTTACTTGTGGTTCTCTAGTTTGTTCAAAGTCCTTTTAGTGTAACAATGTCATGAAAATAACAAGAGACATTTCATTTCTGCTAATGTCATGAAACTTAACAAAGAGATATTTCATTTCTGCTTATACCATAAGAAAATATGCATCTGCTAGAAGCTTTGATAAAAAAAACAATAGATGCTTGAAAGTATAAACCATAGTCAGCATTACTTGTACTAAAGCTAGAAATGTACCTTGAATCTAGACAAAATGTAACACATGTATTAGAACTGTACAATTGAAGAATTGAAAAGTTAAGGTGGGCTAAAATAAGCCCAGGGCCAGGTTATTTTTCTCAAAATGTTTTTGCAAGACAGCAAATAATCCAATCAAGTCAGCAATAAGTCTGGTAACATTTTCTGTGAAACATACAGAAAGTTGTGTCCAACTACGTCAGCAATAGAATAGTAACATTTTCTGTGTGACATGAAGAGAACTGTATAAGAATAACATACTGATCATCGAAGAGCCAGACAAATCCTGTACCTACATGCTTTGTCTCCTTGCTGCAAGTAATAAAGGGTGCCTTGCTTGAACCTAACATGCATTGGTCTTTGAAGTTTTTTCCTTTTACAGATTGGTCCTTCAGACCAGAACCCTCTCTTCACCTCGGATCAGATGGCCAGGTGGTTGAAACTGTACGAGGAAGAAACCAAATCGGTTCTTCTTATATGGAAAGTCCTCTGACTGAATTATCGTTCAAAAGAGGCCAGCCACTTTCTAATCTGTGACTGAAGGATGGGTCTCCATGAATCAGTGATCAATCATCTAGGCTCAGGTAAGGTGAATCGACTTTTTTCTGTTTTCTGTTTTAGATCAGGGACTAGATGTGTATTGTTTTTGTCAGATTGTATTTTTGCAAGTCAGGGACAAAAAAGATTACTGTCTTGCATAGATCAGGAGAAACAGAATAAGTAGGCAGTCATTCTAAAGAGACTATAACAAAATCTGTGGTACCACGTTAAAAATTAAGAGAAGTTACATAATGATCAAAGGGTAAAACAAAATGGGTAATAATTGCACAAAAAGACCCCAAAATCCGCCGTTAATGGAAGACGCAAAATATATGCAGTCGCAGCACGCCGACAATATTAGATATTATTCAAAATGGGTTAATAAATACGAATTAGATGGAAAATTAGAAAAATCCTCGCTTATCAAACTTATAAAACAGCTCAAAAATGATTCAAAGGGTCGGGTAGAAAAGCAACGTCGATTAGGAATTCTTCTGGCACAGAGGTGGCTGGAGGAAGTAAACTGTAGGGAACAAAAAAACAAAGATTCAAAAGCAATGTTTTTAGATAGGGAGGATAATAACTTAGTAATAGCATCAGCACCTCCACCTCCCTTACCAGAATATGAAGCAAGTGAACAGATTAGTCCACCCCCACTATATCCTGCGGTCACTGAAGATGGAGATATTGTGAAATTAAAACTGACTAAAATTAGAGATCCCATCGGGACCAGGTCCCGAACAAAGGCAGGTAATTCAAAAGAAGGTATCGAATTATGGCAAATAGTTAAGAATTCACGATCTATAGGTGAAGAAGAAGAAATATGCCTGCTTATAGAAGTACCCAATCCTCAGGCAGGTCAAGACAATCAGGACCCAACTATCTTAGTGTATAGACCTTGGACTCCGGAAGATATATGGAAAGCCACTGAGGGAATTCCCCATCCAAAGGTTAATTTCAGAAAATTCTCAGAAAATTTACAAGGAATGAGGGTGAGTTATAATCTAAATGGAGAAGAAATAGAAAAAGTAGTTAGACAAATTGTAGGGTCAGATTGGTACATGATTAGTGGGAACCGGAATCCCCGTGACGCTGCACAAAGACCACTCCCACATAGCAGCACAGAATTAGATACCAGAGTGAAAGGTCTTACAGACCACATCTCTGAAAAATGCAAACCTAGGGCAGACTGGACTTGCATTAATCAATGCATCCAAGAAGGTGAAACAATTGATCAGTATTATGCCAGATTGTTAGAATGTTTTAATAACCACTGTGGAATGCAGGTTCCTGAAGATCAAACACAAGATTCCCCATATGAACAGCAGTTAAAGAATGCATTTTTAAAAGGCAGTAGCATGCCTATAAGCAGTTTTATTATGAAACACATGGTAGACCATCGTACAAGCAGGTTAACATCATTACTTGAATATGCTAGGCATGCCGAAAGGCATTTTAATAGCAAAAAGAAAAAGAAAAAGAAAGCTCAAGTATTTTCTGTAGAAGATGGAGCAGAAGTTTATGTAGTACAGTCTGGGAAAAAGGACAAGAAAAACGTGCAGGGAAACAAACAATCTGATCAGCGATCAGAGGACTTTGAAGGGCAGAAAAAAAGGGGAGAATGTTTTAAATGCGGTAAAAAGGGACATTTGGCAAAGGATTGCAAGAAAAACAAGAAGGTAACAACAGAAGACAAGGAGGGTGAGGACTGACTATATGGTAGTCAAGAATCACTAGAAGGGGCTAGCGAAAAAAGGACAAATGAGAATGTGATAGACGGAGTAGAGGAAGTGCAGGAAGTTAGTGACAATGAAGAAAATGAAATATTAGACCTAGCTTTATTGAGCTTGGAGCTCTATTTAGCAGACATGAAACCAGAAGTTACACTCTTGGTAGAAGGGAGGGTGGTCAAATTTTTGTGTGACTCAGGGTCATCACGAACCCTGATACACCCCTCAAAACTGCCAGGAAACACAGAGTCACCGGATTACATACTGGTCAAAGCAGTTAATGGACATCTGTATCGGGAGCCTCTCTCCCATAACATTGCAATAACTGATCCAGTTTCAGGATTGACACAAAGAAGCAAAATTGTAGTTTCTGCAAAATGCCCAGTAAACCTCTTGGGCAGAGACCTCATGCAGCTATTTGGTATAGCAGTAGTCCCAACCATGGAGGGTATGGAAGCACAGCAACAAATTAACACCTTTGTAGTGCAATCGGAGGGTGAAATGTTTTATTGGTACAGCCAGGACTTGGTTACGACTGGTCCAGGGACTGTGACCAAAGAGTTAATGAACCTAGCCATCAGTAAGTTCCCCTCCCTTGACATTGATAAGCAACACCTGTTGCACTGTACCCTGTATTATTGCAACATACCAGGACCTGATAAGGAATATGAGCAAGAGTTATTTAAGAATCATGCAAACAGATTGATAGTGCGTAACCTGTACTGGGACACAGAAGGGAACAGTGTAGCCAGCTGTTCATTGCCCCAGGAGTTCTTTGCACTTCATAAATCTAATTGATTACCACATGTTAGCTTAACCAAAAACAGAAATATAGAATGGGCAGACCTAGGAGAAAAAGTCACGAGATCGGAGAAACAGACAGAACTAGAACTTTCAGAACAAGGAATATAAGTACAAAAGTTGAATTGGATGATTCAGACCAACCCAGCTGTGCACTTGCAGTCTAGCGAGGACAGCTGATTGACACTCTTATTAAAGGAGGAAGAGAATGCCTTATGAGACATACCAGAGACTCTCTGGTCAACAGAGAAATCAGATGTAGGACTCATTCGTACAGCGGGACCAGTTACTATCACGCCAAAGTCAGCATTCAGACCACAAAAAAGACAGTATCCCTTAAGAAAAGATGCAGAGGCAGGGTAAAGCCTATTATAGCAGCCTTACTTAAAGGAGGGATACTAGTAGAATCTCCCGATTCACCATGTAACACACCCTTATTTCCAGTTAAAAAGGCCAATGGAGAATGGTGTATGGTCCAGGATTTACAAACCGTAAATGATGCAGTAATACCAAGGGCACCCACGGTGCCAGACCCACACACCCTGTTGAATAATTTAAAACCTCAACAAAAATATTTTTCTGTAGTAGACATCAGCAACACGTTCTTTTCGATACCGATACACCCTGATAGCCAGTATTGGTTTGCATTTACATTTCAGGGGAAAAGGTATACATATACGTGACTACCACAGGGATATTGTGAAAGTCCAACGATATTCTCACAAGAAATGGCAAGCAACTTGGTGGGATTCACTCCACCAAGAGGCAGTCAGATTTTACTTTATGTTGATGACATCTTGCTGGCGGCCCCCACCCAGCAGGATTGTAGAGAAGATACCTTAGCACTTCTACGAATTTAGCCGCTGAGGGGCATAAGGTAAATAAAAATAAACTGCAGCTTTGGAAAAAAACAGGTCAAATACCTAGGATATGTAATATCCAAGGAAGGTAGAATGTTAGATGAGTACAGAAAAATAGCAATTTTGCAAGCACCAAAACCCACTACCAAGAAGGAAATGATGTCCTTCCTGGGTGCAACTAATTTTTGCCGGAGCTGGATTCCAAACTATGCCTTGGAATCTGCACCTCTGACTGACCTTATATATAAGAAGCCTATGGCAGCACAGGATTTGTTACAGTGGACACCAGAGGCAGAATCTGCCTTCTGTAAACTAAAGCAGTTAATAGCATCCTCATTAGTTCTGGGATTGCCAAACTACCATAAACGTTTTTTCCAAACTGTAGATTGCAAGCAGGGTTACATGACATCAGTGTTAACACAACAGCATGGGGATAAGCGATGCCCCTTTGCTTACTACTCATCACAACTAGATCCAGTGGCACGATCCTTACCCCACTGTGTACAAGCAGTAGTTGCAGCAGAAATGGCAGTACAGGCTTCAGCCTCAATAGTCTTGTTCCACCCACTCACTTTGAGAGTACCTCATGCAGTCGCGATTATTTTACTACAAGAAAAGGTGGCATATCTTTCCCCTGCTAGGCATCTTTCCTGTATGACTATTTTATTGAGCCAACCTCATATGACGATTGAACGATGCACGACTTTAAATCCTTCCACTCTGCTCCCGACCCCTGCAGATGGCACACCGCACTGCTGCCTGCTAATTGAGCAAAAGACACTACCTAGAAAAGATTTCACGGATGTCCCCTTGGATGATGCTGAGGTGACATACTACATGGATGGCTCGTGCAAAAGGGGTCCTGCAGGACAGAACCTAGTAGGATATGCAGTAGTCTCTGATACTGGGATTATAGAAGCAGAATGTTTACCACACAATTTATCTGCACAGGCAGCAGAATTGATTGCCCTGACATGGGCATGTACCTTAGCAAAGGGTAAATGTGTAAACATTTTTACTGATAGCCAGTACGCTTTTTCTACTGTACATGTTTTTGCGCAACAGTGGAAAAACCGGGGAATGATAACATCTACTGGCAAACCTATAAATCATGCGCAGTTTATTTTAGATCTTTTAGACCCCGGGATTCATGAAGCTCAGTGCAAGGCTGGCGTAAGGCTTGCGCCGGCCGTGTGGCGTATATATGGAGTAGTTGCGCCATATGCATATTAATGAAGGCGTGCAGCCGCCACAGCCACCTGCATAGGAAACGTGCGCGAGTGCATGGGGCATAACGAAGGTGCGCATGGAGGCGTATTAATGTTGGCTGTCGATGAGCAACCTAAACTGCTGAATATTATATTCCACCTGCAATAGTAATCGCACCTATCAGTGTCTGTGGATACTGAAATGTATGCAAAGCATGCAAGATAGTCCCTGCGAACAGAAAATGAAGAATCAAACACAAATGCACGGTAGGGAATAATGGGTCCCTACTCTTGAACAAATGACATGAAAACCGTGTGCCCGTTGTCCAACATAGTGTTGATAGCTATACAATGTGGAAGTGAAACGTATCATATGTTAGCGCGCCGCCAGTAGGTACATCCAGCCCAATGGAGAGGGTCACCAGCTGACCCATAATGTGAGGGAGGGAACATAGCTGTGCAGATGTGTCCATAACAAAATACACGAGGAGAAATGTAGATATATGTAGTGACCGTATGTCTGAATCATATCCCACAAGGCATGTAATAGTCACATACAAAAGGTATGTCCATATTTCACATACCAAATGTGATAGGAAATAGCATACGCATGTAAACGAAACAGAAAGAATATAAATAGCAATAACAATAAGGACACATGTAGGCCAAAAGGAACAGTATGATCCGTACCGTCGACTAAGATTACCACCTGTCCCACTTTGTGAGCGACAGTCCCTCTGTTGGCAGATGTGTCCTGACACAAACATGTAAAAATGGCAAATGTCCAGAGAATATAGGACATAATTATTCCGTAGACGTCATGTAATAATTGCATTAAACATTTTTCACTGAACGTATATTGCATAAATGTGATAAGAAACAGAATAAGACACCAAAATGCTACAAGAATAAGCTTAGATATAGGCAAGAATTGTAAGTTCTATCTGCCGAACTGACCATGGGTATGTGTCGGCCTGTAAAATATGCTGTGTTCACCGCAAATGTCACACTGTGGCCAACTGAAAAGGTGGAAACACAACCGTCGACTGTGGGGAGGCATTGTCCACAACAGTCGGACAGGTGTAAGGAATAGCTTGGACATAGGAAAAGGTGCCATTCAACCAATGAGTACAACAGGCTGGCAAAATCCAGAAGTCAGCTGTATAATCCGAATGTGTATGTGACACAGTCGAGCGGGTAGTACCCAGATATACCAACCAAGTAATGAAAGTGAAGTATGGGCGTGTACCTATGTGCGTGAGGTATAGCATGTGGAAAGCAAACATGGCAGGGTAGTCCACACAACCATAAAGGTACCTGACACATGTAGGGTAGTCAATGTGTAACTCTGGCCATGTCATGGACCAACAACCAAAGTAGTGCTCTATGGGATGTGATGAATTCGCGTGTGAGGGGTGGGTGGTTAATGGTAAAATCCTCAAAGGCGATACTGTGTCATATGCAGAAAAGGTGAACCGGAGGTGTACGAGGGGGCAGCGGGTGAAGTGGAAAGAAACACAACCACATGTAGAAACAGCTGCAAGACAAGCAGACAGGCCATAGTGTAGAACACAATCCCACAAACATATGAATATGGAAATGTGAGAGACAAATGTATAGATATGTCACCATCACATACCCACAGATGGGTCCTGATGGAACTGGCCATAACAAACGCAACACACCTGGATGCATAATGGCTTACCCAGCATACCCTCCACACCACACAACCTGCCTCCATACCAGAACGTCCACCAAATCCAGCTGTACTTGGTCCACTGGTTTGTTGCAGACACAGCTACACACAGTGACCCCTATGCATATGTAGTAGGTATTGTCACCCTAGGCAGTGTCAGGATTGCAAACCATGTATCCCCTGCATGTAAATCCCCCTGCACATTTTCGTAAAGCCACAAATATCTTCGTTATCTGACTTGTTTTGGTCTTGTCCAATTTTTGGGATATCCCTCATGGGATAACCAACCTGTGTAAATAGTAGAATGGGCATGACGACATGATGTCCAATCCTGTAGATATCTGGACACAAGTCAGAATGTGCAGTGGAGGTCCATGACACTGTCCAGCCCTAAGTGAGCATGCATAACCTACTACCATGGATAAAACACCTTCCCATGATGCACGTGTCCAGACACGAATAGGAGGGAGAATATAATGCACACATTTGCATAGTGGCAAACGGCATGAGGGTGAGGAAGACACTGACATAAACAGGTCAACCCTGATCAAGTGTGAGGGACACTGACTGTGTGCAGGCATGACCGACCATACCTGTCAACCTGTGTGAGCAAGATATCTGGACAGAACCATGAATACAAGTGAGACAAAGGTCCAAAAACAGGGACAATTTGTAAAGATAGCTCTTAGAAACATAGACATATGATAGAATAACAGTTTGCACATTGGCATTAATGTCCGGAGTATGAAGTCTGAGACCCAACTGTCTGTCAACATGTTCCGACTGCGGTCTTTAATGCTGAGCTACTGCTGTGCCAGAACACAACAGCATATTACAGAGGTCCATACCATACCACTCAACTGTCCAGATATTCGCAGAATGACTAGGGTTACCACCTGTCCCACTTTGCGAGTAACAGTCCCTCTTTAGGCAGTTGTGTCCTGTGAAAAAAATCAAGACATAGCAAATGTCCTGAGATTTTAGGACAAAATTATTTCCTAAGTTTCTTTAATTGTTGCATAAAAGAGTTATTTTATATATGAAACTTCTATATGTTATGTGAAGTAGCATAAGCAATTCAAATGTTACTAGAATAAGCTATTATTTGTGCAAAAAAGGTAAAGTTCTGTACTATGCACGTCTGTAAGTATGTTTTGTCCTGGAAAATCTGACATTTCTACAGAACATGTCCCACTTTGGGCATTTGAAAAGGTGGCAACCCTAAGAATGACCAGAGGTTTGCCTCATATTGTTGTTGTGTGCCTCTGACAATCTGCACCAGTCTGGTAAATAGCTGAGGATTGACGTCACTAAATAATGAGAAATATCCTGAGTTTAAGACTCCACATCCTTCAGAAAAGTCATGTTAATGCAAAACCTAGTATTCTATCAACGTTCTAAGCTTGTAAGAGCAATCGTTAAAATGTGTCCCTAATTGTCCCCCCATCGTGTAGGTTTTGCGCAGATTTGGTGCTCTAAGAGGTTGAGGGTATGGTCCATACATATTTACAGTAACAACCCTTCACATTTTTGTAATGTACAACTGCATACCTGTAGTCACTTCATGTCCAAAATAATAATCCCCGTATGACTGTATACAGGTAATAGTCAAATATGAATGGGAACACCCCTCACCGTGGAGTATGGACTGTAACAACCCCACCCATAATATGTATTGCCAACAGAATAAGCTGCTGACAGGTGCCCAAACACCTGTGTCTATAAACACAGGTAAAACTTCATAATAGGGAGAAACTCCCTGTCCATATGCTTTGTCTGACACTTGAACTTGGCCAGAGAAGTTCCGTTCACCAGGTGGACAAGCCTAAACCCAGATCACTACATGAACACCCTGACAATAAAAGACATGTATGTGCCAGGACTATATGCATTGGTGTTCTGCATATCCTCGGAGTGATTAACAATGCAGCTAGGGTCCACAGCAGTAGGCAATAGGGAATGTGTAATATGTAGTACCGCGTTTTTCCCAGCAGGAGAATGGATGCCTGTGTGGTAGGTGAAGCAGTGAGGCGTATGTTGATGTAGCTAAGTCCTATGGGTATGCATATCAATGAGGGAGAACACCAATAGAATAGTGGTTCCGGCATCCGGCCAATGTGAATGCAGTCCCGGTTGACCTACGACCACTGCACATATAACTTGAAAGTGTAATGAATGCGTTCATGCTGTACACACATTTAAATATGTAAAGGTGAACGTGTGTTTCACAGCAGTCCATAAACCGGAATACAGATATGTAACTGTTACAGTCAGAATTATGAAAGTCCATGTAAGCACAAATATCTATGAAACATATGTAACCCACAATAAGGATATGCAAGTGCGCCTGCGCGTGTGTAATCCGCTCACAGCATAGCAAATGAATGCTGTTTTCTCCACGTTCTATGTACATGGCTCATACCTGTTAACCCCATAAAGTACGAAACCGGACAAAGCCATGAAAACAACTGGTACAAATAGGGACAATCCCCAGATATTGCCCTAACAAACATAGAAAGTGGATAGAATAACAGGTGTGTCACTAGCATGGATTCTCTGAAGGGTATGAAGTCGTAACCTGAAATGTTTGTCATTATTTACCAATGTCAGTCTTTAATGATATGCCACTAAACTGCCAGATGGACACAAGGTTATGAAAAATGGACCAAAGAAAAGAGGCAAACAGCTGTACATGCAGCGAAAATCTGTACAGTTGAAAGGTATGATATGGATATATATGTATATATATATATATATATATATATATATATATATATATATATATATATATATATATATATATATATATAAACATATATCCACAGACTTAAACCAAAGCAAATTATGAAATGAGGAATGTACAGACATATGTATATATGTACATATATATATATATATCTATACACACACGATACATGAATAGATATATAAACAAACATATGTCCCTGTACATATAACACATGTACATAAATAGGTCACGGTATAGCTATTATGGATAGGCAGACAGACATGCATGAAAGGTGAATACACTGCTGCTTTCCAAACCATTGCCCGGAAAGTACCAGTGTGACAGGGCCTGCAAGTTCTACACGTTAAACATGAATATAGGTGTCCTTTGCAGGACCCCAAAAATTGATCCCGTACAAAGTGTGAACCGTCATTGATGCAAAAGACGTCACAACTGCAACTACGATATAGCTGTACATGCAACAGTAGCAGGTGCAAGGGTAATAACACATGGGTCGATAGAATGTATGATGTACGACCTGATATCCGGAGAGTGGGGAGTACTCAGAAGTGTCCTCACACTTTATTATCGCTCACATTAAACATGTCTAATGGGTACTGTGGAGGGGTGTCAGGTATGGGAATTATGGGTATGCAGAAATGGGCCTAGGTGTTGGTTGGAACAGATCTATTAGGTACGCCCCATGGGAGTGATCAATATACTTATGTGGGTATAGCACATGCCTATATTCTCCAAAAAGGTGCAACCCATCTACTGGATATTGTGTAAACCAATGGGGGAAGACGTAGGGACCTATATCAGTGTCATGTAGGCGATTATCATGGATGGACATGTGTACGACCAAGATGGTAACCATACCTGCCAAACTTTCAGAATAAGACAGCTGGACTAAGGCATAGTACATGAAATACAAATAGGGACTATATTAAATATACCCCAGACAAAGTCAGAACGTTGATAGAATAATGGCATAGTCAGGAATATGAATGTTATGAGAGTTAGTAATCATGAAATAGAAATGTCAGTCATTATAACCTAACCGCACAGTCCATCATGCCTTGCCAGCAATCTACCAGAAAGGCACATTATTATGACAAATGTAACAGAATCATAAGTCAAACCTCGGGGCGTTTACCCATAATGGGTACAGGTGAGAGGTATGAAGGTAACCCGTCCTAAATAAATGTACAGAACTAGTGATACTAGGTGGACAGGTGAGAAAAAAGACATCAGGACAAATGACAAAACATATACAAGTCAAAAGCATGTATTTCCACAAATGTGAATGACAATGTATGCCCTGTGAAAGTCAATGTGGAAGGTTAATAGACTCAAAAGACATGTGTCCCTCAGGGTGTCATGCAGTGTCACCGATACAGTGTCCAGTCCCCCATACTCGTACGTGAGCTCTGCCACTGATGGAAAGCGCAAATACCGGTAGACACATAAGGTACATGATAGAATAATTAGTGTGGATAAGCACCTGTTGGCCTGTGTGAGGAATATAACCCTCTGGGTGGGTGTGTCCTGCAATAGGAATGTAATGGCATCTGGCCTGTGATGGCGCCATATATTGTGTGTATTGGTGTAAGAAAATTGATATCCTGTATCAGAAACATACCTTGCAACTGTACAGAGTCTCACAGAATGTGCAGATGTATGCTTCATATGTTTGGTGTGTTCCTCTTACAATCAGTACCTGTCTGGCAAATACCTGAGAACTGAAGTCATTGAATAATGACAAACATTTGAGTTTAAGACCCCAAATCCTTCAGAAAAGTCATACTAATGCAAAACCTATTATACTGTTAACTATCTACGTTTGTAAGAGCAATATTTAAAATCTTCCCCTATTTGTCCCCCCATCATGTTAGGCTTTGTACAGATGTTTTGCTCTAGGAGGTTGAGAGGTATGATCAGAAACAGATACATGTCTGAGGAAACAGCATTATCGACCGCAAGATAACTCAGAAGGTATGAAAAGTGCTGCAGTAGGAAGTTCAGTATTGGCTGCAGGTATGTGCTGACATGTCAAATGACACAGCAGTCTACATGAAGTACCTATAGGCCTGTCACCTTTACCAATGATGACAGTGGGACATACCCACAGCCATGCATACACCACAAATAGACATAGCACACAGCAAAGCCTAGGCCATGATACACGAAGCATCCGGCGTGTATGGATTGAGTGAGAGTACAGCAAGGAAAGATGACTGCCAGGCTATTCATCAAACACCCGTAGGGGCGTGCAAGACCGCCCGTAACACGAACATTGCATGGACAATGTTGGGATTTGCAACATACCCCATTTGTATGTGAAAGCTATGCAAATTATGTAATTACGCGATACATGAAACTGTAAGCTGTCCGTGCAAGTGCAGAGTTATGTGCAGAAATGTACCCGGATGTTAGGCAACTAACGTTCTGCACGTTGCTAAACGGAGCAATGACAGCTGCAAATACAGTATGAATACAGTCGAAGAAGCATGCCAATGTCCAAGTCCAAGGCCAGTGGCAGCTCTGTCCATTGGATATCAATAAAACAGTATTTGTCCTCCCCGATCTCCGGTGTGGAAGCATAGCGCAGCACCACGAGAACGCGCTGCGCTTCAAAACAAGTCAAATATGTATAATATACATACAAAATGTAGGTTTAGTTAAATGTTAGTACGCTATGCAGATGAATAGCAAGCTGGAGACAACATGGCTACTGCGTACTGGTTGTTATGTGTGGAAGCACTCTGTCAGATATGTAACAAAGCATTTGTAGGCAATGTGATGCAAGTGAGGCTGAGGATAGTGAATCACAACATGTCATGCCATATAGGCCAAGCCTCTACAGTGTAGTGTAGGTTAAGGGGACTATTAGAGTAGAAGATAGGTGACAAAATGAGTGTGTATGTATAAAACACTGTAATCTCACTGGAGCAGTGTCACATGTTTGCTGTCAGTACTCAGTGGAAGAGGCGTGTTATGAGCTATCCTAGGGAACGTCAAGAGACTGACGGTGTACGCCATGGATACCACCGATGTGACCTGCAAACCTGCCCACAGTGTGTCTGTGCCCATGTGAGCCAGTAAGC
The DNA here is from genome assembly GCF_019279795.1 of Protopterus annectens. Taxonomy (NCBI): domain Eukaryota; kingdom Metazoa; phylum Chordata; order Ceratodontiformes; family Protopteridae; genus Protopterus; species Protopterus annectens. The sequence goes on from NC_056745.1 coordinate 1,090,671,540, forward strand.
CTGAATAAGCATGTGTGCATGCTTTTTAGCCCATGTGCGCATGTGGAAGAACGAGTAAGCTAGTGTACGAATGGTGAAGCCCGTGTAATGTTGTGTATGCCAGTGTATGCATTTGTAAGCATGTATACATGTGTACTACACACATCACACACGTACTGCACACTCAGACACAAATGCTGCCAATACTACACACATCATTGAAATGGCACATGGATGGAGAATACATCATCAGAATTAACAGTGCTGTAAACTATACTACATTGATGGTCATAGCTGCAATGCATCATGCCTGCTGATATACACCTGGAAATAACACACTGTGTGTTAACAGCATGCTAACGTCAATACAGTGGAATAAAGCCACCGTGTGCATCAGCACCAGGTTAGTCTGATCCTGCATCAATGTTACACATCACAGGTGGTGGCACAGGTGACATCATATGCACAGGGTGTGGTGTTACATTTCCAGAGCTGTCATTGAGCCATCCAATGTACATGTAGGTGTGTGTGTGTGTGAGGGACAATGGTTATTGCATGGCCCAATGGTGATGCAGTAGGTTTGTGTATGTGATAGCCGTAGCTGTTTGTGGTAAGTGTGTGTGTCTGCATATACATAGGTACAGCATGTGTCAGCCATATACAGGAGGATGTGGGACAGTCACAGACCGTACCTGCCAGGCTGTAGAGATCGCCATTACTGGCCATGGACACCCCTCCATGCATCCAACACAACCCAGTCCTGCACCTTTCAATGTATACACATACAGTCCTGGGATCTGTACCACAACCTGTGGATAAACGTGAGTCTGTAATGTTAACCTGAGTTGCATAGAATTGTCAGTTACTACATACGGATATGAGCCATACTCACACTCTAATGTAATAACCACTGCTGACTGTTGCCGAGATGTGCATACAACCATTCAAAGGTGCTGTACTAACATTGTTTCCAATGCCCGTGTAATACCCAGCAACACAATAACCGGTCACTACACAAGTATAACCCATGATCACTACAGCACACAGTATGTGCACGATCACAGAGCCATAGCAGATGTACATACATCCAAAGTGCTCACGTACAGATAATGCAGCACATTCAAGAGTGATAATCCCAACATACATATCGATATACAATATATATATATATATATATATATATATATATATATATATGTAGATAGATGCACACACACACACACACACACACACACACACACACACACAACACACGTGGCAGGGTTGGGAGCAGAACACAAATGTAACCACTGTACCACACGACAGCATTACGCAGTTACAGAACTCGCTACTGTGATTAGTAGATCACAGGATTCACACAGGCATACGTCTAGCCTGCAGACAGCAGCATCAAAGGCAAAGACGCCACCCGGATGTTATGGAGAGTGAATACTGTAAAAGCAATGTACTGTTGTCATGCAGCTGGAAACACACACACACACACACACACACACACACACACACACACACACACACACTTGGCAGGGCTGGGAGTCGAACATACACCTAACTACCCTATCACACTACAGCATGACGCATTTACAGAACGCGCTACCAAGATTACTAAACACAGCAGTCCCAGAGGCACACATCTAGGTGCGTGTCATCATCCGCAAAGGCAAAGATGTTGGTAGGAAATATCTGTGGTGTGAGGCATCTAAAAGCAAGACTGAGTCCCCAGGCGGACGGGAGCATGCACGCAAACACACACACACTTGGCAGGGCTGGGAGTTGAACATACACCTAACCACCCTATCACACTACAGCATGAGGCATTTACAGAACACGCAACTGAGATTACTGAACACAGCAGTCCCAGAGGCAGGCATCTAGGTGTGTGTCATCATCTGCAAAGGCAAAGACGTCGGTAGGACATATCTGTGGTGTGAGGCGTCTAAAAGCAAGACTGAGTCCCCAGGCAGATGGGAGCATGCGCACAAACACACACACACTTGGCAGGGCTGGGAGTCGAACATATACCTAACTACCCTATCACACTACAGCATGACGCATTTACAGAACGCGCTACCGAGATTACTAAACACAGCAGTCCTAGAGGCAGACATCTAGGTGCGTGTCATCATCTGCAAAGGCAAAGACGTCGGTAGGAAATATCTGTGGTGTGAGGCATCTAAAAGCAAGACTGAGTCCCCAGGCGGATGGGAGGATGCGCGCAAACAAACACACACACTTGGCAGGGCTGGGAGTCGAACATACACCTAATTACCCTATCACACTACAGCATGACGCATTTAAAGAACGCGCAATCGAGATTACTAAACACAGCAGTCCCAGAGGCAGACATCTAGGTGTGTGTCATCATCCGCAAAGGCAAAGACGTCAGTAGGAAATATTTGTGGTGTGAGGCATCTAAAAGCAAGACTGAGTCCTCAGGCGGATGGGAGCATGCGCGCAAACACACACACAAACTTGGCAGGGCTGGGAGTCAAACATACACCTAACTACCCTATCACACTACAGCAAGACGCATTTACAGAACGTGCTACCGAGATTACTAAGCACAGCACTCCCAGAGGCAGACATCTAGGTGCGTGTCATCATCCGCAAAGGCAAAGACGTCTGTAGGAAATATCTGGGGTGTGAGGCATCTAAAAGCAAGACTGAGTCCCCAGGTGGATGGGAGCATGCACACAAACACACACACACACACACACACACACACACACACACACACACACACACACACACACACACACACACTTGGCAGGGCTGGGAGTTGAACATACACCTAACTACCCTATCACACTACAGCATGACGCATTTACAGAACGCGCTACCGAGATTACTAAACACAGCAGTCCCAGAGGCAGACATCTAGGCACGTGTCATCATCCGCAAAGGCAAAGGTGTCGGTAGGAAATATCTGTGGTGTGAGGCATCTAAAAGCAAGACTGAGTCCCCAGGCGGACGGGAGCATGCACGCAAACACACACACACACACTTGGCTGGGCTGGGAGTCGAACATACACCTAACTACCCTATCACACTACAGCATGATGCATTTACAGAATGCGCTAGCGAGATTACTAAGCACAGCACTCCCAGAGGCAGACATCTAGGTGCGTGTCATCATCCACAAAGGCAAAGATGTCGGTAGGAAATATCTGTGGTGTGAGGCATCTAAAAGCAAGACTGAGTCCCCAGGCGGACGGGAGCATGCGCGCAAACACACACACACACACACACACTTGGCTGGGCTGGGAGTCGAACATACACCTAACTACCCTATCACACTACAGCATGACACATTTACAGAACGCGCTACCGAGATTACTAAACACAGCAGGCCCAGAGGCATATTTCTAGGCACGTGTCATCATCTGCACTGACAAGGACGCCGACAGGGATTGTATAGAGAGTGATCAGTCTGAAAGCATACAAACATATTACTGTCCCACGGTAGATGTAGAAAAACACACAGCAGTGGTGTGATCGGGGAAATGAAAGATTTATGGAGCACCACAACAACAAGACATAGACACGGGACGTGCCACAGACAGTGCACCCTTCAAGATAGTCAACCAGTGTGTACTTGGTAGGCATCCATTATGATGTTGAAAATGGACATCTGTTGCCTGGATGACCACCAAGGCTATACAGGATGTCAACGGCCATGCCCATGCACAGAGGGCCATCACCGACACAAGGTGTCACTGGCAATGGCCACACGCTTAGTAATACATGTCAGTTCGGACCGTACTGTGTGTCACTCTACACAACGGCGTACTGGGCATGCTCACACACTTAGCAGTTGCAAAGGGCTGTCTTGCATGCAGACGGACTCTCAACATGCAAGGGCTCAGTTTGGACTGTCGTGTGTCCATCTACATAATTGCGTACTGGGCATGCTCACACACTTAGCAGTTGCAAAGGGCCATCTTGCATGCAGATGGAGTCTAAACACGGAAGGGCACAGTAAGGTATAACTGTCCCTACGCACAGGGTGGGCCGTTCTGCATGCAGACGGAGTCTAAACATGGAAGGGCACAGTAAGGTATAACTGTCCCCATGCACAGGGTGGTCACACACATGCAGTGACCAGTACACACTCAGCTGCCATCACAGCTGTCACAGGTGCAGATCACAGATGTACACACCGCAGTCTACACTGTAGCCCTCGAGACATCACCATGTCGTTGCTGCAGCAATACACAGCCATACATTACCACAACACCGTGTGACACATGACCAGTGGACTGTACAGAGGTCTACAGCAACTGTGCAGAGTACACATGTACTGACAGGGTTCCAACAGGTGTTATGCAGTGCAGTTATACCACTATACATGACCAGGTCAGCTCAAGACATACCAGGGGCCTCGGGTCTTACACAGCTGTGACAGATGAGTGTTACTTTACACCAACAAACACACATGTTTGGATATGTCAAACATGTGATTGTAGTGGATGTGTGCATGGACCACACACACAACACATATGTACATAGCTAAGCCTTTGCTGTCCCCCGTGCAGAACAGTGGCCTAAGCAATCATACGCACGCAAATGGAAAGTGGGTCCATGTCTGTTGAATGTTCACAGTACAGGAGGTAGCAATGTTGATGGAGGACACGTTCCCCTGTAGTAGTCGCCCATGACACCCGTGATATCATACCATGGTCCATGTGTTATGTATGGCAACACACATGTCCACCAATAGCAATGCATACAAACATGGCTACAGGAGACACATGTAGGACCAACACACATGTACAATCTGTACTGTGCATGCAGCAACCATGCATGTGCAGAGGCCGATGTCCGTAACACAGCTGTGCCTAACTACAACATGCAGTCGCAATGCAGCTCCATCATTGACACCTGTATATGGTGACATACAGACAGTACGGTTGGTTGTACATCACGTATGGAGGGATGTGTGTTCATAAAGTGGTTATCCACCTGTGTAGATGTATGTGTGCCGGGGATGGCTCACAGGTCTGTCACACGCCATCCTACCATGCCATGTGCAAACAGTACGCTATGTCACTGTTACTTGACGGTGATGACATAACGCATACACAGCGGTCAGGTGTTACCAACTGTATGTCACGTGACACCTGTAACACTGACATCCTCCCATGTGCATATAGCCACACAATTGCCAGACATAGCATTGATACACATACTGCGGACATTACCGCTGCATGTCTATCAAACGGCTTATCATATGGCAGGTGTATCATTCCCAGCACTGACATGTGTGTCCGCTTGTGTGACCACACATGCCACATATGGTGGGGACTACGTCCCAGTTGTAACACATCCCTGTATACCATTGTAGAGATCTGTACATACTGCAGCGTGGAAAGCATGACGTTGGCAGGTGTGGTGCATCACACACATTGGCTATCCGTACACACATATCTGGTCACCACAGTGTGTGTGTGTGTGTGTGTGTGTGTGTGTGTGTGTGTGTGTGTATGTATGCATGTATGGCTGTCTGGTGCTTGGTGTGAGGGTGTATGCCACCATACAGTGGAAACAGGATCACTAACCCCTCATGGTGATGCAGTCTACTACCCTGTTGATGCCATCGGTCCCAGCCGTACTGGCTACCTGTGCATGTCCCTTCTCTGTGCCACATCGTGTGGGTGCAAAGTACTGCGAGGGTAATGACCACATAGGCAAGGGTCCACACCTCAACACTATGGGGTGTGCATTATAGTGCTGTAGACCCCGTGAATGTGGCCATGTTCCTGTACTGTGACAGGGTATTACTTCTACACAGTGTGGCCTCATGCTATCAGGTGGCCTGTAACATCATCATTGGCCAGACCACTGTGTACAACCCCATGCACCATGTCAACATACCTGTAATGTTTCCCGGTATGTATGTCAACTCTCTGTCCACTGTAGCCTGTTCAAGTGACCACATGCTTCAGGTGCAGTATATTTGCGGACATCTGTGTCATGTTTGACTTTCCAACAGTCAGGTTGAGGGTACGTTTAGCATACTGATATTGCCATACGTGCCTGTGAGTACTCCACAGTTACACATGGGGGACTGCAAACACTGCTACCTGTAGGCACATGCCAGTACACCATAGGAGGGAACCAGGGCATCATTACCAACATGCTGTTACTGTTGTAACCGAGACACATACTGTGAACATATCACAATGCATGCTGCACCTGGACTACATTGTATGACTGGTGCATGTCGACAGTACACCACTGATGTCACATACACATCTCTCAGTATTCACACACGACCAGTGCAACATACACATCCCTCAATATGCATACACAAGTAATGTTAGATACACCTCTCACATCTCTCAGTATTCACACACGACCAATGCAACATACACATCCCTCAATATGCATACACGAGTAATGTTAGATACAACTCTCACTATTCTGTTCACCCTGTGCATCAGACCATTTGAGCATATCCCTGCACTCAGTATTCACACACAACCAATGCAACATACACATCCCTCAATATGCATACACAAGTAATGTTAGATACACCTCTCACATCTCTCAGTATTCACACACGACCAATGCAACATACACATCCCTCAATATGCATACACAAGTAATGTTAGATACACCTCTCACTATTCTGTTCACCCTGTGCATCAGACCATTTGAGCATATCCCTGCACTCAGTATTCACACACAACCAATGCAACATACACATCCCTCAATATGCATACACAAGTAATGTTAGATACACCTCTCACTGTTCTGTTCACCCTGTGCATCAGACCATTTCAGCATATCCCTGCACCGATGGTGTGGATGACAGGGATGCAGCACAGGCTTCATCATATGCACAGGGTGATACTGTTTGCCAGGGGCATAGGCTGCACCAATGGATGACATCATGTGTGTGGGTAAGGGCCGGTGATTTGAATGGACATGTCTGTTCCGTATGCATGTGGGTGTTGTGGAGCCCTACAGTTGTGTTTGCTGTGTGCATGTATGTGTGCACACAGTTCTGTCATTTGTGAGGCCTACACAAGCGTATTATGGAAAGCTCCAGATTGTACAGACCAGGTTGTACAGCTCACTGTGACTGGACACGGCCACGTGTCCCGTGCCTGCCAGCAGTTGCACGGGCACTACCAGGCAGAGGTACAGAATGGCTACTGTCCAACGACACATGGCCACTGGAACCGTGTCCCCGCCGGGAATGTCCAGGGCCACGTCCACGTGGCCTGCTGTGACCTGGTGTGGACAGCGCAGCACCAGCTGCACTGCTACTGCTACTGGCACTATGGGAGCGGCCATGTGAGGTGGCATGCTCACGTTGACCTGCACTAGGTGGTGTAGCTGGCCTACATCCATGTGTCCTACACCTCACCCCTACCAGATGTTCCAGCACAGACAGCTCACGCTGGCGGATTGCCATGCCACGGTCGAGGATTCTGACCATGTCACCCAATCACCTGTCCAGAACATCAGCAAGCTGCTGTTGAGCACCTGCCAATGCCTGGATGTTGTTGTTTAGGGTACTGTTAGCAGCCTTCTGCAGCCTCTGCCCTTCTGTGTTCTGATGTTCAGCACACGTCTGTGCCGCCATTACAGTCTGGAACATGCATATGGTGATCCCAGCTGCTGCGCTATGTCCTGCAGGTGCATGTCTGCCAGAGGTCCTCCTACGAGCAGCACCAGCCACATGCCTGTGTGGCACATCTGCAGTCAGTATACTGCCACCATGTTGTGGAGACACACCTTCTGTAGCCACCACACGTTCCTGTTCAACGCTAACAAATGCTGACTGTCCTTCCTCTATGGCCACTGTAGATGCGGTATGTATTGGCAGCTGAACTGTGTGCGGGGAAGAGGGGGATATAGCTGGGATGGCAACCGTTGGCACAGATTCTGCCCCTGACATCCCTGCCTGTACCTCGTGCATATGTTCATCACTGCTAGCATCTGTGGGGACACTATCAGATGGACCGCAGGAGGGTAATGCACCTACATCACCTGTAAATGCAAAGAAAGACTCTAAATTACAATTCACACACACACACACACACGCACACACACACACACACACACACACACACACACACACACACACACACACTGACACACACACTGACACACCATGCATGTGAGATGACAGATGGCATGCAGCATGCTTGTGATACAGCTGACAGCATGCAGCTCAGACATCAATAGTGTTTGTAAGCATACCCCCTGGAATGCACACTACAGCAGGCAGGTGTCATATCATTATCCATGCAATTCACACGATCATGGTAGTATGCATGCATCCCCGTGCTACACCATGTGGACCAGAACAGGATAACAGTACACATGGCTGACATGACCTTGACATGTAATCTGCTGATGTGTGCATTAACATGCATGGATGCCTGACACAATGGTGTCCTGACACATGTACAGCGTCGTACTGGGTATCACATTGCGGTGTTGTCCATATGCCCTAAAGATAGAATGCATGTTGAACAAATGTGCATGGGCATGGTAGGGGACTGTGAGCCATCTACATTGCTGTACAGTGTGATGTACAGACACTGTGCCATTGCATGGCATCATGAGGCATCTATATTGCTAAACAGTGCATGTTATGTACGCATTGCATATCCAGAACTCCATGCATACCCATGACATACCTGTGGATTGTGACCTACGATGCTGAGGTGTATACACACCCAACCATGCTGTGTCATGTGACAGGTCACTGGAGGACATACAGATGACACCCCTGCATGATGACTACAGAGTGTTAGCTGCCTGGCAACCATGTCCACACATAGTGGACCTGTCACGTCACCATTTCACACATGACATTGATGTACCATGCACACAAGGTGCACAGCTAACAGTGATGTCCTACGGCGGAAGGGGAAAAGTACAGTATCTGTGGCTTGGTGTCACTGTCAGTGGAATCTGTGAAGGTGACTACCATCATGCTATGAGACAGATGTCATGTTCAACACATCTTATGAGCTACACGTCACTGACACCTCCACTAGCTGTGCACAGGCATTTAGGATGTGCAGCATACCACATCACCTGTACAATCAGTCTAGTACGGCTGTAATTGGACCATGTGTGGACAAAGTGGGACAGGGTGTATCCACATCCCATCTTCTGTGTGGCTACATGTCTCTGGCTATCCCCCATGGCCATGTGTGCACATGTGTTGGTCATGTATGTGATGGCCATCTATCACACATGTCTGTGTTGTCCCATATGACATACACCCATAGATGCTGGATATGTCACCATCCACAGGGCTATGCAGACAGCAGGTGTATGTGTGGTATGTGGGTTATGGGTTATGGGAAATTGTGACAATATTGCAACCAAAACGCTATGTGTCTCAGACAAGTCGGATGGAACATCACAATGTGTGAAATCATTGCAGGGGCATATAGCACAATGGTGACGCCTGTGGTCTGCCCATATCAGTGCTCACTGTGCGGTACTGGTTTGTGTACCACACATGTTGTTCCACTGTATAGTACATATGCCTCCATTGTAAAACACCTCCACCGTTGTATGCACAGCTGGACACACATGTAGCAATGACAAATACTGTAGTTTCATGTCTGTGTATCATTTCAGTTGTATATATTGCACATGGGTGGCCTTTGTGGATGATGGGTGCAACCTGTATATCCATGTATTAACTGGCCACATGGTGAATAGATCTATGCTTTGACATGCCTGATACCAATGACAGTCTCACCTTCAACGGACTCTTGTCTGTGCGGCACGTCAGAGGTACCTGTATAGGGTGACACAGCAGTATGAGCATTATCCATGACTGTATGACAGCCACAGGGTGCACAGTGCAAGTTAACACATTTGTCTGCACAATAGCATATAGTCAGCACATGTGTGCATTCCATACCTCTCAACCTCTTAGAACAATAAATGTGGAAAAAGCCTACTATGATGGGGGACATATAGGGACAACTGTGACATATTGCTCTTACTAACTTAGAAATTTGCTAGACTAATAGGTTTGCATGCACATGGGTTTTACACGGTATGTGCAGTCATAAACACAAATGTATGTTATCATTTAATGACTCAATTCCTCAGCTATTTGCCAGAAAGGGACAGATATTAAGGGGAACACACCGACAATATGAGGCAGACATCTGGACATCCTGCAAATACCTGTACAGTTCAGAGGTATGGTGCATACACAGGGTAACATAAAGCATGTGTGTCCACATACCTTGCATATGTTGTTACATTACATGATGTACACTGACACATGCACGTACGTGGGATATACTGGCCATATGTTCAGTACTGACTTACCAGGCAACTCCAGGCTCATTGGTTGGGAGACACCCACCTCCACGATGGCAGCTAGTGTTTGTGGGGGCTGTTCCGAGGGTGTTCCCAGATTGGCCAGTAGCTCCTCTGTGTGTGTGAGTGGAGGCTGGGTTGGTGGCCCACCACCTGTTCCACCTTGTTCCCTGGTGATTGCAGTGGCACGCTGTTTTGCATGACGTATCAAGTCCATGCAGTGTCTGCGCACCTGCTGGTAGGTGCGGTTGTGGCCGCCCACTTCGTTAACCCTCCTGCGAAGATCCTGCCACAGGTCATCCCGCTGCTGTGCATGCTGTGGCACATGGCTAAATAACACCTCATAGTTCTCATGGAGGTACGGGATTATGACATCATCCTCCTGTCGGCTGTATGCTGGTAGGTGTGTACGCGGAATTATCTGTAAGACATGATGAAGGTGACAGGTCACATTTACAGACATGTACAGTGATACTGCTGCACATATATTTCTAGTACATCTGCACAGTTATCTTTGCAAATCAACATGACACTAACATGACTGGGATGCATGTGTCACACACATGTAACACCCAGTATGCATTGGATATCATCCCCATATATGTGTGTCACCTCATTAGTGTTCCTACTGCATGTGGCGTCTGTCTCCATGTGGGCATGTCTGTTTGCCTGCACTGGTGTTCTTACCTATCTACACATGCCTGATGTATCCACGGTAATGCTGTTGACCTTGATGCTGTGGATATGTCACATATCAACACAGACACAGCCTTACTGGACTTGGGCAGTGACAATGCACCAAGTACACATGAAAACCTGTACATGCATCTGTTTTGCCATAGACATCTACACTGCACTGTACAGCTGTTCAACATCCTGCCATGGATCGCCTGTGTTGCACATGTGATAGACATGGGACAATGGCTAGTCGGACGTCATTCGCAGGTAAGGTTATCGGCTATAGCATGTATGGGCTGGGTTTCCTAGCTGTATCTGACACCCATTACGTGACTGCGAGGGGCATCAGTGACACATTACTGATCCAGATAGATGATGCTACATTTGCCATACAGCCATCACACCATGTATGACAGGGATGATATGTGCAGCTATGTGGACAGGGATGCATGGTATGGCGGGAGTATGTCACAGGTATGGCACAGGGATCTGTCCAGCATGTGGTCATCCTAGTCGTAGGACGGTGGTTGTCCATGACGTATGTCTTTCAGATCAGGCTATGGACATGTAGCATGTCAAACAGCATAGTGTGGCATATGTTTGTATGCAAGGTGGATAGCATGCTGCATACTGGAGGTGAGTATTGTGGAGGCTGGTATCGGCCATCCACGCATGGGCCCTACCCCTGGAGGGTGATGTGTATTCCAATATTGGTCACACGGGTGCTGTATATGCCTGTCCAATGATCTCCATGCTCATGGATACCACCCTATCATGTCATGGGTACCTCGGATGACTACCTAAAGGGCCAGAGAGATGTCTCCAGCTCAGGGAGGTGTACTACACTACACCATCCCTAACACAGTGTCCATACTGTTGACCACAGCCTAGGTGTTTCTTAATGGGTACGGGGGTATTCCCCTAGTGGTGTCATTGCTGATATCATCCACCAGAATGTGCACATATGTCACACACATCACACACACAGCCCATTCTGTATGTTGTTCACAACACTGTGACAACTATTGCCCATAGGTCATGGCCATTCACATCCTCACATACACAGATGGCTGACATTTGTCTGTGTGGTATGGGCTACAATGCAGGTGGCGTACAACACATTAGCCCTGGTTTACTGTAGCTGACACCATGTGATATGCACATGTCACTGTAGCACCTTTAGTAGTTGTGAGTCTGTCAACAGGCCACTAGTAGAACACTCCTGTGACATACAAAGGCATTTGTAGCCGAACATCCATACTGTCTTGTACATCTGTACTGCTAACATCTACATTGATAATGGTTCATGGACTTGCAGACCATACCCGGCAGTGTTCTGATGCGGTGCCACCAATCATGACTGCTGTCAACACTTGTGGGTTGATATTATCCAACACCCTATCTGTAATGTATGGGCATGCTCGGCACTTGTTCAGAGCTTCTAGGCACGTTATGAGCTACTGCTTAGTTTAGCACCCATTTCACACCAGTCCTCACAGGTACACTGTCTGTCCATACATTTCCTGCTTGATAACTGTACAACAGCTGTCGTACACACATCACTCACATACCTCATGAGACATGGTGGTTTATACGGCGTGTCCACCTGGCACGTACCACTTATATACAGGCATGTCCAACTGGCACGTACCAGTGCTATTGCCTGTCACTATGATGACTATGTTGTACATGTGGCAATAGAGCTATTCTCATGTACACAGTCAATGCACACCTCCCAACATACAACTGTACAGCCTGTGGGGGATGCACATATGCAGCCCTGCTGGGGGTTATACTGTCACCAACCCTGACTGCACCTGACAGTCATGTGGGGATGTGCAACATTGGCAATGCACCCCCCACATCACATAGTCCCACATGATCCCCACCACAGGCCACACATACGGAGACACCTTGTACAGTACCCCTCTATACTCTGTGTGGGCACCGACAGCCCACATCACCAAACACAACCACACCAACCTATAGCCCACAGACACGTGTGCCCATCACATACAGCCAATAGGGTGTCATAACATACACAACACACCTGTCTTAGGTGACTGTCGGCAGTCACACTGCTGTTCCACTCAGCAGGCTACACAAGGTGATAGTCACTTACATCCTGCTGTCAAGTAACTGGTTCTGCAACATAACCTATGCACACATGCCACAAGTCAGCAGGTACAATGTGACTCATCTTCCATGTTTGTGTGACTGAAGTTGTATCTCAGGGCACAGACTACGTGGGCAGGGACATGCAATAGCCCACCAGTGTTGTAGCCCTGATGGTGTGGTCCAAGCACTGGGAAGCATTTTGCGGTCATCCAGACCTGTTATCACTGTACTATGAACGACTGTGTCACTCGCAACAGTTGTCCATGCTTCTGCTGTCATTCCACAGGCATCTAGTATACGTCCACTTTAACAGACCCGGTCAAACAACATGATGCTGTGGCACAGTTGACCTGCACCTGTCAGCCCTGGGTGTACTGATCACATGTTGGACTCTTGCTGCTTTTATACTGCCTGTCTTGCACAGTGTCCAATAACAGTCACCACCAGAACAGGAACTGGCTAGCAAAGCATGTGGTCATGTCACACAATGCTTGACATCATCCTCTGTGACACACGCAGGCAAGGCACACCTGATACTGCACCACTTCAATATCTCTGCAGTGACTGGGACCTGCATCTTGGCTCTGCAGAACACACCTGCAATGACTGGTTATAGACAGACCGTACCTCTCAGGCACGTACCTTGACTGGCATACCCACGGCTGAGGTGTCCCCATATTCCACTATGATGTACACACATCCCAGCTGGTTACTTAGCACAATGCATCACAGGTGCTCCACGTGCATATAACTGTGTCCGGAACTACTGCTGCTACTAATGTGAGACTGACAGTAACCCACACTTAACTGTGATAGCCGCACATGCACTGACACATTAGGCGTATGCTGTGCATGAGTCATAACCTCCGCTTGGCTGGTTCAACCCATACACCACCTCCAAGACCAACAGTATCCTTGACATGGACACTACCAACATGTGACTGCTGTTCCACACCTGGGGTTATCCCCTCATTGGTGGAATCTGAACATATGCTACTCACCCTTGTTAGCCACATACCAGCACCACACACTTCACGGCATACACAGTAGATGAGTACTACAACACCAACTACAGATGTCGTATGACAGCGGTTGTTGCTGTCATGACACACGTGCAGGTGGACAATGCACATGCAAATGCTGAGACATACCCCAGTGCACGTCATTAGCACGTACACGACAATATGGCTCATGCTATTCCAGACAGAGCCATGATGGTACACACCAAATTACAGACGACACTATGGGGGTGCGGTCCCACGGACATACTTTACAACAACAGGTGGGGGCTGTTACACAGTGGTGTACATTCCCATGGGTGGGGTAACTCACTGGTCAGCCTAGGTAGGGCCACAGGATCCCTCATCACATACTCCATAACTAGCTACGTACACATTACTGCGACACATTCCGAGATGTACCACAAGGCATTATGGTAGTATGTCAGTAGTCGTATGCAATTCCCACATCTACTCACACATACAACTGTCACTCTGGAACATGACAGTAACAGGTGATGTTGGCAACATGCTGTCTGATGGCTTCAATGCTAACATTACACCCTCTCACTCCCTGCAGGGCCACATTCCTTGCAGGAACATTGCGGTGTACCTGCAGTCACACCTACACAGTACTGACCTGCACTCTATACATCGTAGGACACAGGCCCCTTGTCACCCTACAATATCCCAGGCTGTGATGTCCGCAGACCTCTGAACAGCATGTCTCCCCACTTGGACACCATATTCAGTAATAGCCTTGTACCAGACATTGTGGCCCCTTACTGGCACACAGCGACAGTAACACTCCACACAGGTGGCCCCACAATGCACGACTGGGACTATTGCCCTACACACCTCACTGGACTGTTATGCACGGCTATAGGGCACATCATCATGGACATCATTCGCTGAGTCTTTGTTGTGCTCCAGTCCTTTGATGCCAGCTGGGCTGGTCTTGTTGGGGCCACAGCACACCTCCTACACCTGTTGAACACCTTTCATACAGTCGCCAGAGTAGTTGATGATAACACGGGGTCCACACGGCCTGCATTGTCCTCTCGCTGCCCTTCAGCACAGTTCTCCATTCTGGTATTGACAACATAGACATCCACCTGCACATCACAACATATGTCTCCGGATGTTATGCAAAGTGGCTAATGGACGGGACACACACACTGAGGGTGGCATACCATATCACATGCTGCATTCCTGTTACACTTGGCATACCACAGTCCTCAGTCATGGGGCCCTCATGTTCGGTATATGCTTTCCTGAGGTACAGGCTACCACTGAAAGGACTTCCCTGCCCAGCTTTACAGACCACTGCATACCCAGCGCTGTTGTTGCTCCACCAGCTGATACAGACCCCATCCATACGGGTGTTACTGTGACGGATACCGATATGAACATCATGGCCTCTACCTGCATGACACTTGGTATGAACATCACCTTTGCAGTACACCATCCATCCACTGGTTATCACATAGGTGTTAGTCCCCTACATACATGTCACATTGTACGTGTTTGTAAGACACATGTATGTCGCACACACTCCTGTGATTACCACATTGCCACTGTGGCATGGATATCCTTCTATGTGTCCACACATGTCTGTACTAGGTGTGTAGCTGATACATAGGCACCCATTGTACCTCTGAACAACGGATTTATACATCCATCCATGGGTACAACACCCCGCTTAGGGTGTACCTTACACAACAGCTTTACATAACTCAAAATTAAAACGCCATGACGTTTATTGAGCTACAGCTGTTAAAGTTTGCGGCTTATGTACAGACACCACGTCTGTACACATTTGCGGACTACATACTCATGGGTGACGTCTGCTGCAAAGACAGGGCCCATGTCTGCAAATATGTTTATGGATATACTCCGCATACACGACATACACAATAGCCACTATGAGCATGATGCTCATGGATATGTGCACACATGCAACAGTGTGTGGCATGTGCTTGAGGGTTGCATTCCCAGACCGGACACTCACCATGCTTTGGGACATGATTCCTATGTACATCACACATGGACAGTCAGTAGCAGTGTTCATGTGATACCTCGCTTGGTGGATGGTGGACACATGTATGCCAGGGATTACTGCAGTGGCTGTACTGTGCAGAGATGCAGGTTACACATGGCTCTTTTGTTCACAGGACACTACCCTAGAGAGGTGCCACTGGTGTGCACACTGTAGTTGTTGTTACACATAGACTTGCCAGACTGCATGGTACCCCACTATGAACCTGTGGAGCTATTACATGTCCTTTGTGCATGGTTACTGGTATAGCCCTTCCAGTTAGATTAGCTGTCACGCTATTACAATGTCCCATGACTACAGGCCATATGTATACTGTTATTGTACATGCCAATCATGTTCATGTTTGTCTGTCACATCTCTTCTGCTATTCTAGTATGGGAGTAATGTTTGCGTCCTTTGCAAATGCACAGAGTGGATTACATATTATTTATTTCATCATAACTGTTTATACATATATTAATTACATACTACTCACATCACTATACGATACCTTTGTTATGCATCATATGCCTGTTCTCCTGTGTAGCATATCTGACATATCAATCTACTGTACTATACATTACACATGTTTTACATGGTATCCCATAATTCAAAGCATACTTGCACAGAGGGTCCTCCTTAGACATGTCATTGACATTATATGCCCATACACATGCTACAGTATATCTACATATACTATCCCCTGCTATGGCACATACTTATTGGACATACCCTGCCACTGACGGCGGGTTGTATGACATTGTTCTGTTTAAAGCCATCATGTTGCATCCCTTGTGGTGTCTGTGCTGTTTACCGTGTGGCCCACTGCTGGACGCACATCTTCTACAAGCATTAGTACGATCAGCAAGACATCACTACATAAATACCATTCCCCACTTTATGCATGGCGGACACTTTTAATTACTGCAAACCAGGCTATGCATACACTGACATAACTTAATACAGAACATACTATACATACAGTTAGTGTTCTACATACCTTGATATCGTTCTGATGTTTCGTCTCTATCTCGCTCTTCTGTATCACTCTTTCAACTGTTTTACGGTATGAGCATACAGTTTGCATATCTGGCAAGTCATCCTTATATACGTCTATACCTGCAACATGTCGTTTACTGCCACCAGTTGGTGGTCCGGTGTGACTAATTACGTGGACTTCAGCTGTGCAGCTACTCCATTCACCAATTACGTGGCAACAGTGGGATATAATTGAATTCTCCACTTGGGCATTGGCCATTTGCCCTGCCTTCGGGGAGACGACCTGTATTGTGTTTTGTTGTGTGTAATTGCAACTGCTATGTGTAGAGCCAAGTCTATTTTGGAGTCATGTCCCCCATGGATTGTGTGTGACGGCTTGAGTATGTGGTTCTACCTGTGACTGTACTTGTCATCCCACCCGTCTGATAAAGGACTATTGCAAACACCTGTAACATCACCGTTTGTTCCGTTATATGATGGATATAATTATGCATGGCGCCTTTAAATGTGTCTCTCACAAGGTATGTTAATGGTTCAGCAGATGTAATTGACTAACTAGATGTTTGGGCTATGGTTATGGTCTGTATTGCTATTGTTTCCAGTGTGGGGGATGTAGGCAGGTGTACGTAGCATATACGGTTTTGTGGGGCTTGCATTTTTACGTAGTCCATATATATGTGTGTGGGCCCCTTCCCTAATTACAGTGCTATCACTTAATAGACTTCTGTTACGGGAATTTACTTTGAGCCGTTGTTAATTGGTTTCTATATGGTATGCAGGTGAGGTTGATACTTCCATACCTCCGGATGTACGGCGATATGTGCATGGATATTTGTAAATGACCGCTATCCCGTGTATGTCTGTCCCAGATATTTGCAGTCATTGCAGTGGTGTTGGTGTCAGACCCTCTGTCACATGGCTTGCCACCTTTTCATATGGCCATAGTTGGACACTTGCGGGTCACACAGTGGTGTTTACAGGCTGACATATGGCCACGGTCAGTACACAGGATAGCACATACTTTTATCCTCATTACATACCAATTGTTCTTGGTCCTTCACTACTTATCGGTTTGCATGTAACATTTCCATTTCTTACATACAGGCATGAGTATTTCCTGCAACTATTGCATAATATTTGGGACATACTAATGTCCTAAACTCTCAGACAGTTGCCCTTTGTAATGTTTCATGTCAGGACACACCTGCCCGGGGGGGCTGTCCCTCCCAATGTGGGACAGGTGTTTACCGCATGCCTACGGCTAGCTATACCCACACCTACCGTACTCATCTACCTCCGAGTTGCCACCTACAGACACACGATGCGGACACACACACACACACACTTTAGTCACACGGGAACACACATGGCACCCTCAACACACACATACACAGGCTACATCACTCACAACCACATTTGTACACGGTACCTACGTGGACCGTACCACCACCAGCGGTGACTACATGTCCTTACTATCGTCATATTGCTTGCGGTTCTACTGTTCCAGTACTGTGTTATTTCTGTCTTTCAGCCTCCTGGTTATGCATGTCGGTGTGTGACATGTTCCATAGTTGGCGGTATCCTGTTTATCTGTACCTCAAAGGTGTTTTGAATGTCGTCGACCTATCTATATATTTGCAGATGTCAGTGACCCCTTGTATATCAACATATATCACACTATCGCCCTTTCTATCTGTATTATATATGTGTAGATATATATATATATATATATATATATATATATATATATATATATATATATACATATCTCGGACAGGGGTGGTGAGAGGCACGCTACGCCTTTCATTGTGTGTTTGTGAGTGTATACTGTGTTTCCTGGACTCCGCACATTTGTGTCTGTACCTGTCACATTACACACCTGTCATAGGTTAAGATTACCTCCCATCCCACTTTGCAAGGGACAGTCCCTCTTTGTGCAGTTGTGTCCTGCAAAATATTTGTGAACATAGCAAATGTCCTGCGACTTTGGGACAAACATATTCCCTATAGTTTATGTCATAGTTGCATAAAACACTTATTCTGTATCTGACCCACCTACATGTTACAGGACACGGAACATGTACCTGCGACCATTACTAGAATAAGCTTTTTATCTATGCAAAACACTGACATTCTGGTTTTCGTACTGGCCGGGTGTATGTGTCATCCTGCAGACATCTGGCGTATGTCCCACATTGGTCATTTGAACTGTGGCAACCCTACCGTACGTACATCTTGCCTAGCAATAGTGTTGGGTGATTGTATACATGAATGCCTGTTCCACTCCTGGCAGTGGTCATTTTACCCTTCAGAGCAGGCGCTATTTGTTCAGGGGTGACTAATGCTGGTGTCACCTGTTCTGTTCATCATTAACCGTGATCTGCGCAGTGGTCGGTGACGCTAAGCCCTGTTTCGCGCATATCCGTATAGTCGTATTTAAACATTGCTTACCAGCTGTGGGCAATGCTTATTCCCGCTAACATGTGCTACACATATTCTGATGACCTGCATCCGGAATGCATTACCCATGCCGTCGGGATTACGTTACATCCCTTGCGGGACGTGGGACCGGGAACATGCACGACAGTCACTGCATGTACCACTTGGACATCTTGGTGTTGTACACGAATTATGTCATTTTGTATGTGCAGTACACTACAGCAGTTACTCCACACTACACTCACATGGATAACTCTGTTAGTTTACAAATTGATGGGTCCAGTTAATGGTATGTCCATGTGATGTTTACTGGCTGTACTCCGGCATTGGTTATGTATATCACAATTAGCTACACCCAATAATTTGCTACACCTTCATACGACCGTGGATGCAGCATGCCGGGGTGACGAATGCCTGTCATGGGTACATCCCCTGCCTTGACACAACATCCATGATTACATTTTGTGGAGCCCCTCAGTAACGCAGCGGGTAATCCGTGATGAGTGTGTGTAGGACAGTGCTTACACACATGTGCTCCCGCGATTGCCTCTGCTCCAGTAAGCAACAGTTGCTTACTCGATGTTGTGGTGATGGGAGTCACTGTTTGCCCCATTTGGTGTTTTGCCTCTGACAATTGGGCATGTACCTACCGATGTACCTGAGAACCTATACACATAGCACTGACAGATGCTGATAGGCGCATCTACTGTTCAGGTGTTGACATTTCCGTGTTCCAATGGCTGTTGCGTGTACAATGTTTGAGGGCTGCCTATGTAGGATTCCACAGTGGGCCACCTATACATCACAATTTACAGGTAGTCATGTTTGTGTGCAATCCATGTTACTGTGTGTGCAGGTGGGGAGGGGTGTCAGTCCGTGGGAGCCTACACTGTCAAGGTATGTGTTATATGTTCCCTCTTTGCCAAAGCGTAGGCATATTGGGCACGCCTCTGTCTGCCTACTGTGGCTGGCACAGTGTGTCCGTGGTCTGGATCCCTCTGTGCCTGCATTGGCCTTGGCAATTGCGGTGGGTTGTGAGGCCCTCCCCCATTTTGACCCTGCTGCAGCTGTTTCTGCAGGATCATATTATGTAGCATGGCACATACTATGAAGATGTGGGCACACGTGCCTGGAGAGTACTGCAAGGCTCCACCAGATGTGTCCAAGCACCGGAACCGTGATTTCAGCATCCCGAACACACGCTCTATGATGATTCTGGTTTGTGCGTGTGCCTCATTATGGCATTCTTGCATTGGTGTGTGTGCATTTCTGATGGGGGTCATCATCCATGGCACGAGTGTATAGCCAGCATCCCCCACAAGGTGGCCCTGTGGGATGTCCCCCCTGACAAATACCTGATACAGCTGTGAGGCATGCCAGATATGGGAGTCATGATAGCTTCCAGGGCTGCCAGCACACACATCCATGATAATGCCCTAGGCATTGCACACGACCTGGCAGTTGATGGAGTGGAATCCCTTGTGGTTTATGTAGCACCTACCATACTCACCGGGTGGTGACTTGATTTTTTATGTGCGTGCAGTCTATCGCACCCAGTACCTCCAGGTAGTTTGCCACACGGTGGAAGTGACGCACATTGCTGGCCAACTCCTACTGAGTTCAGGGGAAGTATATATGCTCATTGACATGTGGTAACATGGCATCCAGGAATTGGTGTAGTACCCTGGATGCCGATGCCTGTGAGATCCCCATTATATCTCCAGTTGGCCTTTGAAAGGTACATGTGGCTAGTATTCGCAAGCTTACACATACCTTCATGTCCACTGGGATGGGTTCTCCTCTGTTGTTTCTGGTTCTCAGGCATGGCCGGCACAGCTCTACTATTTGCTGTAAGATGTCCCTGTCCACCCTGTAACGCTCTACTATCTCCAGATCATGTAGCCCCTGGTAGGTTACCCTTGGTCTGAACACTCTTCTCCTACTCCGAGGCCTACGGTGGTTGTCAGCATCATCCTCCACAACACCGTCGGTCTGTAACACATGCTGATGAATCACAGCTATGGCAGCTCCCAACATGTACATTTTAAAAGTTCCCCATCTGTTTACACCTATGGTGCGGTGTTTGGGAATACACAGGTGTGTGTTGGGTGCTTTCACACTTTATACTGTTTTGCTGTGAACACTGATGATGTCATAGGGTGTGTATGTACGATCGTGGCTACAGGGTATCTTCTGTGTTTTATTAATGGAACCACTATTGTGCTGCCTTTGGTGTTGCATTGCATTTGGATGCCGTGAATTACCTCCTGCCCTTCCGTTTACATTTGTGCATGTTACACCTACCATTTGCTGGCATGCATCCAGCTGCCTGCTTTCATTTGTACTTTCCTAGACCAGGCTTATCTTGCGTAATGTGTGCTATTGCTGATCTACTGTGGGTTTGCTTTGCTCTGCTATGACAGTTCTCCTATCTTTGCATTCCAGGTCCTCCCCTCCTTTCTTTGCAATCCTATGCCTCCTCTATCCTGTTTTGCAGGTTTCTGCATGCAGGCTTCTCTACTGCCATCGATTGGCTGCCGTGAGTTGATTGGTGTTAATTGCTCATTAGTACGCCAATTACCCTGCTTCGGCATTTCCTTCTTTTCTTCCCCTGACGTTCCTGTTTGTGCTATTGTTCGCAGCGTGTGCATCTGCTTACCGGGTTTCGGGCACGATTTCATCCCCGTACACATGCGCTTTCAGGCACCATGTGTGCTCTCAGCTAAACGGTTCTATACCTTCCTCCCCACCCCTGTCCTGCAGCTTTGCTTAGCAACGGCCAGGCCAGATTTGCATTGCTCCAATGTGCTTACTGATAAGGTGGCACACCCCTCTGCTGATGTCATGTATCACCTCTGATACACTCCTCGGTGTTATAGCGCTGCGCCATCAGGTACATCCTTAATCCGGCGGGACGTTTGCGATTCAGTATTACCTGCCTCATTTGCATGGCATTGACTACTAATTCATAGTTACAGCACCGAGCACTGTCGTGGGCCCCTGGCAACCCTTGTGCCTTGCTTGTGGTGTGCCATGCCTACCATTACATATTATGGTGCAATCCTGATTTGTCTTTCATTGCGATTTTATGACATTTGTATATATTTCCTTTGTATTCCTGTTTGCACACACATGCCCTGTGGTTGTACTGTGCATTACTGTGGACATGACATTAAATGTTGTTTTTTAGGTGTTGTACATCTTTTCTTGTGCCATTGGCTGTGTATTTCACCATTGGCATATGTTAACTTTGTAATACATGAGTCTGGTCCGCTTCCATAACTCTGATGTTCTGTTTGGGAAAATGTAAACCATGTTTTTTGGTTTACATTTCCATGGGCTTGCGCTACACCTGCACCACTTCGTGAATCGCTGTATGCCTTCATTAGCATGGTGTGACATTGTGCATGGGGTGATTTGCATACCTATGCCGAGGGCTGCATAGATCTGGCGTACGCCGGTAGTGCACGTGGAGATGGTTCATACCTGAATCGCTCACAGACATATTTGGCATTGTCACGCATATGCTACGCCTGCGCCTGGCGCAGGCTTCATGAATCCCAGGAAGAATCTATTCAGTTACCTCAGAAAGTAGCCATTTGCAAACGTACAGCTCACACCAAGCAACAAGATAGAATTTCAAAAGGTAATGAGAGAGCTGATACAGCTGCAAAACAAGCAGCCACAGAAGTATTTATTTTAAATGAGGAATTACAGCCCTCTGAAACTTTAGATCTAGATATGTTAAAAACAATGCAGACACTCACTATGCAAGCTGAAAAAAGTGATGGATAAAACGAGGAGCAATTCCCAAAAATGGGCTGTACATCTCTAGAGAGGGAAAACCGATACTACCCTCTAATTTGTTTCGCTATGCAGCATTGCTGAGCCATGGGCAGTGTCATGTCTCAACAGGGGGGATGGTACAGCTGGTGAACCAGGTGTTCACAATGTACGGATTTACAAACTACTCTAAAAAATTGTGTTTGATGTGTCAGATTTGTAACAAACATCATGCACAGGGGGCAATAAAGCCCAAACAAGGGAGTTTCACCACACCACCATATCCATTTCACACTATTTGTATGGATTTCATAGAATTGAACAAATGTGAAAATAAGAAGTATTGTCTTGTCATTGTAGATATGTTTTCCAGATGGGTGGAAGCCTTTCCAACCAAAAATCCAGATGCAGCTATGGTGGCAAAAGTACTTGTCAAGGAAATCATTCCTAGGTTTGGTATTCCGGAAAGAATATACAGTGACAATGGTACACACTTTGTAAATCAAACCATACAGCAGCTGAGTAAGCATTTTGGTATGTCTTTAAAAAATCATTGTGCATACCATCCGCAATCTGCAGGGCTAGTTGAAAGGCATAATGGTATACTAAAAAAACTAATTGAGAAAATTAATAGCTGAGACAGGAAAAACTTGGTTGCATTGTTTACTCCTGGCACTGTTGAGCATGAGAACTGTCCCTACAGCAAAAGCATTGACTCCTTTTGAAAAACTATTTGGAAGGGCTCATGTCATCTGACCAGGAAGCTGATTTTACACTAGCTGAATATATGAAAAAGTTGTTGAGTTCTAAACATCTGTTTCAGTCAAATTCTGTTTCAGATAGAAAACAAACTGAAACATCAGAAGTGGCAGTGACGCCAGGAGACTGTGTGTGGATCAAAATTATCAAGCGAAAAAATTGGGCTTCGCCAAGGAAGGTCCCTACCAGGTGCTTCTTTCGACACCTACTGCAGTCAAGATAGCAGAACGAGCTTCATGGATACACCTGACGCACTGTAAGCTGGTTAAGAACTTTGAGTTGGACAAAAATCTTACCTCTCCATCGGGGCCCTCAGCACAAAGTCTGGCTACAAAGGGGGGGTCAGATCAATAGGACTGATCCGTCTCAACCCCAGTGAGGAAACCATCATTGCTGAAGGTCCTATTAGGGCAGAGAGTAAGAGCATGTGTCCAAAGTAAAAATGATGGAATCCAGTAAGATCCAAATACACCTACTTGGAAGAGCCAGAGAAAACAGAAATGCAGAACAACAATTTCCACGAAAATATTGCATAACCATCCTGTTGACTGTACTAGTGACAATAATATTTTGTTGTGGCCATTCCTTTTCTCAGCCACACAAATTGAACTGAACAAGCATGCAGAGTGGCACACAAGCTTTAACACTTTCCAGGCAATCAAATATGTGTATGCTGAAACCTTCAATGTTTCGAATTGCTGGATTTGCACAGCTTTACCAACAGCATATGGGGGGGGTTACTGTTAACTTCAGTTCTCCTAAGAGCCAACAAGACCTGGGAAAACCTAATTCATGATACATCAGATGTCACATCACAAGATAAAGTAGCATTGCACTTGTCTGTTCGACAGAAGGGAACTGTGTGTTTTTATAAGAATGATACAGTCAACGTGGGTTGGAACAATTGCAATGTGACTGTTCCCTATAGATGCTACACTAAACCTGATGACATCGGATCCTATTGCAACACAACCTATGATTCATTTGTTGAACTGATGCATAGGACAATTGGTGAAGTAAAACATAATGCTGACCTCTATAAGCAACTGTCCATAATTGACAAAAAAATGTTTCATGCAGAGTCAGGGTATAGTAAAGTTACTACTAAAGTAGAAGATTGTTACTTTATATGCAGTAGAAAAGCATATAAATGGCTACCTGAGAATTGGTCCGGCAGTTGTTTTTTGGGGTACTTGGTTCCGGCTATACGACGCACAGCAGTTTTACCTCAAGGGATAATTCGGAATGTTTGAGAAATCAAGAAGCCTGTCAATCCAGTAGGACAAATCATTGCACGCTGGAAAAACCATCATGCTGTGGGCAATGGACTGTCACACATGGACTTGAGTGATACTGTTATAGAGTGGGCAGGTGTACTGCCAGCATATGGAGCAACGAAATCAATCTGGGAACTGAGAAAATTGTCTAAGCTTCTCGAAATAATGAGTAATGCAACCTTTTCTGCCCTAGAATTGGTGACTGATGAACTGACTGCCATGAGAACAGTGGTGCTTCAAAATCGCATGGCTCTTGACTTCACCCTAGCGGCAAGAGGAGGTATGTGCGCTTTAATCCAGGAGGAGTGCTGTTCATATATTCCTGACCACAAACACGAGATAGACAACCATCTTGAGGTGATTCAGCAGGTGTCAGTCATGACCAAACCAGGACCAAATCCATTGATGGACTTTTTCCAGAAATTGTTTGGGGGTTGGGGCAGCATCCTGATGAACATTCTGATTGCCATCTGTGTAGGAATAATCCTACTGGTGGTATGTGTGTGCTGCTGCATCCCCTGCATAAAAAGACTGATTAAAAATTTTATAGACATTTTAGTTTCAGAAACCTTAGACCAAGATGCTGAACTTGAAGAATTGCTAAAAAACTGAAAATGCTTTCATGAGCTTAAACTAAATGACTCTCTTAACTGCAAATCCTGAGCAGGAAGAGGTTAGGAGAAGAAAAAAACTGTTTATGCTTATCTTGAAAGTAGAATAAAAGTATTAAAAGGGGGGAAATGTTCGAAACATATATAATAGTCATATGCATGCTTAGCGCATTCGAGGTTTAAAAGGGTTAATACATTTATTCTGTTCACACTGCATGAATCTGCACAGCTATTAGAAACTTAACAAGAGACATTTCATTTCTGCTAATGTCATGAAACTTAACAAAGATATATTTCATTCCTGCTTATACCATGAGAAAATATGCAGCTGCTAGATGCTTTGATAAAGAAAACAATAGATGCTTGAAAGTATAAACCATAATCAGCATTACTTGTACTAAAGCTAGAAATGTACCTTGAATCTAGACAAAATGTAACACATGTATTAGAACTGTACAATTAAAGAATTGAAAAGTTAAGGTGGGCTAAAATAATCCCAAGGCCAGGTTTTTTTCCTCAAAATGTTTTTGCAAGACAGCAAATAATCCAATCAAGTCAGCAATAAGTCTGGTAACATTTTCTCTGAAACATACAGAAAGTTGTGCCCAACTACGTCAGCAATAGAATAGTAACATTTTCTGTGTGACATGAAGAGAACTGTATAAGAATAACATACTGATCATTGAAGAGCCAGACAAATCCTGTACCTACATGCTTTGCATCCTTGCTGCATGTAATAAAGGGTGCCTTGCTTGAACCTAACGTGCATTGGTCTTTGAAGTTTTTTTCCTTTTACACTCATATATGCTCTACTGGCCCTTAAGCAGTCTGGTCTGCTCAGTATGAAAACATAAAGCAGTGACAGGCCTCAAACCCAGCATACTGTGCACTATAGTCATAGTACTGAACCACTAAACCATGACAGTATGTCAGTGGTCAGCCTGTATGAAGAAATGTTGATAAGTCTATGCAAAGTATCTCATGGAAACCCTGCAGGCACAGCATAATCCCTGTCGAGTTATGACACAAAGGTGAGCCCTGCAGTAAGAATAGAACCTGATTTTCAATTATCCATATAGCATAAATGTTAATATTGGTCATGTTCACACACATCAACAAATGTAGTGGACCTCAGACAGCAACATACTGAAAGGTCACACTGGGCATGCTCACACACTTGAATAAATGAGACAAATGTCAGGCAACAAAACACTGAAAGGCCAAACTGGGCATGCTCACACACTTAGGCTATGTCTGAGTACAGCAGTGGGCCACACATATCCAGCAGTTGCATGGGTTAACCCAGGAACATCTCACTATTCAGCAATCTGCCTTGTGCACACAGTTATATGAAAACAGACACATATATAATATAGTGGAACCCTGTCATAATCAAATACGTTCTGTAGATACTTAGGTTGTTCATAGAAAGTGGGAAAGCAAAGAAGATAAAAAACCTGCAATCAGTATCATCAATAAACAATGTGCATCCCAAACATTATCATAGGTTCAGAGGTTCATACTAGGCTATCTGCCCTAGGGCATGTATAAGCCTAGCCAGAGTGTGTTTGGCTTTCACAACCCTGTTAGATTAGTAGACTGTGCCTCTGAATAGTAGGTCACACAAGATAGCCCATTTACGTTTAGTCTGTTGTGCCTCTGTCTAGCAGGGACCCAGAAGATATCCCAGGGGTAAACATATGATCACCCATCCACTTGTCAAGATGTCTCCTGTAGGTGGTCAGTGGGGGACTCTGCCTATGCGGGACTGGGATCTCATTCCAGAGTGAGTGGAGCCTCTGGGATGAGAATCTGTCCCTCCAGCATGTCCTATTAATATCTGTGCTGAGGATTACGTCCCTGGAGCGTGTAGCTCTAAGGGATTTGGATATCCTGAGGTGGAGCATGTCCATTAGTTCTGGTTTGGACATGGATTTAAACAACAGGTACAGATCGCATCCGAGTAGGCGGTAAGTGACTGAGTAGAGCTGGAGTTACTTTAGCCAAACTGCGCAGGGCGTCTGTGTGAGTCCTTAGATCTACTTGGTGAGGTACTTTTGTGGCCATTACAGTTGCTGCAGGTGTCGGGTAAGGTACATCCCAAATAGGGCATTGTATCCAAGCATGGGCTTGATGAGTATAGGGGCACAATGACCTCACTTGATCTAGATGTGAAACCTTATAGGTTAAGGTGGGCTATACAGAAGGTCTGTCTAACCACTTTGGCAATGTGACTGTCAAAGTCAAGAGTAGTAACTACTCGCGTCCCCAAATCCCTAATAACTCATACCGTATGTAATGGATTACCACCTATGTGGTAATGTGTGGGCACGTTGCTATTCCCAAAGGGGATGACTATGCATCTAATGGCATTTAACTGTAGGCCATGGCTCTGGCACCAGTCATCCATCTCTGTGAGATCCTTTGTGAGGATGTTTATGCCAGCTGGAGAGTTGATTATGGCACCCAGTTTGCAGTCATCTGCGAACATGGTCAGCCATATTCCTCCTGTGTTAGCCTGTATGTCAGAGAAATATATACTGAACAAGAGAGGTCCCAGGACTGAGCCTTGTGGGATGCCATGTGTAACTGGTGTATAGTCAGACATGGCACCTGCAATACTGACCATGTGGGTGCTATCCCTGATCCAGTTAGCAATCCATCTTGTGACATATGTGTCGATATCGAAGCTGGTGAGCTTATGTATAATGCCCGAGTGGGGTATTGTGTTGAAGGGTTTTGCGAGGTCCAGGTAGGCTGTGTGGACAACCTTCCCTACATCAATGGACCTGGTAACTGTTTAAAGAAGTCAAACAGGTTCAAGAGGCAAGATCTGCCTACAACAAAGCCGAGTTGTGCAGGATCCAGTGGCTGTACGTTCCGGATGTCTATGTGTATGAGTTCCAGGATGATACGCTCCATAGCTTTGCACACCAGGCTAGTTAGGCTTATAGGGCGATATTGTCCATGGTCCATTGTGGCACAACCTCTGTGGAGTGGGACCACTGTTGCTGTACGCCATTTCTTGGGTACATATCCTGTAGTAATTCTGATATTGAACAGTGACTTAATGTGAGGGTTACGTTCGTCATGAAGCTTGTGTAAGACACAGGCCAGGACACCATCCAGTCCCATTGATGCTGTGTTGTCTGCTTTGGAGAGGGTAGCACTCACCTGTTCATCTTTGATGTCAGGGAGGCTACACTCTGTGGGGATGGACATTTTCTCTTTAGGGGGGACAGGGGGGGAGACATGAACCTGTTTGCCAGGATGTTGGCAATATCTGTGAGTTCAGTGTATGTTTTGTCAGTATGCAGTAACTCACAGCATGTCTGGGAGTTTCCACCCAGGTTCCTGACATAACTAAAGAAGGCCTTGTGATTGTCCTTAGTGTCTTTTGCAATTTTCCGTTAGAAGTGGGCCTTAGATGAATTCATGAGTGATCGTAGCTTTTTGCTAGTACTGATCAGAGACGCCTTCCCTTTTTGGGATTGTGCTCTATCATGTAGTAGCCTCCCCCTTTCATTGTATAGCTTATTAATGGCCGAGGTCCACCAGACAAGTACCTTACCTTTGGAGGAGTGAGTCTTGTTGTTATTTGGGATAGCACGATCCATGCATTCCGGTAGGTGTCCATAGAATGCGTTTGTAAAGGATTCAGTGGTCTGAGCCATACTTACCACTGTCCCAGGGTCTTTGAAGGATATCACCTTGGTTTGGAGAAGTGTGACATTTGCTTTTGAGAAGTTCTTCACCGAGATTACCTAGGATGGGGGTGGGGATGGGATATGGATGTCCAGTGAGACAAATGCATGGTCTGACCTTACCAATGAGGGGTATACCTCTGGTGTGGAACATAGAGTCCCCATGTTGGTGATGATCAGGTCCAATATGTTTTCCCGTCTTGTGGGTGTGGTGAACAGTTGTGCCATAGCATTTGAGTTTATAAATTCTAGAAACTGTTGGGCGAGGGTGTTGGGGCTTGAATAGTATTCCCAGTCAATGTTTGGGTAGTTGAACTCACCCAATATAATGGTGTTTGGAGAGACCTTCATATTCTCCAGTGTTTCCAGGAAAGCCGAGTGGGGTTCCTGAGTTTGGGAGGGTGGTCTGTAGCAGGCTACAAACTGAAAGGCAATTTTGCCCACTGTTAGTTGCACATGTATGGTCTTCGATGCTTCCTGTAGTACTACTAACCTGGAGGTGTGTGTATCTGTGATGCATATGGATACTCCCCCTATTTTTGTTGGCTGGTCCGAGTCTTGTGGCCGAAAAGCATTGTATGAAGTATAACCTGGTAGTGCTGGAGTGCTTTCGGGACCCTGAACCAGGTGTCTGTCACTGCACAGACATCGACATTCTCCATACTGAGGAGAGTCCTGAGTGCGTGCATTTTGAGGGTTAGACATCTGGTGTTGAGCAGCAGTACCCTTAGTTTCTTTTACCTCGTAACGTCTATGGAGGTGGGTTTGTCTTTTGAGCCTCGCTTAAAAAAGGTACTATGGGGGTGGCAAGAGCCTTAGCCAGTATTTGAAAGTCCAGGAGTGACAGGTGCAAGGCGTCCATAGTGAAGCTACGTGGCATGTCGAGCATGTTATCCCAGGCTGACAGACACTGGATCCCCTTTGAATGACACCAATATGTTAGCCAACTGTTAAAGGTGATCAGTTTGTCTGTATACTGTGACATCATTCTTGGTGAGGGTAAGATGCCACACAAGGTCAGGGTCATACTGGCCTGGGCTACATGATCACAGAGCTCCTCTATGTCTCTTATCATGTAGTCCAGGGAGGAACATCTGAGGTTATTCACACCAGCATGGACAATGATGGAGCCATATTTGTGCTTGCTTTGGAGTGACCTGAGTGCATGTGTTATGTGGCAGATCCTGGCACCCAACAGACAGCTCAAAGTGACCTTCTCCTTGTTCAGCCTGGTGAGTGGGACGTCAGTGTGACTGACAATAACTGTCACCTATTACAAGTGTATTAGGTGTGTTGTTTAGCCCTAAGGGCAGTGACTGTGTAGCACATTGACTTTGTGAACTATGTGATATGTGGGTATTGTTGTGGGGAAGCAGTTGCTTGGGTGTCTGCTTTGGAGGTCTCTGCTGCTTAGGCAGAGTTTATTTATAGGTTCATAGGTTCATAGGTTGATACTAGGCTATCTGCCCTAGGGCATTTATAAGCCTAGCCAGAGTATGTTTGGCTTTCGCCACCCTTTTAGATTAGTTGACTGTGCCTTTGTATAGTAGGTCACAAAAGGTAGCCCTTTTAAGGTTTACTGTACCTCTGTCAAGCAGCGATACAGAAGAGTTCCCAGGGGTAAACTTACGATCTCCCATCCATTTGTCAAGATTTCTCTTGAAGAGGGTCAGTGAGGGGCTCTGCCTGACATGGATTGGGATTTTGTTCCAGAGTGAGGGGAGCCTCTGGGATATGAATCGGTCCCTCCAGCATGTCCTATTTATTTCTGTGCTGAGGTTCAGGTACCTGGAGCGTGTAGCTCTAAGGGATTTAGATTTCCTGAGGTGAAGCATGTCCATTAATTCTGGGTTGGACATGGCTTTATACGTCAGACACAGATCGCCTCTGAGTAGGTGGTACGCAACTGAGTAGAGCTGGAGTTTCTTTAGCTGAACTGCATAGGGCATCTGTTTGAGCCCCTTGATCCTCTTGGTGAGATACTTGTGGGGTCTTTCCAGTTGCTGAAGGTGTCCGGTAAGGTACATCCCAAATGGAGCATTGTACTCAATTATGGGCCTGATAAGTGATGAGTAGAGGGGCACAGTGACCTCTCTTGATCTAAATGTGAACCCTTTCATGATAAGATGGGCTATATAGAAGGTCTTTCTAACCGCTTTGGCAACGTGATTGTCAAAGGAGAGATTGCTATCTGCTTGGGTCCCCAAGTCCCTAATTACTTCTTCCGTACTTAATGGATTACCACCTATGCGGTAATTTGTGGGCACTTTGTTTTTTCCAAAGGGGATGACTATGCACTTTTTGGCATTAAGCCTTAGGCCATGGCTCTGGCACCAGTTATACATCTCTGTGAGACCCTTTTGGAGGATGCTTGTGTCAGACGGAGAGTCGATTATAGCACCCAGTTTGCAGTCATCTGCGAACTTGTTCAGCCATAGTCCACCCGTGTTAGCCTGTACCTCGGAGAAATGTATACCGAACAAAAGAGGTCCCAGGACTGAGCCTTGTGGGACACCACTTGTAACTGGTTTAGAGTCTGACATGGCACCTGCTATTCTGACCATGTGGGTTCTATCCCTGAGCCAGTTTGCAACCCATCTTGTGACATAGGGGTTGATATTTAAGCTGGTGAGCTTATTTATGATGCCCGAGTGGGGTATTGTGTTAAAGGCCTTTGCGAGGTCCAGGTAGGCTGTGTGGACTACCTTCCCTTCATCTTTGGCTTTGGTAACTGTTTCAAAGAAGTCGACCAGGTTCAAGAGGCAAGGTCTGCCCTTAACAAAGCCGAATTGGGTAGGATCCAGTGTCTGGAGGTTCCCAATGTCTTTGTTTATGATTTCCATGATGATACATTCCATAGCTTTGCAGACCAGGCTAGTCAGGCTTATAGGGCGATAGTTTCCGGGGTCTGTTGTGGCACCACCTTTGTGGAGTGGGACCACTGTTGCTGTATGCCATTCCTTGGGATCATATCCTGTAGTAAGGCTGAGATTGAACTGTGACTTTATATGAGGGTTTAGTTCTTCTTGGAGCTCATGTAAGACGCAGCCCGGGACACTGTCTGGTCCCACTGATGCTGTGTTTTTAGCTTTGGAGAGGGCAGCTCTCACCTGTGCATCTGTGATCTCAGGAAGGCTACACTCTGTTGGGATAGACATTTGCTCTTTTGGGGGGGGGTTTGCACTGAACCTTTCTGCCAGGATGTTGGCAATGTCTGTGGGTTCAGTGAATTTTTTTGTAATTTTGCACTAACTCAGAGCATATCTGGGAGTTGCCTCCCAGGTTTCTGGCATAACTAAAGAAGGACTTGTGATTATCTTTAGTGTCTTGTGCAATTTTTCTTTCAAAGCTGGCCTTAGAAGATTTTATGAGGGATCGTAGTTTCTTGCTAGTACTGATCAGTGACGCCTTCCCTTTTTGGGATTTTGCTCTGTCATGTAGTAGCTTTCTCCTTCTGTTGTATAGCTTATTTATGGCCGGGGTCCACCAGACAGGTCTCCTGCCTTTGGAGGAGTGAGTCCTGGTTTTATTTGGGATAGCATGCTCCATGCATTCCTGTGGGTGTCCATAGAGTGCTTTTGTAAAGGATTCTGCATTTTGGGCCATATTGTCCACTGGCCCGGGGGCTTTGAAGGATTCCACCTCAGTTTTGAGAAGTGTGAAGTTTGCTTTTGAGAAGTTCTTCACCATGGTTTCCTTGGCTGGGGGTGGGGATGGAATATGGATGTCCAGTGAGATTTGTTTATGGTCTGATCTTACCAATGAGGGGTATACCTTTGGTGTGGAACATAGAGACCCCATGTTGGTGATGACCAGATCCAGTATGTTTTCTGCTCTTGTGGGAGTGGTGACCAGTTGTTCCATAGCATTTGAGTTTATAAATTCTAGGAACCGTTGGGCTAGGGTGTTTGGACTTGAGTAGTTTTCCCAATCAATGTTTGGGTAGTTGAAGTCACCCAATATAATAATGTTTGGCGAGACCTTCATATTCTCCAGTGTTCTCAGGAAAGCCGAGTGAGGTTCCTGTGCTTGGGAGGGTGGTCTGTAGCAGGCTACAAACTGAAAGGCAGTTTTGCCCACTGCTAGTTGATCATGGATGGTCTCAGAAGCTTTGTGCAGTGCCACTAGCCTGGAGGTGTGGGTATCTTTGATAAATATGGATACTCCCCTTCCTTTTGTAGTTCGGTCTGAGTTTTGGGGCTGGAAAGCATGGTATGAAGTATAGCCTGGTAGTGCTGTGGTGCTCTCAGGAGCCTTGAACCAGCTTTCTGTTACTGCACAGATATCGATGTTCTCCATACTGAGGAGAGTTTTGAGTGCATACATCTTGAGGTTTAGACTTCTGGCATTGAGCAGCATTACCCTTAGTTTTTTTTTTCTTTGTGTTGTCTATGGGGGGTGGGTTTGTCTTTTGAGCCTTGCCTAAAAAAGGCACTATGGGGGAGGCAAGAGCCTTAGCCAGTATTTTAAAACCCAGGGGTGACAGGTGCAAGCCGTCCCTATTGAAGCAACGTGGCTTGTCGAGCATGTCATCCCAGGCTGACAGACACTGGATCCCCTTTGAATGACACCAATACTTTAGCCAATTGTTAAAATTAATCATTTTGTCTTTATACTGTGGCATCATTCTTGGTGAGGGTAAGATGCTACTCAAGGTCAGGGTCATACCGGCCTGGAATACATGATCAAAGAGCTCCTGTACGTCTTTTTTCATGTAGTCCAGGGAGGTACGTCTCAGGTCATTCACACCAGCATGGACAATGGCAGAGTCATACTTGTACTTGCTTTGGAGTGACCCGAGTGCTTGTGTTATGTGGCGGATCCGGGCACCTGACAGGCAGCTTGTTCAGCCTGGTGAGTGGGACGTCAGTGTGTCTGACAATAGAGTCACCTATTACAAGTGTATTAGGTGTGTTGTTTAGCCTTAAGGACTGTGACTGTGTGGCACACTGACTTTGTGAGCTATGTGCTATGTGGATATTGTTTCGTGGTAGGTGTTGCTTGGATGTCTGCTTTGGAGGTCTCTGCTTCTTAGGCAGATTTTTATTTAGAGCCTCCAAGTATGTTTTTGTGTGTTTATGTGTTTGGTTTGCTGATGCGATAGGTCTATGTGAGACTGGATTTGTGGTGTGTGGTTACCTTCTCCTCCTGACAGGCTGTGCCAGTACTGGGTTGAGAGAGCTTAGCCTCCAGTTTGGCTATATAGTTGCATCTCTCACATATATTTGAGCTTGTTGGGAGGAGGAGAGGGTGGTCTGTATACATAAGGCAGTTGTAACATTGTCTCAAGATTCCCAGATTCACCAGCTGGACTGGAGAGTAAACTCGAAACTGACTTTTGGACATGCCTGAATAATATAGGGAACTACTTATTGACTGATCAGAAAGAACCAATAGGAGGCAAGTGCTTTGAAGGAGTATAAGAGGATGTAGTGCTTTAGTTTGTGTTTACCTATGAGATTACTTATGTGAGCAAGTGCAGGGCTTTAGAATGAGAATAGAGTGCTTAATTTGAGATTTATAGCAGTTCTAAGGGAAAAAGTGAAGAGTAGACTTTGTGGAGCCGAGAATAGCTTAAGCTTGTTTAAGCGGCGCTGCCCGACACTGCTCTGTGTGCAAGACCGCGCTAAAAGAGGGTTGCAGGGTTTTAAGAGATAGAGATCAAGGAGTTTAGAATTGACCCAAAATGGCCAATAAAACTACAGCTTCTAGGCAGTAACCACTCCTACAGGGACAGACAGGCTGTTCAGTGTTAACCACTGCCACTGGTGAACACAGAGACTTCCCTTTAGTCCAAGCAAGCAATGGCCTCCAAGAAACTTACAAACAGTTCAGAACAGCAGATCTGTAACTGAACTTTCTTAAATTTCAGAAAGTGGGAAAAAAGCAAGATTTTTTTTTTTTTTTTTTTTGTTTTAGTTTAAAGGTAGCAGAGATACACAAGTAGCAAAATAATCACAACAGTGCAATAAATGACCCCACACTTGAGTGCTAGGCCAAAGTCAGGTAAAATGCAGTTTAAAGAGAAAAAAATGATTTTAAATTAAGTGCTGCACATGAAATGCAGTAAACAGGCTCTAGATGTGTTCTAAATACTGTTTCTAATACAGATATAAACGTTAGCAAGCTGGGAAACGCCAAAAAGTAGGCAGCAAAGCAGTAATTCTTAACAAAAAAGCAGAAGAAAATACTTAAAATCTCAAAAGTGGCTCCTTTCTCCTCTCAGCGTTTTCTCCCCTTGATAGGTGCTTAGAGCCTCCGAGTATGTTTTTGTGTGGTAATGTATTTTGTTTGCTGTCGCTATAGGTCTATGTGAGACTGGATTTGTGGTGTGTGTGGTTACCTTCACCACCTGATAGACTGTGGCAGTCATGGGTCGAGAGAGCTCAGCCTCCTGTTTCTCTCTATAACTACATCTCTCACATATATCTGAGTATGTTGGGAGGAGGAGAGGGTTGTCTGTGTACATAAGGCAGTTGTAACATTGCGTCAAAATTCCAATATTTATTAGCTGGACTGGAGAGTACACATGAAACCAACCTTTGGACATGCCAGGATATTATGTTGACATCCTCTGTTGACTGATCACAAAGGATCAGTAGGGTGTTACGTGTGTAAAAGAGTATAACAGGGGTTTAGTGCTCAGGTTTGAAGGTGTTTTGGAAAGATTATCTGCGAAGGAGTCCAGAACCATAACACCTCCGTCAGTTATGTCATACATAGCAAAGTACACTCATATATGTCCTGAGACAGGGCCAACTGTACCTGACTGACAATGCTGATGTCCTGTCAGACAGGCCCATATATACATACCCACCTCCCACTGACAAAAGGCCCTATCATCATACCAGGAGATATCACGTAGAATGGGTAAACAGCTCACCTCAAACCCGAAAACATGCCATCAATTGGATTACATTGTTTCCCTATATGTGTCGTAAGTGAACTACAGAACAAACAGACCCTCACCCTCTCTACAGGATCTGAAACTGTTGACTGTGTTAAGCAACATATGGAACACCTCAAAAGTGTTGGTGCACAACAGACCATGGGAACTATAGTGCTATAAGCCTATGATGTCTGATCTGCAAGGCCATTGAGTCCATCATGACTGAAGTCATAAACAGAGCTATTGGAAGCCGACAAACACACAACCCTACCAACTTTGGTATGTTCATGGGCAGATCATGGTTCCCAAACCTGCTAGACTGTTTGCAAGGCAGCCACCTAGGACATACATCACTGAACGGAGCTACACACGTCCCACATAGACTTTGTACAGCCCTTTATCAACATCCCAGACACATGTCGTATCCACAAAATCAAAAATCTGTGAATAAATGTTTATTGTCATATGAAGGAATGGCAATTTGTCCACAGACATATCACACAAGGTAAGAATTGTGGAGTCCTGTTCAAGCTGTTAACACCTGCTGACCCACATGGTTCATTCCTGGGATTGCATAAATCAAAGTGCACACACATTGCCATGTCCAGTCTGATGATGTCAGCATCCTACAAATATAGCAGTGGAAATAATAACCCCAGTAAAGCATATAATGCATCATGTTAATGCGTATGTCTCTAGTGTCATAACATAGTTAGGTAGGGGTTTAAATCTTGCAATTGCTGGGTGAGGTGTATGTGTCCGTGAGACTTCCTTTGAGAGAAATGGGTGTATGTGTCTGTATGACTTCCTTTGAGAGGAATGCCCTTTTTGGAGACTAGGGAAACACCTTAAAAGAGGTTTATTCCTCTTTGGCAAGTCTGATGATTTCAGCATCCTACAAATATAGCAGTGGAAATGAGAATCCCAAAAAAGCATATAGCTCGTCATGTTAATGTATATATCTCTAGTGTCATAACATAATTAGGTAGGGGTTTGAATCCTCCAATTGCTGGGTGAGGTGTATGTGTCCATGTGACTTCCTTTGAGAGAAATGCCCTTTTTTGAGACTAGGGAAACACCTTAAAAGAGATTTATTCCTCTTTGGCAAGTCTGATGATGTCAGCATCCTACAAATATAGCAGTGGAAATAAAAACCCCAGTAAAGCATATAGTGTGTCGTGTTAATGCATATGTCTCTAGTGTCATAACATAGTTAAGTAGGGGTTTGAATCTTGCAATTGTTGGGTGAAGTGTATGGGTTTGTGTGACTTCCTTTGAGAGAAATGGGTGTATATGTCTGTGTAATTTCCTTTGAAAGGAATGCCCTTTTTGGAGACTAGGGAAACACGTTAAAAGAGGTTTATTCCTCTTTGGCAAGTCTGATGATGTCAGCATCCTACAAATATAGCAATGGAAATGAGAACCCCAGTAAAGCATATAGCGCATTGTGTTAATGCATATGTTTCTAGTGTCATAACATAGTTAGGTAGGGGTTTGAATCCTGCAATTGCTGGGTGAGGTGTATGTGTCCGTGTGTCTTCCTTAGAGAGAAATGTGTGTGTGTGACTTCCTTTGAGAAGAATCCCCTTTTTGGAGACTAGGGAAACACCTTAAAAGAGGTTTATTCCTCTTTGGCAAGTCTGATGATGTCAGCATCCTACAAATATAGCAGTGGAAATAGGAATTCCAAAAAAGCATATAGCACGTCGTGTTAATGCATATGTCTTTAGTGTCATAACCATAATTAGGTAGGGGTTTGAATCCTGTAATTGCTGGGTGAGGTGTCTGTGTGACTTCCTTTGAGAGGAATGCCCTTTTTTGAGACTAGGGAAACACCTTAAAAGAGGTTTATTCCTCTTTGGCAAGTCTGATGATGTCAGCATCCTACAAATATAGCAGTGGAAACGAGAACCCCAGTAAAGCATGTAACGCGTTGTGTTAATGCGTATGCCTTTAGTGTCATAACATAGTTTGGTAGGGGTTTGAATCCTGCAATTACTTGGTGAGGTGTATGTGTCCATGTGATTTCCTTTGAGAAGAATGGGTGTATGTGCCTGTGTGACTTCCTTTGAGGAGAATGCCCTTTTTGGAGACTAGGGAAACACCTTAAAAGAGGTTTATTCCTCTTTGGCACGTCTGATGATGTCAGCATCCTACAAATATAGCAGTGGAAATAAGAGCTCCAGTAAAGAATATAGTGTGTTCTGTTAATTCGTATGTCTCTAGTGCCATAACATTGTTAGGTAGGGGTTTGAATCCTGCAATGGCTGGATGAGATGTATGTGTTCTTGTGATCTCCTTTGAGAGAAATCGGTGTATGTGTCTGCACGACTTCCTTTGAGAGAAATGCCCTTTTTGGAGACTAGGGAAACACCTTAAAAGAGGTTTATTTCTCTTTGGCAAGTCTGATGATGTCAGCATCCTACAAATATTGCAGTGGAAATACGAATCCCAGTAAAGCATATAGCGCATCATGTTAATGTGTATGTCTCTACTGTCATGACATAGGTAGGTAGGAGTTTGAATCCTGAAATTGCTGGGTGAGGTGAATGTGTCCGTGTAACTTCCTTTGAGAGAAGTGGGTGCATGTGTCTGTGTGATTTCCTTTGAAAGGAACACCCTTTTTGGAGACTAGGGAAACACCTTAAAAGAGGTTTATTCCTCTTTGGCAAGTCTGATGATGTCAGCATCCTACAAATATAGCAGTGGAAATGCGAACCCCTATGAAAGCATATAACACGTCGTGTAAATGCATATGTCTCTAGTGTCATAACATAGTTAGGTAGGGGTCTGAATACAGCAATTGCTGGATGAGGTGTATGTGCTCGTGTGACTTCTTTTGAGAAGAATGGGTGTATGTGG
Organism: Protopterus annectens; assembly: GCF_019279795.1. Classification (NCBI taxonomy): domain Eukaryota; kingdom Metazoa; phylum Chordata; order Ceratodontiformes; family Protopteridae; genus Protopterus; species Protopterus annectens. The sequence goes on from NC_056745.1 coordinate 1,090,710,985, forward strand.
CTGGGTGACTTCCTTTGAGAGGAATTCCCTTTTTGGAGACTAGGGAAACACCTTAAAAGAGGTTTATTCCTCTTTGGCAAGTCTGATGATGTCAGCATCCTACAAATATAACAGTGGAAATGAGAACCCCAGTAAAGCATATAGCGCTTCGTGGTAATGCGTATGTCTCTAGTGTCATAACGTAGTTAGGTAGGGGTTGGAATACTGCAATTGCTGGGTGAGGTGTATGTGTCTGTGTGACTTCCTTTGAGAAGAATGCCCTTTTTGGAGACTAGGGAAACACCTTAAAAGAGGTTTATTCATCTTTGGCAAGTCTGATGATGTCAGCATCCTACAAATATAGCAGTGGAAATGAGAACCCCCCCCAGTAAAGCATATAGCGCATCGTGTTAATGCGTATGTCTTTAGTGTCATAACATGGTTAGGTAGGGGTTTGAATCCTATAATTGCTAGGTGAGGTGTCCGTCAGACTTCCTTTGAGAGGGATGGGCATATGTGTCTGTGTGACTTCCTTTAAGAGGAATACCTTTTTTGGAGATTAGGGAAACACCTTAAAAGTGGTTTATTCCTCTTTGGCAAGTCTGATGATGTCAGCATCCTACAAATATAGCAGTGGAAATGAGAACCCCAGTAAAACATATAGCGCACCGTGTTAGTGCGTATGTCTCTAGTGGCATAACATAGTTAGATAGGGGTTTGAATCCTGCAATTGTTGAGTGTGTGTTTGTGTGACAATGTTTGTCAATGCGGTGTGGGTTTTGCTTTTACTACGGTATGACATATCAGGATTAAAACAGTATGTGCATTGCAGACATCAGGTATCTGTGTGGCAAATAAATATATGTACATGTGACCTCAATTAGTACATAGGTGTGAAGCCTGCATACTACATGAATACATTTGTTACCTTTAACAGATTGTGCCGCTGCTTCTCAGATCATAGGTCACATATGTATGTATGTCACAAGGCCGGCCACTGTAGTGATCTGTGGCCAAGGTCGTCTGTGTCACACACACCCATGACAGTTTCTATAGACTAGTGTGAGTGAGGGTACATGCCTGGGGTATATGTCAGACATCTTCATACACAACAAAGTCTGGCAATAATGGACAGTCATTATAGGTGTACAACAGCCTTGTGGATATGCATACAGGCCCCTAATTTCTTATGTGATACACAGAGGGACTTCACAATACCTTTGGATATGTGGATACCAAAGGACAGATGACATAACACTTGGCTGTATGTACACATTGGTTCCCGACATACATGTTGGGGGCTACCACCTATGTGGTACTGTCAGGATACTATGTATAGTAAATGTGGATGACCATGCTATTGTTGGCTTAGAGCTATACAGCATGTGTTGAGCAACAGGTATCTGTCTGTATGATACCCCTGTGTAGGATATGTGTCCCATCTAGAGAATGCATTGGAGGCCAATGCATGCATGTCCAGATGTGGATGGACATATCCCTAGTGTGTTTGCATGTACCTAAGAGGGCTATATGCCAAACAGGTGTGGTCCCAGGAAGGGGTGGTGGTTAATACCACTGGTTACTGTTATAGTATAGTACGGGAAGGATACAGCTGTTACTGAGTTCCCTACATCTGTGTGTCAGTTGTCAGGACATCATCTAATGATTGGTTATAGTCAGGCTGTTGAGGTTGTGTATACTACCAGAATGTAAATCATTGACAGTTTGTAACAGTATCACCCACAGCATAGTGTCAAATCATGTCATACACATGTGTACCCATGTTAGAACATATCTGTAGTAGAATGCATACTGGCCACCGAGAGATACTATGAGATATTAACACTGTGTAATACAGGGTATGTCACACGTCCCATGTGTCCACTATGCAAGTACATGCAGACAGTGCACCCCCACCATGTTCACAGATGTACACCTGCTAATCTGTACTGCACACATCACACACGTACTGTCCACTCACTAACACATGCTGGCAACACTATACATTTCAGCCAAGTGGCACATGGGCGGACAATACATACTGAGACTTAACACTGGTGTAAACAATACTACATTGACAATCATAGCTTTGATGCATCATGCCTGCTCAGATATGCCTACAAGGATATCATTACACTTTCCTGTTGACAACATGCCAACTTTGCTACACTGCTATAATGTCACCCTGTGCATCAGCACCATGTTAGCCTGTTCCTGCATCAGTGTTAAAGATGACAGGAGGTGGCACAGGTTTCATCATATCCACAGGGTGTGTTGTTGGTTTGCCAGGGCCCGACATTGACCCATCCAATCAACATGTGTGTGTGTGTGTGTGTGTGTGTGTGTGTGTGTGTGTGTGTGTGTGTGTGTGTGTGTGTGTGTGTGTGTGAGGGACAACAGTACAGCATGGGCCAATGTTGATGTAATGTGTGTGTGTATGTGTGAGCCCTAGGTGTTTGATTTATGTGTGTGTGTGTCTGCATGCACACAGCTCCACCATGTGGCTGCCATATACGGGAGGTTGTGGGACAGCCACAGACTCTACCTGCCAGGCTGTACTGATCCTTGTCTCTGGGCACGGACACAGCACCTGTGCCTGGCAGGGGTGCTACGGACAGTATCGGGTACCAAGCCTGACTGGGTACTATCATCAGAGGCAGAGGAATGTCGAGTGGACCCATGTGCCTGCTGGGACTGGCCAGAGCCACGTGCACGTAGTCTACTAGGACGGTCAATTGACAGGCCAGCCCCAGCATTGCTGGGGCTGGTACTGCCACTACGGGAGCGGCTGTGATCTGTGGATCGTCCGCGACGACTGCCAGCCATTGATGTTGCTGGCATACGTCCACGTCGACATCTCATCCATCCCGCACGGTCCTGGCTCATGAAAAACACATTGTGGAGGGCATCTAATGTCTCCCCCAATGTCTATCAATGACCTTGGTGTAATTACAGATGGCACAGGCAAGGTCACAGATACTGTCATTGATAGCAGTGTTATGGGCCCTCTGTGCCCTTAGTCCCTGTCTGGTGTACCGTTCCATATGTGCCTGTGCCTGTATTACAGCCTGGAACATACCTGAGGTTGTAAGACCTGTGGGGGCACATCTGCCAAGGGCATTATGACCAGCGGTGCTCCCACGAGAACCCCTGGACATCTTCCTATGTGTTACTGTTCCAGGAATCTGGGTATGGCTGCTGTGAGGGGATGCATGTGCCATGGATACCACACTATCCTGGTCAATGCCAACTGTATGCTGTCCCTCGGCTAAGGCCATTGGTGATGAGGGATGTATTGGCAGTATGAGTGTGCACATAGATGGGGTGGAAAGCTGTGTACTGTCGATTGGCGGGCCAACGACAGACCCTGTCAAACCTGCCTGTGCCACAATACATGTTTCATCATCTCCACTATTTGTGGCAGTGACGTCAGATTCCCTGCTGCATTCAGCCAACCCAACCTCAGCACCTGTGAGAGGAAGTCAAGAAACACACTTTACAATCTGTACATGATGTTATCACACATGCACACATGCAAACATGCACACATGAACACATGCACACATGCACACATGAACACGTACACATGAACACATGAACATATGGGTACACATGAACATATGAACACATGAACACATGCACACATGCACACATGAACACATGAACACATGCACACATGCACACAAATACACTCCTCACTACAGCAGATACACACACACACCAGCAATCCAAAACATACTCCATACTGGTTGAAGGTGGGGGACAGTATCACAAGGCAAACAGTCACCTCACACGTGTCAGTGTGCCGAATATGTGTTGCTCAAGACCATGCAGTGCAAGTGTAGACAGCCCAAGGTAATAACAGTATACATGGCTTTGATGCACGTGTGTAGTTGTTCAGTGATTGGCTACACCCTGGAACACAATGTGTACAAGGACACAACATTGCTGTGCAAGTATTATAAGCTCTGCTATGTCCTGTGTACCATCACTCACAGGTATACATACCATGGCTGCTTGTGTTATCTGTGTGTCACATAGAATTCCATGTCTGATGACAGTGTCTGTGTCTGTAGCAGATAATTGTGGGCACAGGTGTAGCACATGCATGCTACGTACACACACGGGATGAGTGGTGCATGTATACATGATGGAATACCAATGCTCGACATGGCCATTGTACAGTGGTTATGGTGAGTGTGGAACATATTGCAGATATGTCAGTGCCAGCCATGACATGGCATGCTACATGACTGCAACATTAAACATCGCACATACCCAATGTGTGTCATGTGACCTATACACCCAATAGCATTCCAGGACATATATGTGGCACTTTGTACAGATGGCGACTGCTATGCATATTGTGTATAGTTGCATATGTTTGCACACACACAACATACTATGCATATTGTGTATAGGTGCATATGTTTGCACACACACATCATTGAGGTGCAAAGTAATGACTGCTATGTGTAGTACTGTGGTCACTGTAACTGGATGAGGTGTAGTACCATGAGCCATCATCACCATGCATCATGTGGTCACTCAAGGCTACTAATGTGTGACAGACCACTGCCTAGCATGCTGTACCTGAACTGCAGTGCCGTGGCTACATTCACAATTACACAGCCACTTTGTACATGGGTGTGTGAGGTGCCCAATACGGAGCATTGCCTAACATGACTGTGTTTGTGTTGAAGAGTGTTGCACAGCCCCATGATAGGCCTCTACCCCTCAGGTATATCATGTGTGCTGTGTAAATGACATGTGGGATACTGAAGTGTGACCTTACAGCGGGTGTGTGGTTACGCCATGTGTAGCATGTTGAAGTGTACTGCGTATGTCAAACGTGTTATGTTGTGTACATCTGTACCAACTATGCCTATCCAATGTGCAGTACGGTGTTGCCACAAGTGTGTCTGATGCTCTGTGTATTGCATGTGCTTGAGGCAGCTGCTGACATTACTGAGATGTGCAATGTCTTACAGCAAACATGCACATCATGCATTATGCGTAGGTGTGGTATGTGTACATGGCCTACACCTCACCTATGACATGCACATTTCATTACCAATATTGAAGTTATAACACACTCACCTGCATGGATTGTCTGCCCTGCTGTCACACCACAGGGACCTACAAGAATATGAGACAGTTTGTCAGTGGCCACAACTTTGGCAGTGCTACTGTGGGTTTGCTAAACTAAAGTAGAAGAACAGTCGACAGTCACAGATGTACAGATAATATTCCAAATATAAGTATTGCACAACACTAGGCAGCACAACTGCTAAACACACAGTACACATCTCACATATGCATAATGTAACAATACAGGTAACAGTAGTGTACAAATAGGGCATATTACCTGCACGCTCCATGTCAACATGCTGGGTGGCTCCGGCCTCCATGACGACACATGTCAGTTGCTGTTGCTGTTGTTGGCCAGGAGCCACCACGCTTAGGAGCAGCTACTCCACTCTGGTGAGGGGGGGATGAATGTCCACCCCACCACCTGTGGCAAGCTGTTGTCTATGGATATCAGACGCACACCGCCGGACATGTCTAATTAAATCACTACAGTGATGGCATACCTGCTCATATGTCCGGTTATGCATGCCTATGTCATTTACACGACAAACAAGATCTTGCCACAGTGCAGTACACTCATGCTGGTGCTGGCTGCTTCTGGAAAACAGCAGGGAGTAGTGCTGCACCAGGCTGTGGTGTATTTCCTGTTCCTCTGCTGCTGTGTAACAGAAATTCCATTGGTGGGCCATCACCCTGAAAGAGAAATGAACAATATGTGTGAGCGAGTCCTGTGGCACACTTTACACCCTTAATACAGATATCACTTAACTGCCATATATAGCATCCGTTTGTCTGTCAGAGGATACACACGTTCAATACCACATATTGGTGCTCAGGCCACAACTGACTGACAGTGCCTGGCACACTCTATATATCAAACCACTATACACCAGTACTCGGCACACTGTTTGTGATTTGTGACACAATGCACAACCTCGCCACAGGGGTATATATCAAGCTAATGCATGAAGACAGATGTCATCCATTGCAATGAATGTAAAGTACAGTTACAGTATTACCAGTAAACCGCCCTAGTCATTGATGCCATACCCCTGCCTAACATATGTGCACAGTTGTTAATATAGGTGGCATATTGCTGTAATAGAGTATACATGTTGCTAGATACATACGTATACCCTGTAACACACATATGATTGCGGGCATGGTACAGGCATAATTACATACACATCAGACAAACATACAACACAGCAATGTATGCCAACCCAGATGAGCTTTACCTGTGTACCATACAGTACTGTGTGTCACTACTTACAAAACCGTATGCCTGAGGTATGTAATCTGAGCAGACTACAGGAAACACACAAGACAGTGTTTCCAAGCAATGTGAACATACACCATACTGTGCTGTTTAGGCCTACAGCTTCAGGTAGTACTACAGTTCATATGGGAGTTGGATTCACCAGCAGTACCACTCACTAAGCATACATGTATTGCTTTAGCCTACAATGGGACACCACAGTCGTCAACAAGGAACTACATCACAACGTATGCCATACTACTATGTTTGCCTAGCAATAACATACACATCTTTTGTTGGCCTCACAGCTAGGACACAAACTACCATGTCAGAAACAAATTCATACTAAGCTATCACACCTTTACAGACCTTGCACACATTCACCGTCACACTCATTCAACCTCACATAGCAGGAATTGCACTGAGTACATGTGTGTGTGTGTGTGTGTGTGTGTGTGTGTGTGCATTGTGTCATAGGTAGGTAATACGCTATTGGCCCTAGGGCCTAGAGCAGCCTAGCCATATGCTACCCTGGCCTTTGACACACATGTAATATGATTTCACTTGCCCCTGTCAACCAGAAACACAGAGGTGATTCCCGGGGTGTATTACCTATTTCCCAAACAATCATCAGGGGTATTTATGACAACTGCTAATGAGGAGCCTTGTTTTGCTATTGATAGGTGGTTTATTCCAGAGTATGGCATATCTCTGAGATAGGAACCTATCCCTCCAGCATGTGCTGGTTAGTGAGCTGACAAGGTTTAGGGCCCTAGAGCGTGTAGCCCGGAAAGATTGTGATATGTTGACATGGTGGCTGTCCAACAGCTATGGGTGTGATATACCTCTGTATATCTGGCAGAGGTCACCTCTGTGTGGGCGGTATGCAACACAGTCTAGCTGTGGTCTTGTGAGTCAGTCTGCATAGCGCATCTGTTTGAGGCCAGTATTACTCTTTGTGAGGTAGGTCTGTGGCCTTTCCACTTGCTGTAGTTGTCATGTGAGGTACATACCACATGGGGCATTGTGATGAGTAGAGGGGAACACTGACCTATAGTTCCCTAGATGACACACCTTTTGTGATGACACGTACCACATAGACAGATTACAAGACTAGTGTGGCACTGTGATTATCAAAGGGGAGGCTACTGTCCACCTGTGTCCCATGTTCCCTTATCACACCTTCAGTGTTAGGTAGATTTCCACCTATGTGGTAGCTAATGGGTACAGTGTTTTGGAAAGGAGGAATGGCACTGCAGTATCGACACTGGTCTTCAGTCCATGCCTTGGTCACCACGCACCTGTTGCGGTACATATGACCCCATGTCTCTCTCTCTCTCTCTCTCTCTATATATATATATATATATATATATATATATATATATATACACACATACATCTAAACATCCATTGCTGTACATATAGATGCACATATAGGCACATGTACAGTCCACCTTTCATGGTGGGGATATCAATTATGTGACAGTTGTGAGATATACAGTTATGTCATAATATTGCACAGTGTTGTGCAGAATGCATTTTGGTGTCCTCATCCCAAGTAGCATTAGCAGGCCTCACTGGCTGTAACACAGCAGATCTGACAAATCAGTCCCACAGGGTTTAACCACCACATGACATATACCAGCACTGCATGCTGTTTTCTATGCTACACACTACAACCTACATAGATATATGCACATAACAACCTTCAACTACATATATATATGTCCACCCTTCACTAACAGTTGCAGTATGTCACTTGCCCTATGCACATATGCAGATACATATAGATACGTACTGCTGCCTCATATCGATGATTCACAGTATGTAGAGTACTCGGCAAAAACATCTACTACATGCCGGCAAATACATATGTGTTACATACCTTACCTTTGTATTTCTCTGCTCCGTCTGTTGTTAGTTTTTTTTTTTTTCTCTGTCTGTTTCTGTTTCTGTCTCTTTTGTCTGTGTCTCTGTCTCTCTCTTGCTCTCTATCTCTCTGTTCCTGCAATGATATTATTGCATGTGTGGACAGCAGGTACAGCCTGCTTTTGTAGGTATCTGCACATGTGCATGTGACAGCATCTGCACCAATTGGTGCCCACCATTTAGTAATTGCATGCAGCCTGCTGTGTGTTAATTGCAGTACTGACTGTGATTGCAGCCCACTGCTATAAAATGCTAGGTTTGGTAGGCATAGCCCTTTCAGCTTTCCAAGGTGGGGCCCATGCTTGTTTGCTCTGGACACCGTTGTGTCAGTCAGAAGGTTAGTATATGTCTCATATCTGATGCTAGGGTTGTAGCCAGTGATATGCATGTTGTACTCAAACCTGAATGTTGCTGTTTCCAGTACACACTTCTCAGTGTAGACTTTTACTCACCCTCCAACTGGTAACACAGGATACATGGGAGTATGTACTTTCTTTTTGAATTAGACAATTCACTGCCATACAAAAGTAGTTAGTGCAATGTATTCCTCTGGCACATTCACTGTTTGTGAACTGCTATCCTGTAACTATTAAGTTACTAATTTCTGAACAGTTTGTGGTTTGTTTGTGTTGACATTAGCACAGGCTGCTCAAGACAACTGGACATATTACAGTACTGAGTGTGCCTGCCTACACCCTTGGTTTTGCCTGAATACACAGGCATATAATACTTTTGGGTAGGGGTGCAGAACTGCAGAGGGCATTATTTATTATCATTTGATGTTTATCTTGCTGAACATACAGGGTTGCTGTGTACCTGTTAGCTTATCAAGGCAAGTAGTCTGTCAGCGTAGCTCCCACCTGTGGACATTTCCAGATGGTAGCCAGAGGTTAGCCTATCATTCTTTCTCTGTGCACCACACCAGTCTTTTCAGCACTGGAACAATGGCATTGTCACAGTTGGTTGCTAGCAGTACATGGCTACATCCTTTGATATTTCTGTGTTGTACTCCTACATAAGGCCATGCTTGTGGAACTCCTTCCAAAGCTATTTGCAGAGTGTGTAACGGCAGAAATGCTGATATGCCTGTGTGTTTCTGCCTCTGCCAGGCCTCAGATACTCTCAGGTATATATTTGAGCAGCCTCAGGGAAAGGTACATATAAGTGAGATACACCTGTAATATATTACAGACATATTTCAGTTGAGACTTTGAAGGAATCGGAGCATATGTATTACTACACCTTTTCTGACGTGCAAGCAGTGTCTACTCTAACTTATTGACATTATTCATTAAGTGTGATTCCCCACTTTTCTGCCTAATGTTAGTACTTTTCAGAGTGATTCAGAGGGGCACAGCTAACATTTGTTTACGAATCAGGGTCATCCCTGTAAAGCAGTCACAGCTGGGAAGTCTGGCCTCTGCCCTATTCAACTATACCAGTGTTTATCCTGGTATGATACTGTGTGGGGTTTGTAAGGTGCTACTGTAACATTATTCCCTGCTAGAATGGCTGGTTCTCATTTCACAGTCATGTCATGCAATTCCATAACTGCTGGTAAAGACCCACAGAACAAGATTTGTGTTATGGCATTCCTATTTTCCCTTTACATTCCCTCATTGTAATGCATGATATATTTATTTCAGCACCATGTTCTTGTATATCTGCTGTGTCTTAGTGGTACTTCATGCACTCTACTGTGTCCAAGGTCTGGGGTTCGAGACTGACAGAAGTGTTTTATTTTGCTGCTGAGCAGAACAAGGGCCCTGGCATAGAGTGACTAAGGCACTTTTAAGCAGTTGTAAGCGGGTTTGCGTGGGTTTGCATGAAGCTTAGCGATGCTTAGCTAAGCGCACACATGCACACACTTGCTTAAACCTGCTTACTACTGCTTAAAAGTGCTTACTCCCGCTAACCCCCGCTCTAATTTCTTTGAAAGAAAAGAAAATGGGGAGATAGGAAAGTGGTGAAAAAGGGGGCACAAATAGGGAAAGACAGTAGGAAAACAAGCTCGGGATGTGCAGGACAGGTGTAGGGAAGGTCCATAGCTGCCCATTTCATTACCAGCAACAGCTGTGCATATGCAATAAATTTGGAGTGAAATTTGAAACCTTCCACCCCTGGGAGAGGGGTGAGGACAACAAAGTATGTTGTACTGCCAATTATAATTATCAGTTTACATGTCCAGCAGACATGTGTGCGAAATGGGCAGCTATGTATGGGGCAAAATTTTTTTGTGGGTACAGATTGCCCTTTTTTTTTCAGGTGAGAGTGGAAAGTGAGGTAGAGGAAGTAGGTATATTTGGGGAGGTAGGTTGGGGAGGTAAACAGACAAGACAAACAAGATGCATACAGGGGTGGTGTATGACACATGGGGTGGGTGAACACAATTGACGGGGATGGATGTTTGGAAATCGCAAGCCCATGAGCCCACATATGGTAAAAGTGGAACTGAGATCCCCACCCATGGGCAGTCACCACTGCACCTTCACAGCCCCGAGGGTGGCTGTGCTGGGGGCTGCGTAGGACAGGCAGGTTCACCCATGAGACGTGCCACTCTTGCCTTGAGCTGGCATAGGGGATCAGTGACTGAACGCTGGATCTCCCTACGCACCACAACCTGGACCCTTCGAAGGTTGACAGATGGCCCTTCTCCACCAACGCTTGCACAGGGGGATGAGCCCCATCCCCTGCAGCGCTTCCACCCGAAGATGGCACAGGACCAATGGAGGAGGGGAGCCCGGGCTGGGCACCGGACCTGCTGGTGCCAGGTGCACTCGCCAGCTGAGGGGGGGACAGGTGGGTCCGCTGGGACCGGCCTTCCCGTACGTTCTGTGATTAGGTGAGTTTAATTACAACATAAACAACAGCATTCCAAATTAGTTATAACAGCATGCAGTAATATTCCCATTAACCCAACACACCAGGGTTCCAACAGTTGAACAGCAAGCATAACACATGCATATATTGAATGACATTGGACATTCCAACAGCATGCAGGGGTGATTGGTAGGAACAGGCCACCATGATTGTGGTGTTTGAACAGGGCACATGCATCAAAGTGAATGCAGATATTTATAGAACAATAGGACATATGTCCCAACAAATGTTTTGAGATTACACATATCCATTGAGGTGTGGAATTGCATAGTTTATGCACATACAGTAGGGTGTAGAAAGAAACCTCAATTAACATCTTATAAGTACTGTTAGTCTACACTACATTCCTAGTGACTGCAGGTGTATATCCCCTACATGTATTATTACACTTGCCAACATGCATTAGGTTGTGTAATGGGTTTGGCTAGTTCATTATATACCTAACCTATATCTAACATACTAACTGTCCAAGATGCAGATGTTACTGCTACATATTTATTGATTTTATTTATATTTCTTTATCTACATATTTGGATGTGTTCACATGATATTTTCAGTTCAATTTGTACAGAACCCTGCATTTCGTGTAGCACACTCACATTTCTGGGGAAGAAATTAACGAGCTACTCTTGTGGCAGATTTACTTATGCATGCCAGCCAGTAACTAACTGTTGAGGACTGTATATATGCTTCACAGCTACTAGCACTTCCATCAACCACTTTAGATGGGACTGTCCAACTGTGGGTTGCCAGCACTTATGAAAACAGTAATATTTGTATAATGCAAGGGTACAACAACATTTCAATGTAAGTGACACAGACACACTCCAGGTTTTATACCTTTATTAATTACATTACACACTTTTCCACAGGATCTCTCCTTTATTTGATATTACAGTGCATATGAAAGACATATTCAAGACATATTATACCCTTATTAATAGGTTAGAACACTCTTTTTCAGGCTCGCTCACTTATTTGATATGACAGTACCTGCAGAGATATTATTCCGGACATATTTTACCTTTCTTAATGGGTTAATACACTCTTTTTATGGCTCTCTGACTTGTTTTATATAACAGTACATGCAGAGGACTTATTCAGGGCATTTTATGGCTGTATTATTGGACTGCAACCCTTTTTTTCAGGCTCTGTCACCTATTTTATATAACAATACATGCAGAATAATCACTAACCTGCCTGGTGGTGCAGCCTTAGCAGCCTATCTGCATAGGCTTGCTGATTCGCAGCATGGACACCTGCAGCTGTGAAGTAAATGAAGGGATATTGGGACATACCTATCCATTATACAGAATCAATTATCATTTCTTACATACTGCATTCCATGACTACCTACTCAGTTGTGGGGCATCATGCATCCCACGGGCCTCCTGTATCCATTGGTTCAGTAGGTCCTGCTTCCATCTCTTCAGGTCTGCATGGTGGTGACGGACCTGCTCACCTGTCCGGGGAACGCCTGTGACACTGGTGAGGTCATGAGCTAATTGGTTCCAAGCCTCTGCCTTGTACTCCATCCCTTGGAACTGGCCCTGCAGGAGTCTTGACTCATGACGGTGGACAAGGAGCCAAACCATGTATTTCGACTCCTCAATGCTCCAACGTTGCACTCCAGCACCAGCCATTCTAACTGCAGATGGGAGCTACAATCAGTTATGGTGAGTATTCCTGCCTAAGGGGCTTAAATATGGCACATTTCCCGCACTTTTTTGTGATTGGCCATTTTTGAAAATTTTCAGCTGACTGCAGACCTGCTTAGTAATGGTTAATCTAACATTTAAAAGTATATGTATGTTAACAGTGGTTGTTTATCCTAAGCTGTCATGGCTTAGTGGTTCAGTACTTTGATTATGGTGCACAGAGTCCTGGGTTCAAACCTTGTCATTACATTTTATTTTACTACTGTCCAGGCAGGCTAGGGGGTGTGGCTGTGTTTAAGCAACTTTGCTCTACGTTGCTCCACGTTGCCCTATGGTGCGCTGGTTGGCGTGGCACACACCTCCGTGCAAACCGATTGCGCTGGGTAAAGCGCTACTTAGCTATGGGCAACTATATTGCACTGGATACAGCGGTGCTTAACTGCGGGCAACTTTATTGCGCTGGGTAAAGCGCTGCTTATCTGTGGCCAATTATATGTCAGGATCCTTTATAAATATATATCTTGTTCACTGATACATAGGCCATTTCAATGCTTTTTAGTATAACTATGAAAATATATGTCAGGAATTATTCCATATACTAATTTAGAACATACATATAAAGGGGAGTGTTGGGACTCGAACCGTGAATGCCTCCTCTTTGTGCGAATGCTCTACCATTACGGTATTGCTATTTGGCGTAATTTGCGTAAACATTCCTTCTTATGCTCTTCCATGTTGGGATTGCTAACTGCAGCTAAGCAATGGGCACACCCACGCACACACGCGCAAATACGGGCAGCTATACCGGGAATTAGAAAAAATAAATTAAATGCTTTACTTTTTATAACTGTGCTGGGGGTTTACAATGTCAGGGAGTGTGGTGTTGTGTACATGGACATTTGAGCAGACTCGCTCTTGTGTGCTGACATTTGGCATTTCGGACACTTGTAGCGGCTTGGACCTTTAGACTGCTCGGCAGTCGGACACGCCCCCTGCTTTCCTGCACAGTCCGTGTTAGACTTGCAGTTGAGTCATTGTGCCCTCATGAATATTCATGGCACGCTGACATCATACCGTTCAACTGCAGCCTCCTAGTAAGACTTATTTAGTCTTACACGGAGGATTTGTGAATCCGGGGGATACTGTTTAAGTGGATATGTGAGTTGTCTGGTTGTATAGATTGGGAGATGGTTATTAATTCTGGCATTGTTTCTATGGTGGTAAGTTTGCTAGGGTCTGATACTAAGTCTAGTCTCATAAGGAATTTGTAACAATGTGTGATGCCAGTACAAAGCTTCTCACATGTTCTTATAATTACATTTAGTACCTGTAAGGCCTGTTTTACATTGCTTGTGTAATATGTTCTCTCTTGGCATATTTCTCAACGTATTTATTCAGAAAGTATTGATCCTAGCCAGGAAGCAAGATAGAGCTGGCTGCAGGTTGTTCCTACTCAGTAAAATAGAATATTGTAAACAGCCATTGCCAACAGCTCCCTCAGAACTGTGCATGTATTGCAATGTAAACAGGTCAAAATCCATAACTAGCCCATTGCCTGTGCAAACAATGAGGGGTGGAGGTATATAAAAGTGTGCATAAATTCTTCTCCATAGACTGAAGTAGCGAAATGTATTTCATAGGTATCTTTCCTCACATTTCAGTAAAGGGATATATATATACGGAAGGATACAATGTCTTTAAGAATACAACCACACTCTCCTGGATGTTAGGGAGCCTAGTCACTAAGACCAATACTAGCACAGCATTAAAAGTATACTACTCAGATCAGTCATCTGCACAATCCAGCATTTTTTTTATATACGCAGTGTGTGTGTGTGTGTGTGTGTGTGTGTGTGTGTGTGTGCGTGCGTGCGTGTGTGTGTGTGTGTGTGTGTGTGTGTGTGTGTGTGTGTGTGTGTGTGTGTGTGTGTGCACGTGTGCATGCGGGTCTATATTATAACATCGAATTCTACAAAGATCGAATGTTGTAATATCGAACCCGTTATGTCGAATGCTGAAAACAGCGAAGGTGCAGGACACCGAATTCTTTCCCAGGGAAAGAATTCTGTGGGCCATTGCTGTGGCTTCGCTGTTTTCAGCGTTCGATATGTTGAAAAGTTACAGGTTGGGTTCAGGTAAGTGTGCGATTGTGTGTAGGTTAGGGTTAGGGGGGCGGGTTAGGTGAGTTAGGGTTAGGGAGTGGGTCAGGTAAGTGTGCAGTTGTGTGGACGTTATGGTTAGGGTGCGGGTCAGGTAAGTGTGCGATTGTGTGTAGGTTAGGGTTATGGGGTGGGTTAGGTGAGTTAGGGTTAGGGTTAGGGCGCGGGTTAGGGGGCGGGTTAGGTGATTTAGGGTTAGGGCGCGGGTGAGGTGAGTGTGCAGTAGTGATGGACCTTAGGGTTAGGTTTGGGTTAAGATAAGTGGATAGCTGGTAGTGTATGTAAAGTTTAGTCTAGGTTTAGGTGTAGGATTTTAAGTGTATGTGTGTGGATTGCTGTTTTTTGTATGTGTTTGTGTTGTGTGTATGTTTCTCGGAATAGCGCTATTCTGCCTGTTCGATGTTTTCGGATTTCGGCGCACATTTTGATTTATTGCATTACCATGTGCTGACATCCACAGTATATCTATGTTTTACTTGCCATGGTTTGATGTCTGGTTTGCTTTCTGACATTAGTGTGTGCTGATATCTGCAGTATATTCATGTTTTACTTGCCGTGCTTTCAGACTGTGATACACAGCTTATGCAGCTTACTGGGTGTTGGCCGACTAAAACAGTTCGTGCAGGGTTGATTCGACATTTCTGATGTTCGCTCAAAAGTGATTTCGCTCAAGACAGTCGACTAAAATGCGTTCGTTCAAATTGAATTTCGATCTTATAATATAGACCCCGTGCATGCATGCTTATGTATATAGGTGAAGTAAGCTGCTTATATAACTAAATTTTATCATTTTAATTTTTAATGCAACATTTATTTTTTAAAACTTGTCGCAGCCAGTCTTTTGCAGTGTTAGCATTACAGAAATGGTATTTCTAAGATGTAGGGTGAGGGTTAGGTGTATATTTAGCATACTTTTATAAGGTGGTTCAGAAAGGCCCTGTACCACCTTACTAATGTGTGCTCACCCTATCCTTAACCCAAACCCTGCACCTTAAGTTAGAAAAAAAATTCTGACTCACTGCCACTATTCAGACAAAAAATGCCTTACTTTTTTTAGGGATTTGGATCTTTTTTTTTCATTTTTTTTTTGTCTTGAATGTAAACTGTTTGCAAAAGTATAGTGTTTTTTTCCATTAAGAAAATGTACACATTTTGATGTTTCAATATTATGAACTGTTTGTATTTTGTATAGACATTGTGAGTTTCTACATTTTGAAATATATTCATATATATATATATATATATATATATATATATATATATATATATGTGTGTGTGTGTGTGTGTGTGAGTATGTGTGTGTGTGTGTGTGTGTGTGTGTGTGTGTGTGTGTGTGTGTGTGTGTGTGTGTGTGTGTGTGTCTGTGTGTGTGTGGGTATACATGACCGTGACCACTGTAACAGCAAAAAAAAAAAAATACATAAATACAACCTTCAGCGAAGTACAACTACTCTAGAATACATAAACCACCGCCTATCAGAAACACACTTCACTGAGCAAGACACAATTAAAAAAACAACAAAAATATGAATACATACTTTTTGCAAGTGAGGACACAACCCTCTGTACCCCACACACCCTGCTACTTAAATATAGATACTCTGAGATCAGCAAAGAAAGGGCATATTCCCAGTCTCCACTACACTGTGATCTTGAACAAACTCAATCTCCCAAGTAAAACAATCCAATAAAAACTAAAAGAAAATCAATAACTCTTCAAAGCATATACTGCCTATATAACAAATCTAACTGCCACACAACAGTAAAAAAGACAACTGTTAGAATATAGTAATTGCCAGCATTATGTAAAACTAAATAGAAGATGATAATGCCAGTAATCAATGTATACCAAAACTTTTGTTATTACTCCCTGTAGTAACAAGAAATAAACAAAATCCCTAACTCAGGTCTCTAAGTACAACCATAAACTACATTTAAAACCACCAACAAAGTAAATTAACTAAATCTAACAAACCTACCACCTCATGCATAGTCAAAATATAACCCCACAGAGTCAACACTCCATGCGGTATGTAACTTCACACAGTCAACAATCACACCCCTTGCAAATGGTCAGCCAGACATGTATTTGACTATTTTTACCTCAGTTATATATATACAATTTATCTAGTATACATATAAAGTACACATACACACACACACACACACACACACACACACACACACACACACACACACACACACACACACACACACACACAATCTCAACATTTCAATATCTCAACATCTGTTGCAGTCTGCCATCTCAGAAATGCAAGCCTTAATTTCATCTGTCATTCAAAGAATAAAAATGTTAGACACATTTATTTACTTTTAATAATGAGGTAAATGGACTGCTCAAAGACCCTTTTCAGCCACAACCCAAAGCCTTAAGGCAAAAACACGTGTACATTAATTTACATAGAGACATATTTGGCAATTGCATACAGAAAGCATTACACATCTTTACAGAAAAAGCATATATATAAGGTAATATCTCAAATACTTACACGGTAAGCAGCATGGAAAATTAGCCTGCCTGTAAGCAAACTATGCACATATCTGTTTTTATACTTTACTTCACGCTGTTATCAACATCCTCTGTCTTCAGTATTCAGTAATGTATAGGAAAAAAGTAATATCAGTCCATGGAGTCTGCCTAGCAATACACTTAATATGTGGTAAACAAACAAAGAAGCCTCTACTACAATGTAAATTAATGGTAGCATAATGTATATATAACAAGAGTACAGCACATAGGTTACTTTTTATTACATTCATCCCTTGATGTTATAGAGCATGATATGAAAAAAACTTTTGATAACAATGAAATTAGGATTTTTAGGTCTCTATCAAAGAAACATTTGCTTATTAAGAGCAGCGGAGAAGTTAATGGCAGATATGAATGTAAGCAGTTTACATATATCCCAGATGGTCAGCCAGGCCTATTAGAGGATAGTCTTCTATGACAATATACAACCCCATACTAACCAGCTCTATTGTCACACAACTATGGCCAAAATGAAATTACCAGCAAAGTACTGTAGTGTGCTAAACATAAGTCAGCTGTATCAGGACGACAAACTGTTTCAGGGGTTAGTGACCATTGAGTTTGATAATATTAGATCAAGAAGATGTCACTTCTCACACTGCTGGAGGCTAGAATTGGTACTATATACCACAAGCACAAATCTGCCCATCTTTTTATCCATGTATTGCATGGTCATCTTTAAGACAGCATTTTTTTATATATGCTCCAGAAATGCCCCAGTGCTTGGCCTGTCCTGTGTTTCTCTTATATGGAACATTCATGATGAGGCTACGGCTCTCAGAAATGCATGATAAACAATAGAACAGGAAGAATGCATAACTTACTGAGTATTTGAGACACGTGGAAAGACAGAACAGGAAGAAGGGATAACTTATTGAGTGTCCGAGACACAGGGACAGACAGAAGAACAGGAATAATGCCTTACTTAGTGTGGCTTCAGAGCCATGAGGAAAGACAAAGGAATAGGGAGAAGTCATAACCTAGTGAGGCTTAGAGGCATGGAGACAGAACAATTAGAAGGCATAACTTAGTGAGGATCAGAGACATGGGTACAGACAGAAGAACAGAAAGAAGGCATACCTTAGAGAGGTTCAGAGGCATGAGGACAGACAGGATAACTGGAAGAAGGCCTAAATTGTTGTAGTATTTCATTGTATGCACTATGAAACCCATAAGGTTACATTGTATACAAAGTCAAAAGTTTCAAAATACAGCAGTCCTTTCCTTTCATGGATAAAAGACATGCTTCACTGGTGGTTGATCATTTAATTAAAAGGAATAACTTGTCAGAAAAGTATTTTACATACAGTGAAGGACAAAGGCTTAATGTGACTACTTGAAACTGAACTGAGAGTAATTTCTGTCGTCTTTTAGCATCACACATACTGCTCTTTTGCTCATTATAAATTCAAAGAAGTGACTCTGATTACTATTTTGGAAATAGAGTTCTTCATGCTTCTCACTATGAAAAGTGGGAGGGAACAACACTGTATCAAGAGGTACTTGTAATCATAAAGTATCATGGGTAAATACTGCATTCTGGCCTAATTAAACATTCTGTATAATTCAGTGTCTCTTGCATTGCTACTATTCAGCCTAAATTAATCCCCCAGATTCAGCAAGCAGCCATGCAGAAATAGGTTATTCCTGCATGGCAGGGATTGTTCCTGTTCAGCATGGCAGTGCACCATGCACATGCATGAAGGCGTGCTTGCCGTGCTGCAATATGTGCACAGAAATGTGTACTAGCGCGGGGGGGGGGTGTCTGAGAGCAGTGCTCTTACAAGATACATGTCCCCTGCATAGCAGAATTGCCATACAGCAATGCAAAAAGAGTGAGATCGCACTTTGAACATCAGAGATGTGGCCAAAATGCCATATAGTTTACGACTGTAAAATAAAAGTGTAGTGGCCACTGTAAATATAGTGGCAAAGCATTAAAGAATGAAGTTAGAAAATAATGACAGAGAATTTGAAGTGCAGACATCATACCTTTCAGAAAATGCATGGAAATATAAAACTTGTTAGTTTAATAGCCATAAAGTTTGCAAAAGAAATACTTAAAAAATGTCCGTAATGTTTTTTTTTTCACATCAGCAAGAAAGTTTAAGCATAGCTGCGTGAGTGTGCCCATAGCTTAGCTACGCTTAGCCCAGCTGAAATGGCAGGATAAGTTAAAAAGCAGTAGACATCCAGCATGCACATAAGTGCAATAGTGTAGTGGTTAGAGTATGCACGTTACATCTAGTTATTCATGGTTTGAGCCTCCCCAGAGCCATTTCCATTTTTATGTGTAAACATCAACATTTTAATTTTTTGCCTATTTATGTAAGAAGTAACTGATTTTTCTCAACCATAATAGTGTATTAGGCGCAGATGTGAGGTGTCAGTGTAATAAAGTAGTGAAACCACCATATAAACACAAGTGCCCCATACAGTATAGTCACATAAGACTAAATTAATCACAGCACATTGGGGGATGTCAGGGAAGGTAAATAAATCTATATTATGTAATGAATGAATCAATCCCATACAGTTGGTAGACCAGTATAACAAAACATAAGCAATGCTAAGCATTGCACAGCTATGTTGACTGGGTGTAAGCATTGTGTACATATGAATACTAAGCAATAGATAGCCCAGCTAAGTGGATTTGCCCATTGGTAAGCAATGCTGAACCTGCCCCTTTAAGCACTACCAGCTTTAGCTAAGCAGGTTTGCCCGTAGCTTAGCTTAGCTCATCATTTTCAAAACTGTTGAATCATGGCAAAGGACAGGAAATCATCCATATTTAAATCCCACAGATGGAGATACAGCTCATAACTGGTTGTAGCTCTCCACTGTAGGCAATATGGCAGGAGTTGGAGAGGGCATATGCTTTCCGGTGCAGGGCTGGGGCATACAGGAGTCCAAGGTCATGCTAGGACTCCTGGTAAAAAAAACATGACATGAGACTGCTGCAGGACTAGTACCAGGGCTCCCAATATAAAGCGGAAGCATGGAAAAGTCTCACCCGTGATCTCACCAGTGCCACTGGTATCCCTCAGACTGGTGAGCAGGTCCGGCACCACTATGCTGACTTGAAATGGAGGAAGAGGGAGCTCTTGGAATAGTGAGTCCAAGAAGCAAGAGACAGGGGAGATGTCCCACCAGTGTGTAAGTATTCATAGCAATAATTCTTTACCAAAGTCCAGCCTATGTATGTGATGGATATGTATGCATAAATGTTTCTCTGTTTTCATTACAGCTGCAGCTGAGTGGGCTGTGAACCAGGAAGCCCATGCCAGCAGGTTGCAAAGGTTGTGTCCCGAGGCTAGTGAGTAATAATCCTGCTTGTAGTATTCATACCAAATAAGGGTAAAAAAAGGGGTAAAATGTCACCTGGCACTATAAAAAATGTGTATAGTTTCCATTGAATAAACCAGACAATATTGACAGTAATAGTCCCATTTAGGTCATATTTAAATAAAAGTGTAACTGCCTGGCAATAAAGTTCTAAATCCTGGACTGGTTGTGTTTACTCTGGTATTGTATGGACTCACATGTTGCATTCACCAAGATCTGGTATGTAAATAGTACTGTTTTGTCAACTGTTTCTCACATTGTGCTACATAAAACTTATGTCTATGAATGTCTGTATAAGAATGTTATAATTACAAGGTCAGATTGTACAACCAAGAGAGACATAGACAGAAAACACTGAAGGAAGAGAAAGCATTTTCTAAATTGCTCACTCTGATGAAACACAAATTGTTGTATTTTTAGCACACACAGCCATGGTTCAAATCCCAGCAGTGTTAGTAAGCTGTATGCATAATTATACCTCTCAACTGTACAGATTTGTGCAGAATGTCCAGATTTTTGCCTCATATTTTTGGTCTGTTCCTCTATTTTCCTAGCAAATCACTGGGATGATCTCAGGATTGTAGTCACTAAATAATGACATACATTTGAGTTTCAGACTTCAGATCCTTCAGAAAATGTATATTAAAACAAATCCTGTTACTCTAGCAACTGCCTAAAAGTGTATAAGAGCAATATTTAAAATATGTCCCTATTTGTATTTCCAGTTTGTCAAGCTTTGTACAGATTTTTTGCATTAAGAGGTTGAGAGGTATGTGCAGAATTATATCTAGGAATTTCGGAATATATGTAGAAACAGTCAGGTAGTGTTACAAACATTCCCTCCACAGGTCTACCAGGTAAGAGAAGTAGAATGTAGCTAGAAGACAGTTGAAGTATACACTGTGTACAAACATACCACTGCCCAAACCAAGGCCATAGTGTATTGTAATAATACCTGTAGAGTAATGATTAGAGCAATGATCATTAAAGTTGTGAGTACTGCAAGGATATACAAGTTGTTAATTGACATCTCTCTCTCCCCTCCACCATATCTGCAACAATAATCTAAATGCACAAATCAATGGGTATGTTTTACACCAAACCAACTGTTGGGATATATGTCCTATTGTTCAACAAATACTGAAATGTGTTCTATTAATGTTCCACATTGAAATACTATTATTGGTGGCCTGTTGCTATCAATGTAACCTGCATGATGTTGCAATGGCCACTGTGCTTCCATATATGCATGTATTCTGTTTGCTATGCAACTGTTCCAAATCTGTTGTTTTGAGTTAATGGGAATATCTATGCATGCTGTTGTAACTAATCCTGGATTGTGTTGACTATTACTAACCCACATATGTTCTAAAACTGTAACACCATAGCACATTTGGGAAGGCCGGTCCCAGCGGACCCACCTCTCCCACCTCATCTAGCCATGGCACCAGTCCCCAGCATGTCTGGGACCCACCCAGGGATCTCCTCATCCACTGGTCCTGCACCACCTTTGGGTAGAACTGCCTCAGGGGATGGGGCTTGCCCCCCCTGGAGTGGGCATGGACAGGATCCTGTCACCCAAAGCCAAGTCTGGAGTTTGGTGCATAGCGAGCTCCAAAAGGAGTTTGGAGATCTGCTATGCCAGCTTGAGGGCAGCATGGTACAATTAGTGGGTCAGCCTGTCCCTCCTGCTCAGCATCCAGCACAGCCACCTTTAGGGCCATGAAGGTGCACTGGTGACTGCCCATGGATGGGAACCTCAGTCCCACTGTTTCCATTTGGGGGCTCACGGGCTTCTGATTCCCAAACACCCCTCCCTGTCCAAAGTGTTTACCCCACAAATGTGTCATATACTGCCCCTGTATGCTGTCTTGTCTGTCTTGCCTGTCTTCCTACCAAACCTACCTCCCAAAATATACCTACTATCCTTCCCCAACATCCCACTCTCACCTTAAAAAAAAAGACAATCTGTTCTCAAAAAAATATTTTTGTCCCATACATAGCTGTCCATTTCACACACGTGTCCACTGGACACATGTAATCTGGTTTAATTGGCTTCACAACACATTATTGTTGTCCTCACCCCTCTGTCAGGGGTTTAAGTGTCCAAATAGCTGTTCCTGTAGAAGAAATGGACAGCTATGGACCTGCCCTACACCTGTTCTGCACATCCCTAGCTACTTTCCCTGTTGTCCTTCCCTCTTCATGCCCCCTTTTTCACCACATTCCTATCATCCCTTTTTTCTTTTCTTTTAAAGAAATAAGTGTGGGGGTAACCGGGAATAAGAACCTTTAAGCAGTAGTAAGCGGGATTAAGCCTGTTTGCGTGGCGCTAAGCAGTGCCTAAACAGATTAAGCACTTTCACTGTAAATGGGGGTGAAGGGGCCCAAAATTGGGACCTCTTGTAATTATTTCAATTATCCTTTCCTCCACACCTGAACTGTTCTGCCTTGCAAGTCTTGAACTCAGGACTCTGCACAACATAGCCACAACAAGTTCCTACTAAGCTATTTGAGCTGTAAGATGTTGGAATGAGTTCTCTAACATATGCAGAACAGTCAGTCTACCATAGGGAATGTATAATGTGGAAGCACTAAACATTCTAATGATATATATATATATATATATATATATATATATATATATATATATGTATATAAAGAGAGTATATATAGAGAGGATGCACAGAATATCAAACAGCCATTATTCCTACAGTTGCCACCTTTTCAAAGGGCCAGTGTCTGATTCTTTCCTACAAATGAGAATTATTGCATGAAACATATACCCACATACAATGCAAAGGACATGACACCACACAGATTTCATACATATAAATGTTTATTTGTGTACTATTTCAGTTGTTTATGCCATGTCTTATAGCATTTCGGTGTTTGAAATACATAACATGATTAATGCAACTCTTAACAAAAACATATGATGCAGTAATCTGCAAAACATAACATACTTTGCTGTCTAAGCTAAAGCCTTCAAGTAGTACAACAGTAAAAAACACCCTTGCCTTGAAGACCGGAATCAATCAACCCTTATAATTACAGATGTAGTTCAACAGCCTCCAATTACACTCTGTAGTCAAACCCCTAGGGGGAAAAGTATCAGTTGTCACAATGTAAATGTATCCTTTACATAATGCTTAAATAAAACCGTCACTAACACATTGACAAACAGAACTGTGTGCAACACAGCAAGCTTGGGCACACCACTGTTCCCATGGTGAAACGTATGAAAATGTACAGCCATATACCTTTATGTTTCTTATTACTGATATTCCTCACATGTTGCAACAGCCTAGGTTAAAAACATTTAATATCCCTCCCCCATAAAATGTCTTACAAGGGCATATAACAGTGTTCTCTATACACCGACCTCCAGACTGCACAGGGTCACACATGACTTGTCCAGCTATAGCCGTCATATATATGGACCCTACCCCACAACTTGTGTGGGAGTCCACAACATCACTGGAATGATAGCAGGAATGTCAGCACTAAATAATCATAGACCATACCTATCAACTTCTTACTGCATGACATCTTGACAAAGCCTGGTATATAAGTGGAGGACAGAGGCTGAAACGCAGGGCCATATTTGAAATATTGCTGTTATACACTGCGAAAGTTACTGCTGTTACAAGATTGGTTGCAACATACCTTTACTCAGGAATATGAAGTCAGAAACACAAATGGATGTTGCCATGTACTGATAGCAATCAACAGAGAGAATGCCACTGATATGTCAGGGACAAGACCTGTGTGGGGAACAGACAAAACATAACAGCCAATACTCTGACCAACATGTGGATAGGCCCACAGTTGACAGCTATGCAGACAGAGTGCATTCCATTCAAAACTAGCATGTACACACAAACCCTGTAAAACTAGTAGTATTCAATGCATATAATAGCCATACTCACACACTGTCCCTAGGTATGGAACCTTATACGAACATGTAGTTGGCCTGTGTTCACAAGTACTGTTGTAAGAGGTATTCCTACCTGCTGTCTGTAATACTGCTGCCCACACACATGAAGGATGTCTTCCATACAGGAAAGGTAAAGGGACAACACCCACACGATGTAATCATTTTCTACAAACTTCATAGGTTTGTAATAGGTATATCTATGATCTGTCCCTATATATCCCCCTAATGTTAGGCTTTGTCCACATGTGATGCTCTAAGAGGTGGGTAGGTTGGGTCACAGCTGAGGAGCCTGACACACCCTGGGAAAGGACAGCTCACATATGGCAACCACTAGAGTGTCTGTCAAACAGTCGTGTCTGTGCCACTGCTAGGCCATTTAATGGGATGTTGCCCATATCGATATGTTACCTGTGAATATGAGTATTATACATGATTGTATTGTAAATCTAGAATACCTATATAGGGTATGAGCATAGTAAAGCACTGTTGCAGATGTGTGTGTTAAGCTGCCTGTGATATATTGAATTAATAACATTCAACTGTACAGTGCTCTTCTGGACAATGTTCACAGTTGTGACAGATATATGTAGTCACTTACACATATACTTGTGCCATGGCAGCTATATTAATACTTTATCAAAATTGACTTCCCTGTTTTGTCACCCAATGATGTGGAACAATGACCAGCAGTTCTGGTATAACAGGTTGATATGTATGATTGAGCTGCAAGACTGTAAATACAGTGTGCCATAATGACATAGAACACAAATGTATACCAGGTATCACCTGAGCATGTGTATGTATGCGTATGTTCAGTTGAAAGGCACAGAAGTAATAACATGGGTCACAAGCAGTCCAGAAAATAGGATGTGCATGTTGCACATGTATGTAATATCACTGTCACTTCATACAAAAAAATAAAATGAGTAATGCTACTGATTGTTGCATTGCTATGACACTGATATGGGTAGTACAGTAGGCATGCTTATCACGTAGTAATCAGAAGTGTACAACTGTGTTATGACCCACTGTCCATGCCTACCACTAATAGCTATATCAACACCCATATACACTGGATATCAACGTTTACATACCCCTGCTGGAATGCCAGGTCTGTGTGCTGTATGCCAATGAGACCACAGAAAGTCATGTCAAAACATTTCTCACTTCAAATGTGGCCCATAACCTGTACAATTCTATTGAAAAAGAAACAAAGCTGTTTCACTGAAGGTGAGCAGCCATTGCCAAGTGAAGACTGATATGACATTAGAGTACAAACCAAGACAAATGGATACTATAATCATCTCAGCAGGTGTTTACACAACATATCCGTGTAAGGGTGTGCACACACATTCAACTGGCTTACTGTAGTGAGTATTAATTCCCATATGTTTCCACAAGACAGGTTGTTATGTTCCCTATTGAACTGATTAGGCTATAGGATACATCACAGGGGGGATTATGTTGGCATGTGCTTTTTTGGGGTCATGTTCCAATTCCATAAATACCATGCATTGTAACAGGTGTGTGTACACTTCATATCTGCTGTAGCTATATGGAGTCAGCAGTACCTTCCCTGTACAACCTTCCTCTACCAATGATAGAGTAATCCCCCTTGGTGGACAGCATCGGACACAAAGCACATAATAGGTTGCTATAGTGGCTGTACAGGGGCACATAGGTGCAGACCACAACTTGGAAGTAAGTGCACCTCAATCTGAGCAAGCATGTAGGTTCACAGATAACTTCATGTAATTCTGACTATGACTAGAAATCAGACATATCCAAACCACCAAGGCCAATTGCAACCATATATACCTATATGTACGCAGTCTCAGAGCCAGTAACACAAGTCAACCTGTACTGGGGATAAAGCACACCTCATACGCACATGCCATGGATACAGGCAACCAGAATCAGACATGATAGGCAGGAACAGTGGCACCCTGTCCACAACATCAGTACAGGAGGATATGCACATCAACCACACTCCTGCCCACTTCAATGGTGAGCATGGACATAATTCCAACTGATGGCAACAACAGCAAGTCTCCATGGGGCATGAGAACATCACAGTTTGCCTCCTACATGAGCACAGGCATGTGCTCACAATTCCATCACACACTACAGTCAAACACATATGCCACCATCCACACACCATCCACATGGAAGATGACCACTATTATCCATTTACACAGAAATGAATGGTGAATAGTGGATTATGCCATTAAGTGTCCAACATTGGGGGGGAACTGGACAGGTCTGGGCCAGGGGTGTAATGCAAGATGTCAAAGCCATGATAGCTTACAGTGTTATAGTATAGTATGGATTATTTTCAAGTAATATCCACTGTTGATGCCCATGTTGACAACCGTATGAGGTCCTATGACCTATTTCCCTGTTTATGTCTTCCAGGTACGATGTCCCGGGAACGTCTGCCCGCATTTACAAACCTGGAAAATGATATATTCATCCAATACCTCATCATGCATCATGCCATCCTCTTCAGCCACAGGGCCCAGGATCTGCAGGTGAGGACCACCCTCTAGAAAGAGCTTGTCCACAGGGTAAACAATGTCAGCCTGCACAACCGAAATTATGAGCAGGTGCAGCATCACTGCACAGATCTGAACTGCCATGCCTGTCAGCATGCTGCTGCAGTTAGAAGAGACCAGCTAGCCACAGGGTGGGGGTCATTCCCTCTAGCCTCCACTGACACATGCTGAGGAGATCCTCACCAGCCATGGGGCACCCCCCCCCGGCAGCCAAGCCAGAAGCCTGAAGACAACATTGTGGAGGTGGGTGCCACCCACACAATGGATGAGGAGTGTGCAGGTAAGGCCGCAGGGCACATTACTAGACCACTGTTGCTTATCCATTTTCATCTGTAAAGTATCTATATGCATATGTCAGATAAGATAGTCTGTTGCTGCAGTGTAGTAATGAACAGATGTGAATAATCTCTAGTATTGTGGGTTTGTACTGTTGTGCTGAAATGCTGCTCCCACCCTGTACCAATGCCACAGGTGTGGCTACTGATGTAGCTGGTGAGTATGGAGTTGTTTTTTTTCAGGTTTGCCAATACACTGGCCATGTTATGGCCATGCTATTTGCCATGCACATATTTAACACACCTACCCATAATGCATGCTGTAAATGTTCACTTACTGTTGGTGTTAACTGCACTGCATCACAGTGGTCACCATGGTAGCATATCTGAAGGGTATGTAAGAGTCCTGCAGTATGCCTAACAAGCTTTCAGTGGAAGATATGTGGACAAAGATGAACATAATGGTGGGAAAAATGGCCTACAGTAGGGACATGTCTGAAAAATTACCCTTATACAGTGGCTACAACAGTGTATACACCACTATTACAATGGCAACTGTTCCTGATATAAACAATGTCAAATCACAATACCACATTCCATACCATTTACAACCTAACATGAGCAATGAATGTGTAATATGGAATCTTATGTTAGGACAACAAATATGGGGAATACATACCTTAACAAACACTGGAAGCATATATGCACACACTCCAAATAACATATTGCGGAAGCAGCTTGTGATGTACTGACAGCATTCACTCTTCTTGAATACACCTTCCATCAAATACAGGGCTTCAGTGTCACAACAATTAATGGTCTGCTGTCCAAGAAGTATGTCCATTATATTTGCCCACTCACCTGCAACAGAGGCAGCAATAGCTCGCACACATCTTACAAACTATGAAATGGATCCCATATCCAAAAGGTAGCACTCAGAAGTGGGAAAAGCAGCCTTACCTCACCATTGCATATGCCATGGCAAACAGTGCAGAAAGTCATGTATGTGTGTATGAAGTATGGGACAAAATTGATGTAGAAAATAAATAGATACCCATCCAAAACAGATGACAAAACATGTTGCAAACTGGTCATGGAGGCTGCCCAGAAACATGCAGCAACACTGAGGGACTTGCAGGAATGTCTAGCAAGCACTGCCTGTGCAGTATATCTGTCGACAATTGCCTGGATTCTGCATAAGTATGGCCTATAGGTTAGGGTAATCAGACGGAAGAGTTGTCCCACATGATACATCATCCAGGGCTCTCTACAGGTAGCATAAGCATAACATCAAGTCTCCCAAAGGCATGTGTTGCAGTGTATAATGGTGTCATGAGACCAAGGCTCAAACCTACAGACAGTATTCATAAAGATATGTGTGGTGCACAAGCAACACCTCACTCCACCTCAGGGCCATCATCCCCAATATTTAGCCTGCTGGTGTCAGTGTAAACCTTTAGGTTTGCTGTTCACTAGCTGGAACTAGACCAGTAGACATGGAGTTTGGAATTTGGAACACTGCAAAATAACACTCATGTGTGGCCCATAGTTGTCAAGTATCTGCAATAGGGCTGAGGATGGGGAGGATTGTCAGCTTGAAACACAACAATGAACTGAAGCATACATCCAAAGCTTGCTAAGAATGGCTGTATCTGAACACAGTGAAGGTTATGAATTGTGCCAGACATAACCCTGACTCTACAGCAATAGTGAAGCCACTGTGTGACCTCCAAGGGCTGTGCACATGAGCTGTCCTTGCAATCTGGCAGAGTTGGGGACATTTGTATGGCAGAGTGACCAAATAATGGCAAGTGAATATGGGCCATGGTAGTATATCCCTTCCAGGAATAGTGACTGCTGTAGTTCACTTAACAGTGCTTCAACAAACCATTGTCTTAAGGGTGTGCACACTTATGCAAACCATATATTGTATGTATCTCATTCAGCATCTGCACGACTAACACATTTGTTTGATACTGCATTGGATTGCACAGGTCATATGTCTCAGGTGTGTGTAATGTTAACAAATGCAGTATTGTGGCCCCATTCATATCATAGAAAATGATGGCATGTCAACAAGGGTGTGTACACTCCTCATATCCACATTAAGCTTTGAAGGTTATCAGTTTAACCAGATTTTATTGCACATACATGCACTGCTGATGATGAGATCTGCAAATCAAAGGACAGCCATTAATTACTGACATCAGTCCTCATATCATCCCAGGTATGTGTCAGACAAACACATACGGGCTGTGAACAACAGAGCAAACATAACTGCCACAGATATGCACATTCAGCAATGGTGTGTACACTTGTGAGGTATGGTGCACAGTCAGGCAAGCACATATGGGTTGTGAGCAACAGAGCAAACAAAACTGCCACACATATAAACATTCAGCAATGGTGTGTACACTTGTGAGGTATGGTGCACAGTACATGCCAGTGTTGTGTACAGGTGCACAGCAATACTGTGTACATGGGTGCAATGTGTTCCAGGGGAAGGGGCATCACCTACTAACACAACTCATGCATCACAGAGATGTATAATTTTGGTAAAAAGGATTGAGTATGGCTGCAGTGCATGCCGTTGAGTGCCATATGTCATGCATGTTGACTGTTGGGGAATGAGAGGTATGTGTAATATCTTTGTGCCACCTCACCTGTAAGTGTGTGTGTGTGTGTGTGTGTGTGTGTGTGTGTGTGTGTGTGTGTGTGTGTGTGTGTGTAGAAGTAAACTGTAATGTACAGGTCTTAATATACATTTCTTGTCTGACCCTCACAGGTGGTGAGGTGGGTCAGGGTCCCTCCTGCAGGCAAACTAATGTTAATATCCAATTCTTACAAAAAGCTCCGAAAAGACACCAACGGCACCAAACTCCAAAAAATATATTCTTCAAACCGCTCTTGAAAAATACTGTTTTAATTAAGAGCTTTTCGTCACCTTATTAAGGCAACTTCTTCAGATTGCACTCCAGAACAACACGTAGCCATTAAATAGTAAAATGCAGTCACATGATCTTACCTAAGTAGTGTATTGATTTTACAAAAAATAGTACTTTGTTAAAACTTGTAAAATGTCTTTAAATCATCTTTTATGACTAAAAAACTGTAATATCACAATTGTTGTAAACTGCCTAACTGTTTACAACTTGTGAAAACATCATCACCACCTGTAAACCTTAAATATTTGTATAAAAGGTATATTACAAAAAATATATGTGTATACCCAAGCATAAAACATATATATGTATATGTAACATTTGTAACAGAAGGAAATAAAACATACTAATGACCCAAAAAAAATTCTATATATTGAGTTATTCACTTTCTTTCTAAACTTTTAAACTTTTAAGTTTTAAAAGACATAGTATGTTACAATGGTCGTTTAGACCTGGTTCGACAAAAGCATTTAATCTGATTTGCCATACCAATTCACATTCTTCGAGAATTAAATTGTAAGCACCACCTCGAATGTTAGACTGAACTTGATCTATTGCCATAATAAAACATAATTTAAACAGTAATTCAAAAATGGTGGTCTACGTTGCATTGTGTTCCTTGTGTAAAGTTTTTTATATTGGGAAAACAGAGCGTAGACTAAGAGACAGAATTTATGAACATAGTTTTGCAATAAACACAAACAAAAATGAAAATGCCTTGACTAGGCACTGTATGGCAAATGGTGGGCATAAATTTAGTTTTATGGCAATAGATCACGTTCAGTCTAACATTTGAGGTGGCCCTTACAATTTAATTCTCGAAGAACGTGAATTGGTATGGCAAATCAGATTAAATGCTTTTGTCGAACCAGGTCTAAACGACCATTGTAACATACTATGTCTTTTAAAACTTAAACGTTTAGAAAGAAAGTGAATAACTCAATATATAGAATTTTTTTGGGTCATTAGTATGTTTTATTTCCTTCTGTTACAAATTATATGTTACATATACATATATTTTTTTTATGCTTGGGTATACATATATATTTTTTGTAATATACCTTTTATACAATATTTAAGGTTTACAGGTGGTGATGATGTTTTCACAAGTTGTAAACAGTTAGGCAGTTTACAACAATTGTGATATTACAGTTTTTTAGTCATAAAAGATGATTTAAAGACATTTTACAAGTTTTAACAAAGTACTATTTTTTGTAAAATCAATACACTACTTAGGTAAAATCATATGACTGTATTTTACTATTTAATGGCTACATGTTGTTCTGGAGTGTAATCTGAAGAAGTTGCCTTAATAAGGTGACGAAAAGCGCTTAATTAAAACAGTATTTTTCAAGAGCGGTTTGAAGAATATATTTTTTGGAGTTTGGTGCCGTTGGTGTCTTTTCGGAGCTTTTTGTAAGAATTGGTGTAGTCTTGAACATTAACCAGAGTTTTGATGTTAGTATCCATACAGACTCTGACAATGATGATAGGCATAGTGAGGCACAGGCAGGGTTGTCAGAGGCTGAATCTGTGCCATTAGTTGACATCCTACTTGTATCCACCCCAACCCCGCACACAGTCACAATGCCCATACACACCCCATAACCAGTGGCCATAGATGAGGGACAGTTGGTGGGTGGTGGCATGGGACAGGAAAGTGTGGTGAATATGGCAAGTGTGTCTGTACACAACAGCCATAGTCAGATGACAGGTGAGGTAGCACACAGGCAGATGTACACGGCTGCTCGTAGGAGGGCTGCTGGTCATCATGCCCCTGGCAGAAGTCCCACAGCAGGTGTCACCAGGCACATGTTTTGGGCCATCATGAAGGCACAGGCACCTATGGAACGTTATACCAGAGATAGTCTGAGGCTCCAGAGGGCTACTCTTCCTGATGTACATGACTACATCCATGATGTTGCAGGTGCCTTCCATTATTTTTCAGAGGTCATGGATAAACGGTTGGGTGAGATGGTGGGAATCGTTGACTGTGTGGTGTCTATGGTAGAGCATGTGGTGGGAGTAGGGAGTCAACCACATGGATGTAGGTCAGCAACACCAACAGGTGGAGGTCTACATGGGCATACAACAACTCACGGCCACTCCCATAGTGGCACTACCAGCACCAGCATTGCAGGGGGAGGCGTTGTCCACACCACAATGCAGCAGGTCATGTGCACATGGTCCTGGCCAGTGCCAATAGGGATACAGATCCAGCGGACACTTGTCATCATCAGTGGAGTGTACCATATCTGGGCTTCTGCCTAGTAGTGCCCGTGCAACCTCTGGCTAGCACAGTTCTGTGAACTGTACACCCTGCCATGTACAGTCTGCAGTTGTCCAAGAAACTCTTGTATAAGGCAGCCACATGGCAGAAATGTGTGCATACATACACACAGCACCAACACAGCTAGGGCATCTCCATACCTACACACACCATGTATGCACAGCACATTTAATAAAGAATCCCATAACCCATACACATGATGTTAAACAAATGGCTCAGCCTAGGCCTCTGGCAAACCCACAACGTAACCTGTGCATATGATGATACCTGTGCCACATCCCTGTTATCCATACCATCGATGCAGGGACATGCTAATATGGCTCTGATGCACAGGGTGAATTTACTATGGATTAGATATGTAATGCTGTTTAACATTTTGTCAGCTGGAATGATTAATGCTTACACATCAAGGTGTGTAGCTGTCCAGCCATGATGCATTATAGCTGTCATTAACCCTGACTAATTGTGGTCTCCATAACATATTCTGTTTGTGTTCTAGGTGTCTATGTGTCAGCAGGATGTTGGTCTGCTGTCCTTTCCTACAAGGGGTGTGGCACTGTGGTGACACACTGTCTGTGTCATATCCCCGGTACAGCTGAACACAAGTAATAGGTCTGTATAACAGTCACTGCATGTGCCACATGGCTGATAGGTCTGAGGGGTGTATACAGGTGAGTGCATGGTGGCTGATGTAAACAGCTCTTCTACAATGGACAATGGTAAGTGTACTGGGTGATACACACCAAATATTTGTAAATAACACACACACAGAGGCTTTGGTGTTGATGCAATATGCAGAGAATACTGTTCACATGGATGTACTTCATTTTGCAGTGAACTCATTTTGGCCTATGTAATTCCACCAATAGCAAATTGCCAAAACATCACATCCATAAATAATCAGTCCGCCAGTTTAATGTCATTGACAATGGTACTGGCTGGGTATATGTCCTCTGCACCAATGTAGTACAATCCTGGAGTTGGTAAACATAGGTGTGCTGGTGTGGGTGACACAACCCCCCATGTTGGAGGGTGTGGGATGGTGTAGAACCACACATAGTGTGGCTAACAATGACTTACCTGTTAACATAAACTATACAGTATAACAGCACACTAAGTGGGGAGATACACACAACAATAACCCCAATGTGGGTGGCTGTGCACACAACAACCACATCCAACTATATATACCAACTCCAGTATCGCTGTACAGCTGTACAGTGGGGAAGAGGGCAGTTACACATCCACTACTAGTTTTGATGGAATGAATTGCCACAAGATTATTGCTTTGAAATGTTACCTTTTGCCAGTTAGTTCTCAGACAAATGATCTCCTGGGACATATATTTTCTGCAAACTGAAGTAGATCCCTTCATATACACACACACTTACTTGGCAACACTAAGAGTAGCACTCCTACTTAGGTACTTATTGCTATTAATGTGTTTGGCCTTAATTGAACACACCACAGAGCTTTTAGGGTGAGGTGCATCCTGAGCTTCCTGTTAAGTGAAAAACATCACCAGGCCTTGTACAGTATGGTAATGGGGGATGTACTGGGTATTAATGAACAATACATAGTATGACATACTCTCATATACACACTGACAAACACATACAGTTATAGATACATTTGACAGACCTGGGTTTAGCAGTCCTAACTACCTTGTCAGTGAGTCCATATTGTTATAGAGTTTTTGCACACAGCACGGGCATCATTGGGCTGGATAGCATAATCAGTTACCTGTACAGTTGATGGTGACAGCGGTCCTCATACAGTGGACCTTGAGACATGTACTGGGGGTACCATGGTGTATATCACCCACACCCCACATTGGATATTGTACTCAGTGAAACCCATAATAATGCTCTGACATATCCACAATCACACATTGACTAGGACTGCAATACAAACTCTTGTCTATCTAATCAGTGCTACTACAGGGATATGCATTTATTGCACATGGCACAGGGATAGTAGGGTGAAGGTTTGAAATGGCTCTCCTAATATCAGCAACATCACAATCCCTTATAATGTATGGCAAGATTTAGTATATTTGGAGAATGTGGCTTCAGAATGCTGTGTCCTACAAATATGCACACTCTCACACAATTGCACACACACACACACACACACACACACACACACACACACACACACACACACACACACACACACACACACACAA
Organism: Protopterus annectens; assembly: GCF_019279795.1. Lineage (NCBI taxonomy): Eukaryota > Metazoa > Chordata > Ceratodontiformes > Protopteridae > Protopterus > Protopterus annectens. The sequence continues at coordinate 1,090,746,025 of NC_056745.1, forward strand.
TCATATTTGCAAGGACTCAGAGGGTAACCAACAGCTATCTACCCACTTGTAGAACAGTGTTATGCTGCTACTACAAGCTCCATATAGCCCATAGGAGGAAGAGTGTCACAAGGTACATGTAATGTTTATTAGAGCAGGAGACCTTTATAACTATAACAATGGGGGGTGTAGTGGTGAGAAGGCCCTCAGAGGATTTTCAACTGCAAGTTTACAAACACACAGACACTGTTATACTTGATAATGCACACACACACACACACACACACACACACACACACACACACACACACACACACACACACACACACACACACACACACATTTGTCAAGTACTGAGGTCCATAGGTGCAGGTGTTCCTAGGTGTGTACCAGGCTAATGTCCCTAGAAAGATGAGAAAAGTAGGGCATGTGAGTACACTGGTATCATGCCACCTGACATTTGTCAGCAGGCCATCTATCAACTGATGCCACTTGAGTGATCCCCAGGGTGACAGTTAAATTCAGAATCCACTCATCTGTTTTTTTCTTGAAGAGGGCCAGTGAGGTGCTCCACTTGACATGTATGCAACATATATTGCATAACATGGCCAGTGTCTGGGTTAGGGACCTGTACCAAACATGTTCTGTTGACTGTGGTAGTCTGGTTGAGGTATCCATGGAATGTGGTGCATACAGATTGGGGTTTCCTAGCTGTGGCATTCATAAGACAGCTGGGCAAACGTAACTGTCACTCAATCAGAGAGTGCTTGTAAGCAGCCAAGATGAATACCTGACATCTGCACATCTGTACAGAGAACAGACGAAAATCAGTTAGCCAACAGGTTATGCATTAGGATGAATGTTTTGACAGATAGACATCTGAAACTGATAGGTATGCCATTACTACATGATGGCAGTCCTTAATGACATGTCCTAAAAACATAGTAGTTTACAGTTAATATCAACATATCAGATCAATATCCAATAGGAGATGCATAAAAACATACAGGTCAAACACCAAAAACACGATAGTCAGTACTCAGAGTCCAGCTTTGCATGCAGGAGTATAATGTTCCAGTAGTACAATCTGCAATCTACTCTTACTTGGAAAAGAACTGTTAAAAGTAGTAAAGTAATGATACAATACATGCAAGTGTGACTGAATATAACCTGGGATACTACCCAAGTATGAAACACATACAAAGATAAAAGATTGTGGCACTACCCATGTATACTTAGGTGTCCCATACAGTATACTCACACCTCTTGCTACAGTAATGACAGCAGATAGAAGCATATGTACATGAAATTAAATACACTTATTAAATATGTACAGTAAGTAAAAGCCTTGTTTAATTCACTGTTTTAACTGTGTAATTACATTGAACTTTTTATAGGGAAAGTGCAATAACAACACAGCCTTTTTTTTCATTACTATGTGCTGTCCGACACACTATTAATGTGTCGGTTATATTGAATCTGTACTGCTTTATGCTGTCGAGACTGTTTCCATACAAGTGAGAATTTAGGGAAAGTGAAATAACAACAAAGCCTTTTTTACTATGTGCTGTCCGACACACTAGTAATGTGTTGGTTATATTGAATCTCTACTGCTTTTTGCTGCCGGGACTGTCTCCATACAAGTGAGAATTTTCAGGCACGTCCTTTTGCTTATATAAACTGCTAGAGTCTACGAGCACAAAGACACTGCATATTGGTTTAAAACTTATCTTTACCTGTACTATTCTTAACCAAGCCAAACAAGGATATTATTGTTCCTAAAAACCTAGTATCTAGTGTTTAAAGAGTGTACTGCACAACATAGTGTTAACTCCGTGGAGTGTACTAGCTAATTTGTTGTAATTTTTTCACACAAGGGCGAAAATCAGAAACGCCGTTTTGCTAATATACTTTGTTTAGACTTAGTTAGTTAAAGCTAAAGTATGTTGTTTTAAGCCTAGTATCTAGCGACCAAAGAGTGTGCTGTTTAATATACTGTGAGAACGCTGTGGAGAGTACTGGCTAACTGTATCTCTGTAAACGCCAACCAACACACGTGCTTTCCAACAAAATCACTTTCCTCTCTTATACCTAATTATATGCCGCTTTGAAACACATAGAAAGGCTACACTACCTAGTTCATGTTGTAGTGCTTATTTTTTTTTTTTTTAAAGATTCAAGCGACCTCACATATATACTGTTTAATAAGTGCTCTCTATTCGCTGTTGTTTTAAGCCTAGTATCTAGTGATTAAAGAGCGTGCTGTTTACTTTACTGTGAGAACGCTGTGGGGAGTACTGGCTAACTATATCCCTGTAAACGCCAACCTACACACGCATTCGAGTTAAGTGCTTTCTGCAATCTCCAACTCACACACGCGTATTCACATAGTAAAGTACTAAAGCGTTCCAAGATACATTGTCTTCGTAATATTACTGGGTTATGTTGTTTCTAAGCACATTTTACTGTAATATTACCAGGCCTATGCTGTAGAGCATAATTAAGTTAAGTGTGTGCAATTACCTTCCTTGCTAATGTATTCTTAGATATACATACTGAACTATACATGTGTACTCTTATTCATACTTAATTGCATTGCTATTGTGTACATTTTATCTCTTCCTTGTTTATGTCTCTTATGTATATATACAGAAGCTCACAAACATGTTTTGTTTAACCACTAATTGCATTTCTAACTGAAACAAACTGTTAGCTAAAGTGTTAAACATTTTTACCCACTACTGCTCTCACTACTACAGATTTATATCACAGCTGCTGACCTAATATTGTCTCCCTATTTACTAAAGTAGTATTTCTCTCCCAACTTTCTCTCCTGTCTCTAGCTTTCAGGCCCTGTAATTATCTTCTGTGGATTCGCCTGGGTGGACGCCTAGCCCTAAACTACAGATAATACAAGCTCAACCAATTTTCACTACTCTGCTGCCTCATCCCCTTTACTTGACTTGAACCAAGACTCTCCTTGAAGGAACCAAGGAAGTATGTACATCTGCTGCTAAACCTACTATTATAATTATTTAAGCCCTGCTAGGTGTTGAGAACACTTCCCTGCCAGGAAAGCCAGCAGCCAACCCTTCCTTTACTTCTGTATATCCATACTGCCCCCTCGCCCAGCTCCCTGACCTACACTGACCTCCCTCTCTCCCATTTTCAATCTACCCCAGAGATAGCCTTGGTGAAGCCACAGACGCATTTTCAGCATCTGTCCACTAGATGGCACCCTCCCCCCACCAATTAAATTCCAATTCACTAACTCTCTTATAATTTTCTGTTTAATGACTAACTTTACTTTTTCCCTTTAAAGCACTGTAAACTCTAACTTTACTCTCCTCTCTTAAAACACCATAGCCCACTCTATCCAACTACATCCTTGTTCCCTGTACTTACCTGTCTGCAAACCTCACTCCACTGATAGGTTCTTGATCTTCCCTTGCCTTCCTTGGTTCTACCCGCTCCGTTCCCCTACCCTGCCCCCAATTCTCACCCGCCCCCGGCACCTCTACCTTTATTCCTCACAAACCACACCCACTTATCCAATTACCCAATCATTCTCCATTCCCTCAATACACCCATTCTATTATCCCGCCCACTTTAATCTTAAATTACCCCACCTAGTTTACCCCACCTATCCAAATACCTTCAATCACTCTATTAACAAACAACCTTTAACTACTACCTTATCAAACACAACTCTACTTCCCACTCCATTCTCTAATACAAAAGACTTACCAGCTTCACAACACATACAATCACTCTAGAATTTGCAAATTGTTTTAGTAATCTACTTAACAACTTGTCACCTCATCTCATAATGCTTTCTAAACCTTTACTCATCTTCCTTCTACTACTACTACTCCTACAGTTTTCCTTTATTCTCTACCTCACCCAACCCACTAATATCTACCACTCACAATACTTCCACATAACTAACCATCTTACCTCATCTCTCCAACACTCATACACCCCAATTTCTCCACATCTATATCCCATAAAAAAAATCTACTTTTTCTATACAAACTTCTAACCTCACATAGACATTATACTCCCACAGTAACTAGCAATTCTTCCAAAATCATAAGGGAGCCAAATGTATACTCTAAACTTTCCAATAACCTCTCTAACTCTATCCTACATCTAATTACCACCCTATTATCTGGAGATATCCATCCTAACCCAGGTCCACTCACCTCAACAACTATGAACAAGTCCATACTACTTACGTCTTTAAACTCCCAAAGCATAGTCAACAAAATCCCAAACCTGCATGCCTGGCTCACACAAAATAAACCTGACATCCTATCCATCTCAGAAACATGGTTAAAACCTCACATAAAAGACTCTGAAATTATCCCACCCAACTATTCTATCATTAGAAAAGACAGATCTCATAAAAAAGGGGGTGGTGTAGCTCTCCTATACTTATCCTCACTATCAGTTACTCCCTATAATAAACCCACTCCCCACTTTAAAAATGCTGAACTTCTACTAACATTACACCAAATCAACAAACACAAGCATATATGTATAGCCTCCCTCTACATTCCCCCAGGTGACAATATTTCTATACTTGAAGACATTCTCTCCTGGCTCTCTACCAACATTAGTAATGAAACAATAATCCTAGGAGACATGAATATCAATTGGGCCTCCATTCAGTCTCCCTCTAACCCACTTAACATTAACCTCTACAACTTCTCTCAGCTTATCAACTCTGTAACCCGCCTCTCAAAAAACCTCTCCAGTGGCACTACCCTAGACTGGATCTTAGTCTCTCACCCTCATTATTACTCTGACAGCGGTACTCTCCCCAATCCTCTTAGTGACCACTTACCCACCTTTATACACCGACTACCCTTACCCCTTCATCGTGCTCATAACTTCATTACCACACGTAACCACAGAAACTTTGACCCAACAGATTTTTCTAACTCTCTAAAAGCCATAAATTGGAACAGCCTAAAAACACTTCCTCTAGATAATGCAGTTGCCCATTTTAGCACAACCTTCTTACATCTCCTAGACCACCATGCTCCCCTAAGAACAAAAAGAATAAAGATCAAAACTGCCCCTTGGCTTACCAAAAATACACTTGCTACAATGCGACACAGAGACAAACTCTGGACTCAATACCAAAAAAATAGGACCCCCCTCATCCATAATGAATATAAAACACTTCGAAATAAAATAAAAAAGCTCATCATCACTGATCGACAAAACTATTTCTCCTCACTCCAAAACAACAATAAAACAAACCCTCAGAAATTCTGGAAAGGCATCTCCACTCTCCTACATCCCAGTAAACCAGACACCCCCACCCCAGACCAGAATACTTCCGATACAGACTTGGCTACTCAATTTAACTGTTTTTTTATTGACTCTATATCCATATTAACCTCTTCCTTCTCCAACGCTACTACTTTTTCCCATTTACACCCACCCTCGTCTACTTACCCTCCACCATCAACCACTAGTGCACCCCTTCTCCCATCCTCTAACTCTACACCCTTCTCCTCCTACTCCACTCTCCCTCCCTCCTCATCACCCCTACCCCTAGATACCCCCTCATCCCACTCCCCACCTTTCTCTCTAAAACCCATACCCACATCTACCATAAAAAAACTTCTTCTAAAGCTGAAGCCTGGTTCAAATGCTCCTGATAATATTCCTCCACAATTCCTGAGCATAGCTGCCGAAGCAATTGCCTACCCCATTAGTATTTTAAT
>NC_056745.1:1090756744-1090861744 GCF_019279795.1 Protopterus annectens
GAATTATGTCAGTAAATAATGGTATACTGTACATATCCACCTCTTACTGAATGACATATGAACAAAGGGTGACAGACTTGGGGGACAGAGGCACAAACACAAGACCAATATTGACATATTGCAGTTATAAACTGACAACATTGCTGGTGTAACAGGGTTTGTTGTGACATATCTCTTCTGAGGGATATGAAGTCAGTAACACACATGGATGTTACCATATACTGACTACAATCATCAGAGTATGCTACTACATTTATAAAGACAAAAAATGTGTGAGTAACACACCAACTGTAAGACTCCAAATTGTAGCCAGTCTGCAGATAGTCCTACAGGTGAGAGTTTTCTCAACCACATAACACTGTCATGCCAGACTTTAAATCATGCAGAACATCCATATCCACACAAACCCTGTTAAACCAACATTACTTCAAATGTAGAACACCAATATTTACATTCTGTCCCCATGTCTGGAACATCCCCCTCCAGTTTGTTGGCCTGTCTCCACAGTGCTTGTTAGAAGAGGTATTTCCAACTACCCTCTGTGATGCTGTTTGTCAGATACCCACATGAAGTCCTGTTCACAGTGAAGGAGAAGGGCCAACACCCACTTGCAGTGAAGGTGAGTGGCATCAGCTGCAGAGCTAAAGGAGGGGTAAGGGAAGTACAGTTAGTGTGAATGACCACAACTCACACACTCAAGCACACACATTATCATAGTTGCCAGGATCAGGATTTGAACTCATAACTAACTAGTTTGCTACACTATGGCATCACACAGTTATCACAAGTGCCATGGAGCTTATATGTTTGAGAGTTGTCCAAATGTATCTTTGATGGTGAGTGACATCAGCTGCAGAGCAAAAGGAGGGATAAGGGAAGTGTAGTAAGTGTGAAAGACCACAAAATCAAGAGTCAACAAAGGCTCAAACACATATTATCACAGTTGCCAGGACCAGGAATAGAACTCCTACCTGATTAGTTTGCTATACTACAGTATTATGCAGTTATCATAAGCACCACAAAGCTTATAGGGCTGATATTTGGCCAAAGGGATATTTCAAGGTGACTGACATCAGCAGGCATGCTAAAGTGGGTGTGAATGGCCTCACACACACAATCACAGTTGCCATATCTGGGATTAGAACTCCTACGTAACTAGTTTGCTACACTACAGTACTATGCAGATATCCTGAGCACCACAGAGCTTATAAGGTTGAGTTTTGGCTGATGGGTTATTTCAAGGTGACTGACAGCAGGAGTGCTAACATGGGCAATGGTAAGTGCAGTGTATGTGAATGGGCAATAAATCATTCCTCTGGAAACACACACACACTCATTCACATACAACTTTACATTTAACAGGACTGAGTATACGAATGCTACATGAATACTGATTTGTACTATTGAGTTACACAGTTTTCACAAGCACCACGGACACTATAGGGCTGAGGGCTACCAAAAGGAATGTCTACAGTATTTGACATCAGCACATCATGTGATATCATGCCCAGTATGACCTTCTGTACTGAGTGTGTGAATCCATTCCAGGTAGGGTTGTACTCCAGTCCAGGGTTTAGTGTTCTCAACCTACAGATAGCAACCTGTTACTGCAGGATATCTGTAGATAGGTTGACAATATGGACTCACAATGGGCGAAAGATAGGGGGATACTGTAACTATTGCTGTCTGTGCTGCTTGTGTTACATGGTTGGTGTTAGCAAAGATATTTAGACATATGTACTGTTTTACACTGTGATGTATTATGTCATCGACTACTGACAGATATTATTTGCTCACAGTTATTTACTGAGAAATACAAGATGAATGAAACTGAGTCCATTATTGCGCTCTGCAGCCTACACATTTTTGCACACTCCTGTCATTCTAGAGGGGTAGCTACAGAAACTTGCTGATGGGTCTGTGTAAATGGTCCAGCACCTTGGTAGTATGGTGGGTGAAGATTAACTTCTTGTACGTATATCAACTTAACAGAATGGCCATATCCTGCTGTGGCCATACCTCTCAGCTGTACGGATTCACCCAGGTTACCCAGAGACAGGCGGTCATATATCTGGTCAGTTCCCCTTCATATTGTAATTTTCAAGCAGGTTTGTAGCCACCCATTACTGGGTTTGCAGGCAGGGGTAGTATGGGCACACAGAGTTTCAGACTTCACACACTCCATGAAGTCCATGTGTCTACACCCCCCCCACTCTGTTATTCTATCCTCGTCCTAAAATTATGCAAGTGATATCTGGGAAGGACCCATATAGTTGGCCCTGCATCCCAGTGGTATTTATGGATTGGTCCACAGTTCATGCAGTAGGACATGGGGGCATGCTACTGGGATTTGTCAACATGGCCTTGCATTTGTGTTCTGTTGACTGTGTTAGTTTGTTAGTTGGGACCCCATAAGATACCATACATTGGCAGTATGGGTGAGGCACAGGCATTTGACTAGGGACTGTAGACCATTTGGTAGTGATCCAGGCCATCTGTAGCAGGCAAGTGCATTCTGTCACTCCCACATTCCCAGGCTATGAGACAGTGGATTCCCCTGGGGTGACAGGGTAAGTGTGTGAGGTGTTAATGGCAATAGTCCCTGTACATATTAACCCATTGGTCTGGATGCAGGCAGGGTGCTGCTTACAGCTAGGGACACACCTGCATGGGACACTACTTCATTATGCTGCATTCTGTGGGTATTCCCATACAGAAGTGGGGTCATACTGTACTCATTCTCAGCAGCAAGGATATGACTTGCGATAAACTTGTGGCTGATGGTAGGGTGAGCTGAGTGCATGTGTGATATGGAAGCTACTTACAGCTGTCTCAGAGATATACCTGGGACACTCCCCTTATGCTGCCTTGTGTAGGGACATAGGCAGTCTCTCATTACTTCATAACTATGCCTTTTCTGGTCTGCTAGTGATTGTCCAGACTACATCAGTATTCCATACTACATGGGCAACTAATGTGCTGCTAACCTGCATGCACAATTCCAAAGTTGTGTGCAGTTGACAGTTACATTTTATGCACTCTGTCTAGGGTACTTCAACCTGTGTACTGTGTGTATGTATGGGGCCACATTCATGGCATGTCCATCTTTCAGACGGTGACAGATATTGACATCTGGACAGTGAGTATGGACGACTGCTGACATGGATATTGCTGAAAAGCATTGTGGTTGGCACTGCAGTTGTCGGAACATGGCCCTGTCATGCACAGTACTGCCCATAGGCCACCGAGACACAACCCTCCATGCTTACATGCTGGCCACTTCCACACAATATTGAACACATGACAACCTAACACATAGACCCCTTCATATTGTACACATGCAACATTCTATTGCGTAGATTGGGCCAGCTCGGGTAATCAGTGCTCCACTGTTATTACACATCACACTTACATGTTACTGCATTTCTACATAGGATTTTGGGGGACACACCTGATGACTTTAAAGATTTGCTATGATTGTACTGGAATTTCAGGTACTCTGTTGGCTTCCATTTCATTTTGTATTCTGACCTATCATGCAGACTGGAGGCATATCAGTAGAGTACAGATCTTACGTTTTATTGACCTACATTTCAGTTTCATACTTCTTACCCTTCAGAACTGACATACAGCTGCCAGACCTGTTGTAGTCTGTCTGTGTAGGTCTGGAGGGGGCTGCTAACCATTGCCATCAATTGGAGGTCTTAGTCCAGACTTTCGTTATGGTCATCTACAGCTGTCCTTCTGGCTGAGGCTGGTGGTGGGTATGTGAGCCTCACTCACATGCATGTTTGTGTCCTATGGACACACATTTGGGCCACCACATGTACTGTAGTGGGATTTGTCACCTTGTCTAGTACTGCCTAGTGTGTTGACAGCAGTATTTGTTATGCATTTCATGCTGCCTATATAGGTGTCCAGTATCTGCTGCCATCCCATTCAGCCACCCGATTCCCTTGCATGCTCACATCCATATCATAGATACAACTAGCAGAACATACTACTCCATTCAGCAATTGATAGGAAGACTGACTTATCTTATAGCTGTGCCAGTACTGAGTATGGTGCTGGAGGGCTGACTATGTCGGATGCATATAGTACACTCCCTATACATGGTAAAGCACAGGTAGTGTCACGTTTGACATCCTTTTTATTGTATGTGTGAGTCAGAGAGAGGTGTCATTCCCTGGGTCCCTACAGTGTTAGTGTATATGCTATGCATTGTCTCTTTGCCAAGGCCTGGGCATACTGTACATGCCTCCTTCTCCCTACATGTGCTGGCTAAGGTAGTTCCTTCTCCAAGTCCCTCTGTGCCTGGGATGGCCTTGGTAATGTTGGGGGGCTGTGTGGCATTGCCCAATGCTGTTCCTGCTGCAGCTGTTTCTGCAGGATCATATTGTGTAGCATGGCACATACTATGAACATTTGTGTACATGTAGCTGGATAGTACTGCAAGACTCCACCGGATATGTCCAGGCAGTGGAACCATGACTTCAGCATCCAAATCACATGATCTATTAAGATTCTGGTTTGTGCGTGTGCCTCATTATGGAGCTTTTGTTCAGGTGTGTGTGTATTTCTGAGGAGTGTCATCAGCCATGGCTCCAGTGCATAGCCAGAATCCCCCACTATGGGGGCCATATGGGATGTCCCCACTGGCAAATGCCTGGTACAGCTGTGTCATATGCCAGATGTGGGAGTCATGATAGCTTCCAGGACTGCCATCACACACATTCAGGATAATGCCCTGGGCATTGCACATGACCTGGCAGTTGATGGAGGGGAAGCCCTTGAAGTTTATGTAGACCCTACCCCACTTGCCGGGTGGTGCTTTGATGTGTATGTGCAGGCAGTCTATAGCACCCACTACCTCAGGGTATTCTGCTATTTTGTGGAAGAGATGCATATTGCTGGTGAACACCTCACAGGTGTTGAGGAAATATATGTGCTCACCGGCATGTGCTAACATGGCATCCAGGAACTGGTGGAGTACCCTGGATGCTGATGCCTGTGAGATTCCCCACACTATCCCCAGTTGCTTTTTGGAAGGTACCTGTGGCTAGTATTCTTAAGCCTACACATACCTTGTTATCCACTGGGATGGGTTCCCCTCTGTTGGTTCTGTGTGTGAGGCATGACCAGCACAGCTCAACAATTTGCTATAGAATGTCCCTGTCCCCCTATAGCACTCCACTATCTTCAGCTCATGTACCCCCTGGTAGGTTACCCTGGGTCTGTACACTGTTCCCCTTCTCCTCACTGTGGGTTGGTCATCAGCATTCACATCCTCACCACCCTCAGCCTCTTGCACATATTGATGTATGAGAGTGACAGCAGCCCCTAACATTTTGTTAATTTTCTTAGGTAAAATTTCCCCCTCCTGTGTACACCAGTGGTGTAGAGTTTGTGGGGAAAACCAGACTGGGAGGTGTTTGCATAGTTTATAGTAGTGTGCCAGGCTGTTCCATGTGTAATTGGCTGATTCTGATACATTTCACCTGCTAGCTATGCTAGTTCTCCTTGATTGCCTTCCTACTGCTGTTTTCCCTTCCCATTCCATTCCCGTTTAAGCCTCGCGGCCCGCTGCGCAGGCCCAGTGCTCAGATGTGAACAAAGCTGCTATTTCCTGTTTTTTTTTTAAACCTGGTGCACTGCATGCACCCCATTTAGGCAATGTAAACACTGCTAGGCAGCCTCAGACACACCCCTTCCTTAGCTGTGCTTAGCTAAGGGCAAACACAGGACACAGAGCTCCAATAAGCTTACAGCATGCATGACACTCCCCCTTATGAGGTCATCCACCTCTTATACTTATACAATGGTGTTGCTGCACCTACATGGTTGGGTACAACATAACACTGAGAGGAAATCTGTGATTCAGTATCAGTCCCCTCATGTGCATAAAACCAAATGCTAATTTATAGTTACCACACTCACACTCAGCCTTCTCCCTTAGCAACCACTATTCCCTGGTATTGTTGTCTTATGCATGCCATTAACTATTATGGAAAAATGCTGATTTGGGTTTAAAAGCTTATTTCCAACTTTTTTCTTATTTTCAGCTCGATCCTGTTTGCGCACCGCTGCCCTATGCTTAAACGGCCGAAATCAACCAAAAAAAGTTATTTTTGATCATTTTGCAACTATTTTTCATGCCAATGGCCATATATTTGTCCATTGGTATGCCTACTACATTGAATACATGCTTTCTTTAGAGCTGTCATGCCTCCGTTTTGTAATTTGCAGAAATATATTTGGTTAGTAACCGAATATATTTCTGCAAGTTACATACACTATTCCTGCACAGACACCTGCCTGCTTCCTGGATTGCTAATTCACCTCATTTGCATGGTTTTCACCAGCAAATGAGGTAATTAGCATATAGCGGTGGTGTCCATGCAGGAGTCGGAGTGCTGCTGCACATCCCAGGAGTTCATTCCTGGATCGCTCGTCAGCTATATTGCATGCAGCAGCTCTTGCAATATTCCTGCACTCCATGCAGAGCTTGCTAAATCCAGGGGAATAACTACATGCAACACATGTTTTTGCTTAGAGTGAACTGCATTCCCTTTCAAACTCTAAGTACAAGAAATCTGGACAAAGGGAAAAAATAACGAGGGATGGGACAAAGGCCCACATAAGGGACAGATATTAAATATTGCTCTTACCAACTTATGAAGTTGCTAGAATAACAGGTTTTGTGCTAACATGCATTTTCCAAAAGGATATGAAGTCTGAAACTAAAATGTATGCAATTATTTAGTGACTTCATTCCTGAATAATTTGTCAGAACACATTTTATGAAAAACAGACTAAAAGTATGAGACAAAAATGTAGGCATTCTGTGAAAATAGTAACACTTGAAAGGTATGGTAAGTTGTAATTAACTGTTATGGAGGTTTATCTTTCTTTTTCTAGTAGATGCCATTCTTTTTGTAGTAATAGTTATAATGCTATATTACTTGGCTTGTTCTATATGATAAAAACATCCAAATGCCAGCAAAGAACAATGAAAAAGGGACACATGGTTTTCAGTGTGTATGTGTAGTAACTTTAATGCTACAAGCAGCACTCAGAAAAATAGATTTTCAGCTTCCTGAACCACTTACAAAGTAATGATGAGTCCTACCCTTTTATAATCATCCAAGACTAAAACTTAATTCAAATGGAACTTGTGCTTGACCACTGTGGTTTAATCATAGCAGATATCATTTATACATTTTACAAGTCCTGTAGAATGCTATAGCAGATGGTCAGCATAAGGAATAACCCTAGGAAACATTTCCTTACATGTAAGGTGATATTTAAAGAATGTAATAAGGTCAACAATAGGAAAAGATTAAAAAAAAATTAATGGACTGTATGTATATATTAGAAATAGGCATTTCATAGTAGTACAGATATAACTTACAAGAAATTGGGATAGAAAATGCATTTTGTTTTATCATAAAACATAAGAATACATTTGCTGTTGGATTAAAACATTCCCCAAATCCCTCTTATAGAGCAGTTTATATCCCCAGTTTATACCTCCATCATAGCTCGCAAACTCTTAGCAAAAAAATCTTGAAAAAGACAAAAATAATGGAGAGGAAAAGCCCCACAAATAGGGACAAATTTTAAACATTGCTCATAGAAAGTTGCTGGAATAAAAAATCTTGTGTTACCATGCATTTTCTGAAGTCTGAAACTCAATTGCTTGCTGTCATTTAGTGAATTAAATTCCTTACTGATTTGCCACAAAAAATGCAGAAAAACACAAATTTTATGAGGAACAGACAGATATGAAGCAAAAATTTGGACATTCTGCAAAATCTGGAGAGTTGAGAGGTATGAACCCCAAGTCTCACAGAAACGTAATCATCTCACACTGATTTCATTATAACCCAAAATAAAAGTGTTTCACTTGCAACAATCTTAATGTGAAAACACTTGGGTCTATATTAGATTATCAAACTTTTGAAAGTTTGAACACCATATGTTCCAACTCATAAAAATTCAAAAATCAAAAAAAAAAAAAAAAAAACCTACCTAAAAGGTTAAGCAGGGGGGCAAGTCCTCCTGCACCCCCACACCCCCCGCTCTTTAAATATACCGACTCTGAGATCGCACTACAGAGCAGACAATGGAAAACTTCAATTTCCGCACTGTACGGAGATCTCCGTTGAAACGTTCGAACATTTACATGTTCGATCATATGGCGTCGACCATATGACGTTCGAACATGTAAATGTTCAATAATGTAATATAAACCCAAAACACTTTTCTGCCATACATTTGACAAAACAACTCTTTTACAGATTTTGGCCACAATTGTTTAGTGCACTGTGCTTCAACACAATATTGTGGTAAAATATTCTGTCACCAAAAAACACCTCTTGCAAAAAAAAAAAAAAAAAAAAAAAAAATCTTGAAGGATTCTGTTATTCTTAGTAATAAAATATTTTAGGAAAAAAAGTTTAAGTGGTTAATCATTTCACTGTGAACCACTACCTCACTGATGTATCCATATTTCTCTGTGACTATTTTCACATTTTCCAGGTCAGAACCCCAGAACAAAGCAAAGTTTAATTAAAGTCAGGCAGTTGAGATTTTGTATCTTCCAGTAGTAATTCATTTGTGATTCTAGAAAGGATATTACATTAGGGACCAGCACTCTATTCAAATACAAATGAATTGCAAAAGGGAAGAACTGATTTGTCTCCCAGTAGTATAGCTATGTGGTATGAAAGAGAAGAGAATGCATTTCTATATACATAAAGCCCTAGAATAACAATAACATGCCTTATTCTAAGCAGTGTCTGAAGTTGTGCAAATTACTGTTATGCATTACCAAAAAAAAAAAAAAAAAAAAAAAAAACATTTCTTGCCATGGAAAGGAAAATATTTCCCACAAAATGTTTTGGCAGTCAGACTAACATGTCAGTATTGTTTCCACAATTTATTTTATTTAAGTGATGCTTGCCATGTTTCCTTTTTAATATACCAGCATCTTCCAAACTCCATAACTTTTTTAGAGACCGAATGTTGCATATCACTATTTTACAATTTCAATATTCTGAGAGTTTACTGTCATCTACACTATCCTAGAAACAAAAGTAGTAAAGGCAAACTTGCAAGTCCCAGAGTTATTTTGTTAAGGGGAGATTGTTGCAGTTATATCAGACTTACTGGAGTCAGTACGTGTGCAGCTAACGTAATTAAATGATAAAAAGATTATGGGATGGTTATACATCACCTGTTAATGAGTTGACATAACACTAATTACAGAGGGCCTTGATCATTTTCTAATTTACTCATTGCTGTAATAACATTCTAATTTATGGAAACAGGGACCAGCTTACTTAATGATTTCCTCTTTCATTTTTCAGATCTCATTTGTATTTGCATCATAAAACTGTATCTAACATTTATCTAAATTTGGTCAAGTATTTAAACTGGCATCAAGCCAGGTGAAAACTATAAAAAGATAATAACCATACAGGAAAAAATAGTGTGGCAAACAGAATGAGGTAAAAGACAAGGCCGCAAGTAAACTGGTGTGTGGTTCTTAGTATTACTTAATAATGCAGCACAGGTTATACAGAATATTTTTTTCTTTTGATGTGTGCTCTAGTTTCAGTAATAAAAATATATCAGTTTTGTACTATTATTATTTTCAAGATAAAGCCAAAAAACTTTATGATTTCAGTGTTAAGAGACTTGTTTACTTTTACTTGGACACACTGGCAATGTATGCATACACAGATTCAAAGTGCAGCCACATATCAGACTTTTTTTTGATATTTCAGTATAAAATATGAACATACAAAGAAGTAATTTACTCTGTGGCTCATTAATAGATGCATACTGCATTTCTGAATAACCTCCAAAAAAGCTTTTAATATTAGGAGAGATAGTTATTGTGAAGTTTTTTTTTTTTGGTCCCCTCAGACCTCATCGTATTGGCCCAGCCCAAGTATCCCACATCCACACATGGTCTAACGGTCATCCTTTTACCTCCTTAGACTATTCTGGTACTGCTCTGGTTGTGGATCCTATGGGCATCCTAGAAGCTTAACCATCTTTACTTCCATCTGGGAGGATTCGTTTATATTCTCTACTCACTTCCTTTCACTGCTGCCATACTCACTGATTACATCCTAGGTCAAATGCCCTCTTTGGTCCATGTTCTTGCCTTACAGGGCATCACTGACAGGTATCCCCCTACCCTTCCACTCAAGCTGCTAATTGAACCCAGGTAATCTGGGCCATAGTCAGGGCTTTATTATAAAATAAAACAAGTATAAAAATAAATCCAGTTCACTACAGTTAGCGTTGCTACCTCAATGAATTCTGATTGTAATGTGATTTATATTCTAGCATGGTTATTTTCTGTGTGTCTGCAAGTCCTTTCTGTGATTCAAACATATTTTTGCCAGGTTCTCTGGCATTATCCCACATCACAAAGCCATTCAGGTAGGTGAATTACTGATAATTTAAATTGCTTGTATATATATATATATATAAATATATATATATATATATATATATATATATATATATATTTATATGTGTGTGTGTGTGTATATATATATATATATATATATATATATATATATATATATATATATATATATATATATATATATATGTATATCAGAATCAAGTATGCACTCATACAAGGAATTTGACGCCAGTTTCAATGACTCTCCAAGTATGAATTACATAAACAACATACATAAAACTATTAAGAACAAGATGAACAACATACATGCAACTGTTAAGAACAAGACAAAAAAGTATACATATGCATACAAAGTGAAAAGTGCAACTCAGTAGAATCATTACTGAAATAAACTCTGAATGAAACAAGATCGCACTACACTAGGGAAAATGGTAAATTCCCCAATCCTCATTGTACCACAATCTCTATTCAAAAGCTTCAGGATTTTGGAAACTCAGTAATATTGTTTCGGCAGTATGAATTTCTAGTTTCTGAAACTTGGGCTTCTGAAGGAAATATATATATACTTTAGGAGACAGCTTATCAAACTAAATGCAAAAGGTTGTCAGGAATGCATGTTCAGAAATGAGATATATGTAGCTGTTTCCCAGTATGTTGCGTACATTACACACTTAAATTGTCACAGATATACACATATTTTGAGATTATATTTCTGTGTTCATATTTGTGAACAATTGCTGTCCACATTAATACATGTATAAGATAATCTGAATGTTTATTGTCATTGTAAAGCTTTACATGGAATGTAACCATGCAGTTGTGTTATTTTTATTCTGTAGTGTACTTGACATCTGGGAGGAAGTATTGACATACCAAGTTTCAAGGGCATGAATGCAGGTAACACATGACTCAGTGTAAATATGTGTTCAGTCATTAAAAAGTGCCTTCCCTTTGATTGTGTTTTTACATAGATTTTAATGGGATGAAGAGACTAACTGGCCAGTAAACATAAGTTATCATATCTCTCAACCTCTAAGTGCAAGAAATCTGGACAAAGCTCGAGAAAATGGAGAGACAAAGGCCTAAAAATGGGGACATATTTTAAATATTTCTCTTATAACCTTACATGCATTTTCTGAAGGATTTGAAGTCTGAAACTCAAATGTATGCCATTATTTAGTGAATTCATCATCCCAGTGATCTGGCGGAAAACCACAAATTTTATGAAGAATAGACCAAAAATACAAGCCAAAAATCTGGACATTCTGCGAAAATCTGGAGAGTTGAGAGGCATGTAAATTATACATGCCAATAAGTGCTTTCCATAACGTACCAGCAAGCAGCTAGTTTGCATGATGGATGGCAAAGTGTGTTTGTACATGTGAGATATACATTTAAGCACTCCTACTTGAACTCGAGAAGTACTTATGCATACTGGCTATGGTAACAGCTAGCTAACAGATACTATGGTGTTCATAAGACGTTCATATCAGAAATGTTGTGTCATAAATCATATAACCTTAAAAAAAGCATTTATACTGCTTTCCCCATCTGTACATAGTTAAGAGATGAACAAAAGTGGGTCTCTACTTCATACAAAAATGATAAGAGTTCTAATGGTTCGCTTTCCTCCAGTCAAATATGTTAAGTTGAGAAGTGCAGCAGTGAGCACTTTGGACAGTACTGAGAGGAAGAAGCACACATGGTGCCTAGCTGACTCTGTGGCAGCAGGTGTAATAGCAGTATGCTCTCATTTTGAGCATAGATGATACAGGGTTCAAATCCACCTCTATCTATTTTTTTTACATATGTATTCATGATGCGATTAAATAACTACATGTGATAATTATTGAAAATGTGAGAGGGAATGACTATAGTAAAGTAATGTATTACAACAAACAGTACTCAAGTGATTTATCTCAACAGTAAATACATATGGAGTTACATATTTATACAGGCATTAGTCTAAATAAATATTTTAGATGCACTTTTTAAATATGTGTGAAACACAGAGGAAGTCAGTTTAAGAACTAGGAAGGGTAACGTGACAGCTGCCATTAGTTTTTGTTTTGGATGCTGCTGTAACTGTTAACTAATTTAACTTTGCAGGCAAGTATTGGGGGTATAAATTGTGTGACCTGACACATTTTTGGTGTCTTTATAAAAGTAATTTGTAGAATGTGGGATTCAAACATATGTAAAATAGACAAAACCTATTCATCCACCTAGGTGTTTTTTCAGCCTTACCAAAGAAGAAGAGTTTATCAGACATGCTCATTAATTATATATACACAGGACATAGTAAGTGGTTAACCATGTATATGTGTGACCTGACAAGGTCCAGGTTTATACATTCATGTGTGTGTGACTATCATTGAAGTATGAAGTCTGTCCAAGGCCGGAAAAGACAATTATAATTACAGAAAGATAACTGTCAGTATACCCTCAGTCACACATGTAATTCATATGAGCTACAGTGCCACGCATAGTTATTGTTATTTATGATTATGTTTATATTGTTCTTTATTTTTTTAATACTTGAGTACATAGTCATTACTGTGAGTGTGCTAGATTAGAACCCTGGCTTACCTGTACTGTGAGCCTTAACTTACACCATTTGCCACTGGGAAGGTTGGACTGCAAGTGTATTTTTTACATTCATTATTGTGCAGAGTGCTCATTGCAACTGAGAACTTATTTGTCTGACCTGCTCATTAGTTATACACATACATTAAAGAGTTGAGTGTTTAACCATATATGTGTGTGACATGAAAGTTAAGAAAATAAATGTTTAATTTTACAATTATAATTCAACTGATGCACACAGTTACACATTTGATATACATCTGATATTTTGTGTATGTTCAATGCACCTGCTAAAGATATTTATTTTTTTTATTGTAATTATTTTTCTAATGTTCATTTTTATATAATTTTTATATAAAGTAAACTGGAACAGCAGTTATAAAACTTTGGGCTTTGCTGTATTTGAACCCAGGCTCATCTGTATGACAGTCCTTATGTTACACTTGCTGCCCCCTGAACAACTAAGCAACAGTTGTATATTTTCACATCCATACTACTTATGTGTGCTGACCACCCTGCGACTCCACTTACCGTGTTTGAGCAGAGGCAAACCACACATGATACAATGTATCTGTTTTGAAACTGACAAGTATCTCCTTGGTGTCTGCAAATAATAAACTAAAAATATCAGCACAGGTATAAAAACATAGAAGATGTGCAGACAAATATAAAGGAAAAGTACAAAATAAGCAACAACAAAAAAAAAAAAGAAATAGACACATTTTGGAGAAATATCTATGAAGACCAAGTGGAACATAATAAAAATGCCAAATGGATAGAAGAAGTAAAAGAAGCAGGAAAATGATCAAATTTACAGAATATGAAATGGGATGAAGTAATGGCCAATAAATTGAAAAAAAAAGAAGACAAACAAGACACAGAGTCATAAAATACTAGGATTTGCAGGCAGAAATATTGGCAATATGGAAGAAGGATACCCAGATAGTTTCAATAACTGTAGGATGAATGGGCCTCATAAAACAGAATTTACAAACATCACAGATTGAAACAATACTAATTTCATGTACTTTAATTTTGCTTTGACCTAGGAATGGGGTCAATTTATGTCATGGTATTAGAAACCCAGGTACTTTTCCTTTATCAGGGCAACGCTGTTAACGCTAATAAACAGATAATGGTGTTACTAAAGGTGGGAAAAAGCTAATCTGTGTTTCTCTTCAGAAACACATGCTCAATAGATTGTATCTTATCACCCTTGAAATAGTTGTCATATACATTGTTGTATTCTGCTAATGTTTTTAATTCATCATGTAGATGGAGCCACAAAATCTGGTGCCCCCCCCCCCCATTTCTGAAAAAAATGAATTCACATCAGCTGCTTTTAAACAAGTGCTGTTTTGTACTGATTAGTGTAATTTGTTAGAGAAAAATGTTTCCTTTATATCCTCAATATTACCTATAGGGCATCAGTTCTGTAGCCTTTGTTCACATAAATTAATTTGTGAAACTTCCCACTAGTCATCTGAACTTGAATGTGATACAGGAGGGGTGTGTAGGAAAAATATTTTGTACAGGATGTGGTTCTTCTGACTTGGTAGTGATAGCTATTTAGACCTCATTTGCTGTCCTCTGTGCTTTAAACAAGTGAGTCTCTAGGAATAGCACAGAGGTCAGCAAATCAGGTTTAAATATCTATCACTACAAAGTCAGAAGAACCACATCCTGTACAAAATATTTTCCTACACACCCCTCCTGTATCACATTCACACTCTTACCACACTTATAGGTTCATATGTTCATAGGTTTATACTAGGCTATCTGCCCTAGGGCATTTATAAGCCTAGCCAGAGTATGTTTGGCTTTCACCACTCATTTTAAATTAATTTTGCTATGCCCTTTTTCGAGGTTAGTATACTGTGCCTCTGTCTAACAGTGACACAGAAGTGATGCCCGGGGTAAATCTACGATCTCCCATCCACTCATCAAGATTCCTCTTGAAGAGAGTCAATGAGGGACTCTGCCTAACCTGGACTGGGATTTTATTCCAGAGTGAAAGGAGCCTCTGGGTTATGAATCTGTCCCTCCAGCATGTCCTATTTATTTCAGTGCTGAGGTTCAAGTCTCTCGAGCGCGTAGCTCAATGGGATTTGAATTTTCTGAGGTGCAGCATGTCCATTAATTCCGGGTTGGACATGGCTTTATACTTTTAAATTGCTTGCTTATTAAGATATTCTGGAATAAGTATTTTAAAATCCCTTTCTATTTCCTTAACCTTGCTACTTCCCAGATGGATTAGTCATCTGTATTTCTTTACAATCTTTTTAACTTGGCACACAATTAATCATTCTGATCATTTTGTTGGGTTTCTTTACACTATCAGTCTAAGTTTCCTCACCATTACAGAATTTTGGTTGTAATTAAAAAGGTCTACTTTTCAATCCTACTTCACTGCAAATATGTACCGCCAATAATGACACAGATGTGGGCTCTCCAAATATCTGGACTATAATTTATGTATGTGTCAAAGGAAAAAACTTCAAAGACCAATTCACGTAAGGTTCAAGTATGGCACCCTTTATTAACTTGCAGCAAGGAGACAAAGCATGCAGGCAGAATTTGTCTAAATTACTAGTGAGCAGTATGCTACTTTTATACAGTTCTATGAAATGTTACTATTCTATTGTTGATGTAGTTAGACGCAGCTTTCTGTATTACTCTACAGAAAATGTTACTTAGATTTCCTGCTGACATGTTCAGATTTAAAACTCACTATGTTTTACATAGAAAATGTTACTTAGATTTCCTGCTGACATGTCTGGATTATTGTTGATTTAAAAAAACATTTGAGAAACACAACCTGGCCTTGGGGGTTATTTTTAGACCACCACAATCTTTCAATTCTTCAATTGTGCAGTTCTAATATATATGCGTTACATTTTGCCTAGATTCAAGGTACATTTCTAGCTTAGGTACAAGTAATGCTGACTACGGTTTATACTTTCAAGCAGCCTTTGTTTTCATTATCAATAGCTTCAGCGCTGTGTACTTTCTCATGGCATAAGCAGAAAATCAATAAGTCTTTGTTAAGTCTCATGACACTAGTAGAAATGAAACACTTCTTATTATTTTCATGACATTAGCAGAAATCAAATGCTTCTTGTTAATTTCCATGGCATAAGCAGATCATAGCTGTGCATATTTTCATGACATAAACAGGATTGGAATGTCTCTAGTAGCTGTGCAGATTCATGCAGTGTGAACAGAATAAATGTATTAACCCTTTTAAACCTCGGATGCACTAAGCATGCATATTACTAATACATATTTTTCTAACATTTCCCCACTTTTAATACTTTCATTCTACTTTCAAAATAAGCATAAACAGTTTTTTTTTCTTCCCCTAACCTCTTCCTACTCAGGATTTGCAGTTAAGAGAGTCATTCAGTTTAAACTTACGAAAGCATTTTCAATTTGTCAACAATTCTTCAATTTCAGCACCTTGGTATAAGCTTTCTGAAACTGACATGTCTATAAAGTCTTTAATCAGTCTTTTCATGCAGGGGATGCAGCAGCAAACACATACCACCAGTAGGATCATTCCTACACAGATGGCAATCAGGATGTTCATCAGGATACTGCCCCACCCTCCAAACAGTCTCTGGAAAAAGTCCGTCAATGGATTTGGTCCTGGCTTAGTCATAGCCGACACTTGCTGAATTACCTCAAGGTGATTGTCTATCTTGTGTTTGTGGTCAGGAATATACGAACAGCACTCCTCCTGGATTAAATGAAGTTGAGAGCCATGCGGTTTTGAAGAACTACAGTTCTCATGGCAGTCAGTTCATCAGTCACCAGTTCTACGGCAGAAAAGGTTGCATTGCTCAGTATTTCAAGAAGTTTAGGCAATTTTCTCAGTTCCCAGATTGATTTTCTTGCTCAATATGATGGCAGTACACCTGCCCATGAGATGATGGTATCACCCAAGTCCATATGCGACAGTCTATTTTTCCCTAGGCTCACAGCATGATGGTTTTTCCAGTCCACACTAATTTTCCCCACTGGGTTGACAGGTTTCTTGATTTCTCGTCAAACATTCCGAATTTTCCCCTGAGGTAAAACTGCTGTGTGTCATATGACCAGAACCAGGTACCCCAAATAACAACTGCCGGACCAATTCTCAGGTAACCACTTATATGCTTTCCTACCGCATACAAAGTAACAATCTTCTACTTTGGTAGTAACTTTACTATGTCCTGGCTCTGGATGAAACATTTTTTGTCAACTATAATCAGTTGTTTATAGAGGTCAGCATTATGTTTTAATTCATCAGTTGTCCTATGCATCAGTTCAAAAAATGAATCCTAGCTTGTGTTGCAATAGGAACCTGTGTTGTCAGTTTTATTGTAGCATCTATAGGGAACAGTCACATTGCAATTGCTCCAACCCACCTGAACTGTATCATTTTTGTAAAAACACACAGTCCCCTTCTGTCAAACAGACAAGTGCAATGCTACTTTATCTTGTGATGTAACATCTGATGTATCATAGACTAAATTTTCCCAGGTATTGTTGGCTCCTACGGGGATTGAAGTTAACAATAACCCCCCCGTATGCTGTTGGCAAAGCTGTGTAAATCCAGCAATTCGAAACATTGAAGGTCTCAGCATATACATATTTGATTGCCTGGTAAGTGTTGAAGTTTGGGTGCCACTCTAAGTGCAACTCTCCACGTTTATTCAGTTCAGTTTGTGTGGCTGGGAAAAGGAATGGCCACAACAAAAAGATTATTGTCACTAGTACAGTCAACAGGATGATTATGCAATACTTCTGAGGAAACTGTTGTTCTGCATTCCTGTTTTCTCCGACTCTTCGGAATAGGTACATCTGGATCTTACTGGATCCTGTCATCTTTATTTCAGACATGCGTTCTTACTCTATGCCCTAATAGGACCTTCAGCACTGATGGTTTCTTTACTGGGGTTGAGACGGATCAGTCCTATTGATCTGACCCCCCTTTGTAGCCAGACTTTGTGCTGAGGGCCTCGATGGAGAGGTAAGATTTTTGTCCAGTTCAAAGTTCTTAACTAGTTTGCAGTGCATCAGGTGGATCCACAAAGCTCACTCTGCTATCTTGACTGCAGTGGGTGTCGAAAGAAGCACCTGGTATGGACCTTCCCACCTTGGTGATGACCAATTTTTCTTCTTTATATTTTTCACCCACACCCACTCCCCGGGGATCACTGCCACTTCCGATGTTTCGGTTTGTTCTTTATCTGAAACAGAATTTGACTGCAACAGATGTTTCGAATTCATGACTTTTCTCATATATTCAGCTAGTGTATAATCGACTTCCTGGTCTGCGGACATGAGAAGTTTCCACTGGGGTGTATAATAAGCCCTTCCAAATAGTTTCTCAAAAGGAGTCAATCATTTTGCAGTTGGAACAGTTCTCATGCTCAACAGTGCCAGGGGCAAACAATACAGCCAATTCTTCCCTGTCTCAGCTATTAACTTTCTTAATTTATTCTTTAATATACCATTATGCCTCTCAACTAGCCCTGCAAATTGTGGATGGTATGCACAATGATTTTTTAAAGAAATACCAAAATGCTTACTTAACTGCTGTATGGTTTGGTTTACAAAGTGTGTACCGTTGTCACTGTAGATCCTTTCTGGAATGCCGAATCTAGGGATGATTTCATTGACAAGTACTTTTGACACTGTGGCTGCATCTGGATTTTTTGTTGGAAAGGCTTCCACCCATCTGGAAAACATATCTACAATGACAAGACAATACTTCTTATTTTCACATTTGTTCAATTCTATGAAATCCATACAGATAGTGTGAAATGGATATGGTGGTGTAGGGAAACTCCCTTGCTTGGGCTTTAAAGCCCCTTGTGCATGATGTTTGTTACAAATTTGGCACATCAAACAAACTTTTTTAGAGTAGTTTGTAAATCCGTATGTTGTGAACACCTGGTTCACCAGCTGTACCATCCCCCCTGTTGAGACATGGCACTGCCCATGGCTCAACAAAGCTGCATATCTAAACAAATTAGATGTTAGTATCGGTTTCCCTTCTTTAGAGATGTACAGCCCCTTTTCGAGAATTGCTGCTCGTTTTACCCATCTTTGTTTTTCAGCTTGCATAGTGAGTGTTTGCATTGTTTTTAACATTTCTAAGTCTAAAATCTCAGAGGGTTGTAATTCCTCATTTAAAAGAAATACTTCTGTAGCTGCTTGTTTTGTAGCTGTATCAGCTCTTGCATTACCTTTTGAAATCCTATCTTGTTGCTTGGTGTGAGCTGTGCATTTACAAATAGCTACTTTCTGAGGTAACTGAATAGATTCTAAAAGATCTAAAATAAACTGTGCATGATTTATAGGTTTGCCAATAGATATTATCATTCCTCGGTTTTTCCACTGTTGCTCAAAACCATGTACAGTAGAAAAAGCATACTGGCTGTCAGTAAAAATGTTTACACATTTACCCTTTGCTAAGGTACATGCCCGTGTCAAGGCAATCAATTCTGCTGCCTGTGCAGATAAGTTGTGTGGTAAAGGTTTTGCTTCTATAATCTCAGTGTCAGAAACTACTGCATATCCTACTAGGTTCTGTCCTGCAGGACCCCTTTTGCATGAACCATCCACGTAGTATGTCACCTCGGCATCATCCAAGGGGACATCAGTGAGATCTTTTCTAGGTAGTGTCTTTTGCTCAATTACCTGCAGGCAGCAGTGTGGTGTGCCATCTGCAGGGGTTGGGAGCAAGGTAGAAGGGTACAAAGTCGTGCATCATTCAATTGTCATGTGAGGTTGGCTCAACAATATAGGCATACAGGAAAGATGCCTAGCAGGGGAAAGATATGCCACCTTTTCTTGTAGTAAAATAATCATGACTGCATGAGGCACTCTCAAAGTGAGAGGGTGGAATCAGACTACTGACGCCAAAGCCTGTACTGCCATTGCAGCTGCAACTACTGCTTGTACACAGTGGGGTAAGGACCGTGCCACTGGGTCTAGTTGTGATGAATAGTAAGCAAAGGGGCGTTGCTTGTCCCCATGCTGTTGTATTAACACTGATGTCATATAACCTTGCTTACAATCTACAGTTTGGAAAAAAACGTTTATGGTAGTTTGGTAATCCTTGAACTAATGAGGACGCTATTAACTGTTTCAGTTTGCAGAAAGCAGATTCTGCCTCTGGTGTCCATTGTAACAAATCCTGTGCTGCCATAGGCTTTTTATATATCAGGTCAGTCAGAGGTGCAGATTCCAAAGCATAGTTTGGAATCCAGCTCCGGCAAAAATTAGCTGTACCCAGGAAGGACATCATTTCCTTCTTGGTAGTGGGTTTTGGTGCTTGTAATATTGTTACTTTTCTGTCCTCATCTAATGTTCTACCTTCCTTGGATATTACATATCCCAGGTATTTGACTTGTTTTTTCCAAAGCTGCAGTTTATTTTTATTTACCTTATGTCCTTCAGTGGCTAGGAATCATAATAGTGCTATGGTATCTTCTCTACAATCTTGCTGGGTTGGGGCCGCCAGCAAGATGTCATCAACATAAAGTAAAATCTGACTGCCTCTTGGTGGGGTGAATCCCACCAAGTTGCTTGCCATTTCTTGTGAGAATATTGTTGGACTTTCACAATACCCCTGTGGTAGTCGCGTATATGTATACCTTTTCCCCTGAAATGTAAATGCAAACTAATACTGGCTGTCAGGGTGTATCGGTATAGAAAAGAACGCATTGCTGATGTCTACCACAGAAAAATACTTCTGTTGAGGTTTTAAATCATTCAACAGGGTGTATGGGTCTGGCACCGTAGGTGCCCTTGGTATTACTGCATCATTTACAGATTGTAAATCTTGGACCATACGTCATTCTCCATTTGCTTTTTTAACTGGAAATAAGGATGTATTACATGGTGAATCGGGAGATTCTACCAGTACTCCCCCTTTAAGTAAGGCTGCTATAATAGGCTTTATCCCTGCCTCTGCATCTTTTCTTAAGGGATACTGTCTTTTTTGTGGTCTGAATGCTGACTTTGGTGTGATAGTTACTGGTCCCCATGTACGAATAAGTCCTACATCTGACTTTCCTGTTGACCAGAGAGTCTCTGGTATATTCTGTAAGGCATTCTCTTCCTCCTTTAATACGGGTGCTAATCAGCTGTCCTTGCTAGACTGCAAGTGCACGGCTGGGTGGGTCTGAGTTATCCAATTCAACTTCTGTATTTGTATTCCCTGTTCTGACAGTTCTAATTCTGTCTGTTTCTCCCATCTCGTGACTTTTTCTCCTAGGTCTACCCATTCTTGGTTAAGCTAACATGTGGTAATCGATTAGATTTATAAAGTGTAAAGAACTCCTGGGGCAATCCTCTACTCCCTCTATCACATTCTCATTTGTCCTTTCTTCGCTATCCCCTTCTAGTGATTCCTGACTACCATATAGTCAGTCCTCACCCTCCTTGTCTTCCGTGGTTTCCTTCTTGTTTTTCCTGCAATCCTTTGCCAAGTGTCCCTTTTTACCGCATTTGAAACATTCACCCCTTTTCTTTCGCCCTTCAAAGTCCTCTGATCGTTGATCAGATTGTTTGTTTCCCTGTGCATTTTTCTTGCCCTTTTTCCCGGACTGTACTACATAGACTTCTGCTCCATCTTCTACAGAAAATACTTGAGCTTTCTTTTTCTTTTTGCTATTAAAATGCCTTTTGGCATGCCTAGCATATTCAAGTAATGACTGTAACCTGCTTGTACAATGGTCTACCATGTGTTTTGTAATAAAACTGCTTATAGGTGCAATACTGCCCTTTAAAAATGCATTCTTTAACTGCTGTTCATTTGGGGAATCTTGTGTTTGATCTTCAGAAACCTGAATTCCACAGTGGTTATTAAAACATTCTAATAGTCTGGCATAATACCGGTCAATAGTTTCACCTTCTTGTTGGATGCATTGATTAATGCAAGTCCAATCTGCCCTAGGCTTCCATTTTTCAGAGATGCGGTCTGTAAGACCTTTTACTCTGTTGTCTAATTCTGTGCTGCTATGTGGGAGGGGTCTTTGTGCAGTGTCACAGGGATTCCAGTTGCCACTAATCATGTGCCAATCTGGCCCCACAATTTGTCTAACTACTTTTTCTACCTCTTCTCCATTTAAGTTATAACTCTGCCTCATTCCTTGTAAATCTTCTGAGAATTTTCTAAAATTAACTTTTGGATGGGGAATTCCCTCAGTGGCTTTCCGGATATCTTCCGGAGTCCAGGGTCTATACACTAAAATAGTTGGGTCCTGATTGTCCTGACCTGCCTCAGGGTTGGGCAATTCTATAAGTGGACATATTTCTTCTTCACTCATAGATCGTGAATTCTTAACCATTTGATATAACTCAATGCCTTCATTTGAGTTACTTGCCCTTGTTCAAGACCTGGTCGCAATGGGATATCTAATAAATGGTTTTACTTTTACAATGTCTCTATTTTCAGTGATGACAGGATATTGTGGGGGTGGACTAACCTGTTCACTTGCTTCATATTCTGGTAAGGGAGGTGGAGGGGCCGATGCTATTACTAAGTTATTGTCCTCTTTGTCTAAAAACATTGTTTTTGAATTTTTGTTTTTTTGTTCCCTACAGTTTACTTCCTCAATCCACCTGTGTGCCTGAGGAATTCCTAATTTGCGTTTCTTTTTTACCCGACCTTTGGAATCGGTTTTGAGCTGTTTGACAAGTTTGATAAGCGAGGATTTTTCTAATTTTCTGTCGAATTCATATTTATTAACCCATTTTGAATAATATTTAATATTGTCGGCACACTGCGACTGCATGTATTTTGCGTCTTCTGTTAATGGCAGATTTTGGGGTCTTTTTGTGCAATTATTACCCATTTTGTTCTACCCTTTTGATCGTTACGTAACTTCTTTTATTTTTAACGTGGTACCACAGATTTTGTTATAGTCTCTTCAGAATGACTGCCTACTTATTCTGTTTCTCCTGATCTATGACAAGACAGTAATCTTTTCTGTCCCTGACTTGTAAGCAAAAATACAGTCTTGACAAAAACAATACAAATCTGGTCCCTGATCTAAAACAGAAAACAGAGAAAAGTAGATTCACCTTACCTGAGCCTACATGATTGATCACCTGATTCGAGGAGACCCGTCCTTCAGTCGCAGATCAGAAAGTGGCTGGCCTCTTTTGTACGACAATTCAGTCGGAGGGATTTTCAAGTAAGAAGAACCGATTTGGTTTCTTCCCCATACGGTTTCAACCACCTGACCCATCTGATCCGAGGTGAAGAGAGGGTTCCGGCTCGAAGGACCAATCTGTCAAAGGAAAAACTTCAAAGACCAATTCACATAAGGTTTAAGTATGGCACCCTTTATTAATTTACAGCAAGGAGACAAAGCATGCAGGCAGAATGATTTGTCTAAATTACTAGTGAGCAGTATGTTACTTTTATACAGTTCTATGAAATGTTACTATTCTATTGTTGATGTAGTTAGACACAGCTTTCTGTATTACTCTACAGAAAATGTTACTTAGATTTCCTGCTGACATATTCAGATTTAAAACTCACTATGTGTTACATAGAAAATGTTACTTAGATTTCCTGCTGACATGACTGGATTATTGTTGATTTACAAAAACATTTGAGAAAAACAACCTGGCCTTGGAGCTTATTTTTAGACCACCACAATCTTTCAATTTTTCAATTGTGCAGTTCTAATATATATGTGTTACATTTTGCCTAGATTCAAGGTACATTTCTAGCTTAGGTACAAATAATGCTGACTACGGTTTATACTTTCAAGCAGCCTTTGTCTTCATTATCAATAGCTTCAGCACTGTGTACTTTCTCATGGCATAAGCAGAAAATCAATAAGTCTTTGTTAAGTCTCATGACACTAGTAGAAATGAAACACTTCTTATTATTTTCATGACATTAGCAGAAATCAAATGCTTCTTGTTAATTTCCATGGCATAAGCAGATCATAGCTGTGCATATTTTCATGACATAAACAGGATTGGAATGTCTCTAGTAGCTGTGCAGATTCATGCAGTGTGAACAAAATAAATGTATTAACCCTTTTAAACCTCGAATGCACTAAGCATGCATATTACTAATACATATTTTCTAACAGTATGTATGTATGTATGTACGTCATGTATGCAGTTATTTATATATTTATTGTACATTTAACAACTAAATAAATATACTAGTCTGAAGACCCTTTTCATTCCTTTTCATTCACAACCACTGTCTGAAGGCAAATAACAACATGAATCAATGCACATCAACAACAAACATAAAACACTAATACAATAAGAAGGATATGAACTTTAACAAATCATAAGAAATGTTCTGATCTCATAAAGGAATAAATACAAAATAATAAACATAGTCTTACACAGACTAAATATGAGAAGGACATACAGTAGAAAATGCAAAGACAAGAAATAGATGAAGAAAGAAACAAATAACTAAAGAAGATGGATGAAATAAGTAGTTTCCAAGGCTTGAAAGTAGACAGAAAAACAGAGATAAAGTTGTGAAAGGTACAATAGATGTCTAAACAGTTTGTAGTTAAATAAGGTGAAGAGAGGATATTAAAAATTATGCCTAAGCAAAATACAGAGAAATATATAAGCTCTTGTATGCCAGGGATTTTCATGTATAAATATGTATATGCTTTAGAGGGGTTAAATATTAAACATCAAGAGTTTAAGTTGTGCAGCAAACATGCAAGTATTTTGATAAATAAGAGTTTTGTTAGGAGAAATACATTTTATTTCTTCCAAAGAAGAGTATAGTCAAATAATAATAAGTTATGATAACACACACACACACACACACACACACACACACACACACACACACACACATTAGAGGGGTTAAAGACAGCTATTCAAGGTCTGCAGTAGGGCCTAGTGAATAATCACCACTTCAAATTATGTATGCAGCAGGGATAGGGAATCAGCACTTGAAATGATGTATCCCTATGGCTAACACTAGTTAATTACTTGTGATTATCAAAGCAATGACACTGAGAGCTTTTCCTGCTATGCCTCTTCAGGGATTTCCTGAAGTCTTCAAGGTTTGTGATTGATCTGTTGTTCTGTTGTATTTTATCCCAATATTCTGGCAGAAGTTTAGACAATTATCTTTCTGCTATAGCTAGCATTTAATATGGTGTGACAAAAAGGGTGTCACCTGCATTCCTGAAAGTGTATATTATGTTTCTATAGTGACAAGAATGTTTAAGTGGAAGAAAATACAATCATTCAGTAGTTTATATGTCAAAATATTCAGGAGGAAAGAAGTTTGACTTTCAACTGGGAAACATCTGATTTGTTTATGGTAAGACAGTGATGTTCCTGTAAAAGGCAAAGGTGAATGAATCACAATATTTTAGTTTCTATCTTTTGGAGGGTATGTATATTTTGAGGGGAGTGCAGGCCAATGGAAGGGAGGAAGTTTTCTAACCTGGGCAATAAAACACTTACTGCAATGGCTTGCCTGGCTTCTTTTGTTAGGAGATAGCTCATTTTGTAGGCCACTTTCTGAAGTGTGAGAACTTTTTGTGATTTGATTTTGACATAAAAGTAGAAATGATGGGGTGTTCTAGTGTTATTCCATGGTATTTCTGCTGTGTAACAAACAGTAGTACTTGCTGGTCAGGACTAATGGATCAGAAGTGGGAGTGTTGATGCCACCCTCTTATTAGTCCCAAATATTATAACTGTAGATGCATTAGTATTTAATGTTAATTACCTATTGCATAGGATCATAGGATCATAGGAGGTTACTAGGCTAATGGCCCTGGGGCCCTTACAAGCCTTGTCAAGAGTGTATCCCCAAAAAAAGAAACCTCAGTCACCACCTGCCCTGTCACCACTGTTAATGAGGGACACAGGTGGAACCCCTGGGACAAATGTGAGCTTTCCTATCCACTCTTTAAGGTTGTGCTTGAAGAGGGTCTGTTTGACATGTATGGTAAATCTATTCCAGAGACAGGGCAGTCTCTGGGAGACAAACCTGTCTCTCCAGCAGGTTTTGTTGATGTCGCTTATTAGATTTAGGCCTTTTGAGCAGGTAATGCGTGAGGAGTTAGACTTATGGATATGGAGCATCTCTAGTAGGGCAGGGTCTGATATTGCCTTGTAGACGAGACACATATCACCTCTGAACAATCTGTATGCCACCCAGTAGAGTGATAGTGATTTCAGCCTGTCCACATAGGACAGGTGTTGGAGGTCATGGATTCTCCTTGTGAGGTATTTCTGTGGCCTTTCCAGTTGGTGCAGGTGTTTGTAGAGGTACATACCAAAGGGGGCATTATACTCAATTACAGGCCTAATGAGGGATGAGTAGAGAGAGATAATAACATTCTTTTTTCTGGATGAAATTCCTTTACTTATGAGATGGCTTTTCTGACCACTGTCATGACATGATGGTTAAATGTGAGATAATTGTCAACCTGGGGCCGTGTTTTTGCCAAGTGGTATGATAATACATTTTTTTGCATTTAACTTAAAGTCATGACTTTGGCACCAATTATTTGTTGCTGTGAGACCCTCTTGCAGTATGTTAACATCATTTGGGGAGTCAGTGACAGCTCCCAACTTACAGTCATCCACAATCTTGGTCAGCCACAGGCCCTTTGTCTTTGCCTGTACCTCTCAGAAGTAGATGCAAAACAGTAGGGGTCCCAAGACAGATCCCTGGGGAACACCACTAGTGACAGGTCTGCTGTCGGAGGTGGTGGCACCTATTTTGACCTTGTGGGTCCTATTGGTGAGCCAGTTGACCATCCACCTGATGAAATAGGGATTTATGCCAAGTTGAGTTAGCTTTTTGATGATGCCCAAGTGGGGGATTGTGTCAAAGGCCTTGGCCAAGTCAAGGTCAGCTGTATGTACTGACTTTCCCTCATCCAGGGCCTTGGTGACAGTCTCAAAAAAGTCAACCAGGTTCAATAGGCAAGATCTGCCCCTGATAAATCTGAACTGGGTGGGGTCAAGTGCTTGAAGATTGTCTATGTCCTTGTTTATGAGATCCATAATAATATGCTCCATGGCTTTACAGATCAGACTTGTCAAGCTAATGGGGCATAAGTTTCCTCGGTCAGTAGTAGGACCAACTTGGTGCAAGGGGATGGCAATGACAGGTCTCCACTCTGCTGGAATGATGTCTGTAATTAGGCTGAGGTTGAATAGGGGGCTCACTGGAGCAGCTAGTTCTTGCTGGAGATTATGCAGAATACAGCCCAGGATACTATCATAACCCATGGAAGCTGTGTTCTTTGCCTTAGGTAGGACCTTTAACACTTGATCTATGGAGATGTGAGGTACAGGACAAGTATTCTGGATGTCAAATGGGCCTCTGGGGGGATAGGGGGTGAAGTTTGTGCTGAACCTATCAGGTAGTAGGTTGGCTATGTCAACAAGATCAGTGCAAGTGGTACCGTTAAGTATTAATTTGGAACAAACCTGGGCTTTGCCATGGAGGTTCCTGATATAGCTGAAGAAGGCTTTGTGGTTTCCTTTTGTTTTGGAGGCTAGTTTTAGTTCATAATTGCCTTTGGAGGTTTTCACTAGTGATCTAATCTGCTTGTTGAGGCTAAGGAGGGAGTTTTTCCAATTTGGAATTTGTTCCTTTTTATCCTTGGACAACAGTTTCTTCCATTTCTTGTAAAGCCTGTTGATAGAGGATGTCCACCAGACAGGTTTGTGTTTCCTTGAGGAGCAGGTTTGGATATGGCTGAGTGCATGCAGTTATACAGATGCTTGTATACTGCATTGGTGTACTGTTCAGCATAGCTGTCTGCATCCTCTGAGGGGGGCGGTGGTGAGAAGCTACTGATACCCTCCCTTAGGAGGTTGTAGTCAGCTTTTGAGAAGTTTTTTTAGCCTGGTTACAGCTGTGTGTGTGTGTGTGTGTGTGTGTGTGTGTGTGTGTGTGTGTGTGTGGGTAGGATAGAAACTATGAATGAGAGAGACGATGATCTGATCTCACCAGAGAAGAATATACTATGAAACTGGTGCAGCAGTCACCCATGTTCATGAGAACAAAGTCCAGAATGTTATCTCCCCTTGAGGCGGATGAGACAAGCTGGTGTAGTGCATTAGAATTGATGTTCATTTCCAGACTAGCTTAAAGTCATTCATTTTGGGAAGAAAATTTTCTTGTGATGACATTGTCATTTGCATAAAGGATGAAAGCTCACAAGAGAGATTATTAATATATAAGGAAGAAGAACAGCAGGGACAGAGAACTGATATATATGAGGAACACCCATACAATTAGGCATGAGCTTTGGGTTGTCACTGTCTGCAACTATAGAGAAGGTTTTATCAAATTAGTAAACTAGATATACAAGAAATGAGGTCTGGTAACAAACCAAGTTGTCTAGGGACATCTTCAGGTGGGGGGTTAGATAAATATAGTAGTAGGAATTAAGGGGATGGGTGGGGATGAAAAGGTTAAATGGGAATGAGGGATGATTGGGAGGAAATGAGGTAAGGGTAGAGAGGGGCTTACAGGGTTTATGCAAGAGTAACTGGGTAAGGAATCACATTTTTCATGTATCAGGTTGAGGTTAAGGGAGGCAGGTCAGTGTAGTGGCTGTGCAGTTCAGAATCAAGGTAGGCCCTTGACAACACCTAATGTCATCAAGAAATTTTGGTTTATATGTGTGCAGAGGATTTACAGTTTTTTTTCTTTTGTAGGTGGGAAGCAGTCAGTGGACTGAAAGAAGTGGATTTGAAATGTAATGGATTCTACTGGGGTGGACGTTCCTGATGTTGGACTGGTGTATGATGAGGCTGTAGATGGATGAGCACAGAGTAGACATCAGTCAGTGGCTGGAAGGTGATGGATTCTACAGGGCTGGATATGCCAGTCACTGGAGTGGTGAGCAATGAGGTTGCACATACTCCTACATTTTATGTGCTCATTAAAGCATATCCGACTTGGTGGCATTTGGGAGTAGTATGGAGGCAAGCGAGGATGAGGCATGTCAGGGGGAAGGGTAGTGTGGATTGGGGGGATTGTGTATGGGGAGTTGTCTACAAATGGGTTGTAGTTGTAATGGGATGTTAGACTGGGAATTATTAGAATGGTAGTTTGGTTTGTGTACCCCTAAGGAAAACCTATGCAGATGGATTGCTCAGTGGTCAGTTCTACTTTGAGAGTTTAGCACTATGCATTTTTGCATTTGGCATCGGGGGGCAGGCAATCAGAAGGATATATGTGATTTGACCCACTTTTTAAGATAGGAGAAGGGTCTGACAGATCATTGTATGGTTATAAAGGTTTTATCTCCCAAATTCCTGCTTACACTTATCAAGTGTGTTAGAACTTGTCAGAGATTTGAGATGCGTGGTTACAATCAAAAGGCCTTGTGGTCATTAGCCTAGTAAACACCTATGCACCTATAAATTGTGGCATTGTTTTACTATTGTGATGCCTTTTGGAGCATTCAATGGGGATGGCCTTTTGGCAGATGTATAGGGTTGTTCATTGGCTTTGCATTTGTTTACAAATGTGACAGGAGGTGTTGGGTTGGGGATCATAAATTGGGGTGGTTGGTTTGTGGCTTGCTGGGCAGAAGGACTATGGGGGATGTTTAATATTTGGAGTGTTGATTTAATCTGATGCAGGAGGTTCAACAGGAGTTGTTGGGCTTTAAGGTTTATTTCATCTGTTTACTACAGCAGTGGTATGGGTTGTGTTAAATGTTGTGGATTAGGTTGTGTTTGGGTTAAAGGATTGCTGCAGGAGTCTGGAGCACCCTTTTATAAGGAAGGCATAGGGCAGGGCTTTGTCAGATTGGTTTACTTTGTTTTGAAGGAGTTAGGGGGACCTGTTAGGTTTTTTTGAGTTAATGCTGGTAATTGGAGGTTTATTGGGATTTATTTCATGTGGCATTCTTTATGGATGTTTTAGAGCCATTCTGAAGGTGGTTTATTGGTCAACAAATGTTATGATGGTCATTTAAATGTTTTCTTGTTTATAATGGATCAATGGTGTAATGGCAGAATCGATATTAAATCGGTGTTGGAAAAGAAAGCTTATTTTTGTCATTATTATTTACAGTGGGCAGTATATTGGGGCTGCAATTAGGCATGTTGGTATGCAATTGCCCTTGCATTGTTTTCTCTGGCTTAGGAACAAGGTAAGGCAGTTCAATTGGTTAAGGAGGAGTTAGCTGTGAGAAGTATAGTTACACAGGTGACAAGGGCACATGAACTTAATCCTGGTATCTGGTTCACTGGTTTGAAGGGTTGGGATAGGTTTGATAGTGTGAAGATTTACAGACATTGGCTATTGACAAAATAGATTGTTTTGTGAGGGTTGGATTTGGTATTGGAGATTATTGGGCTACAGTTCATGTGTCATTTTCTTTTATGGATGTATTGGAAGTCATTTGGAATGTGGTTCTTGGTCAGCAAATGCTATGAGGTCATTAAATGCTTTCTTGTTTATACTGGGTAGTTGGTGTGATGGTGACATTGCTATTATACTGATTTGTAAGGAAATTTCATTTTTGACATTAAGGCCATTGGACAGTACAACAGAGATGCAGTTAGCCCTGATAGTGTGCAATTGTTCTTGTGTGTTTTCGAGTGGCTTGGGTTTAGTGTTTTAGTGGTATATTTGGCAGGTATTGACCTGGAAATCATTGCGAAGTTACTATTGCTAGTTAGGTAACTGAGAATTTAGCTATATATAGAGGTTATGCTAGATTATGAGGTTATCGCTTCCAATTTCAGCATTGGAGAGGGATCAGTGGTTTTATTTCAGCTGTTAGGCAATTGGCTACGTTGGCTAATTGATGTGATAAGGCTATGGGAGGTGATGACATGGATCTGGTTTGATTAGAGAAGAGGGAATACACTGAATGATGTTTGGCTTAATGTCTTTTAATGGGTGGTTAGGTTACTGGAAGTTTGGTAGGATAAAGAAGGAACAACCTGGTCAGGCTGGTGGGCAGAGAAGAGGAGCAGGCTTACCCTCTTCTGTTCCGCCTCTAGTGTTGGATGTTTATTTGAATGAGTTGGGAAAGGAAAGTGAACAGTTGGATAATGCTCAATAAGTAAAACAAGTGTGCAGAGGTAGGGACGCTGCTTATTTCCAAAGCTAGTTACGAAAACAAAATTGTCACTGATTCTAAAGACAACCACAAAGCATTCTATAGCTATGTCAAGAATCTCAATGGCAACACTCAGATCTGCTCTGAGTTACAGCACAATGGCACTAAATATACAGAACCAACTGATATTGCCAACATCCTGGCAGATAGGTTCAGTGCTAACTTTACCCCTCTCTCATCCCCGAAAGGGCCCATCTCTATACCAGAAGAATGCAAAGTACATGTAATCACGGCTGCACAGGTAAAAAACACACTCTCCAAAGCCAAGAACACAGCATCCATGGGACCTGACAACATCCCAGGCTGTGTTCTACATGAATTACAGAAAGAGCTGGCACCCCACCTAAGTACCATGTTCAATCATAGCCTCACCTCAGGCTTTGTGCCCACTGAATGGTGCACAGCAACGGTTATCCCACTCCACAAAGGGGGAGCCACCATGGACCCCGGGAACTACCGTCCCATTAGCCTGATGAGCCTGGTCTGCAGGCTATGGAGCATATCCTCATGGAACTTATAAACAATGGCATTGGTAATCTCCAAACTCTGGATCCTACCCAGTTCGGATTTGTAAAAGGCAGATCATGTCTCCTAAACCTGATAGACTTCTTTGAAGTGGTCACCAAAGCTGTAGATGAGGGTAAGGTGGTACACACAGCCTATCTAGATCTCGCCAAGGCTTTTGACACCATCCCCCACTCTGGAATTATAGACAAACTCACTAAACTAGGTATAACTCCCTATGTCACAAGATGGGTTGCCAACTGGCTCACTGGCCGAACCCACACTGTGAAAGTAGCAGACTCTAAATCCAACTTCAGACCAGTGACAAGTGGAGTACCACAGGGTTCAGTCTTAGGTCCTCTCCTGTTTGGTATCTACTTCTCTGAAGTACAGGCTAACACAGAAGGTCTTTGGCTAACAAAGTTTGCAGATGACTGCAAACTAGGAGCAATAATCTTTTCAACAGAGTCTGTATTTCTAGGCAGTTGAAAGGCATGCCTAAAACAAACAAACAAAAAAAAAAACTAACTAAAAATCATTACAATGTACAGTGCTCGGTGAAATTTTACTTCTAATATGTTGATTTCTTTTTAATGTTTGAAAAAACGTCCGCCTAAAAAAGGGGGTAGATAACTATTCCACGGAAAAGCTAAGCAGATTATGATTAATAAATAAACATTGTTACTTTCCATTACTAATCTGTCATTTCCCAGGAAAGCTTATGTCTTCATTCAGAACTATGTAAGTGATCTTAACCTTCGGGAAGTTTGTTCTTTAACAGTAAGAAAAAAACGGAGCATGTGTTTCTGAAGAGAAACGCAGTTCAGCTTTTTCCCACCTTTAGTAACACCATTATCTGTTTATTAGAGTTATCAGTGTTGCCCTGATAATGGAAAATTACCATTTTTTGAAGCAAGTTTAATGGATTCTGCAATTACAACAATTAATATAGTGGCATAAGTTTAACTTATGGACTTTTGAGTAACATGCAATTTGAACAATCTTGCAGGATAATGATGATGAACCTCATTGCTGCCCTATGTGACCTGGAATTTAGAAAATGAGCACATGTCTCAAAATGCTGCTCACAGCACTTAATAAATATATCCACCGTTTGTAGCTGCTCTCGCTATTTATTTATTTAACATTTGTTGACCAAGAAAGTCTGACTAGGACAGGGCCTATTTTCAGCAGAGGTCTGGGGAGAAACACTCCAGGTGCATGTCTTTGGAATGTCAGTGGAAACCCACATGAACGCAGGGAGTAAATACAGACTCTGCACAGAGGGCACCCCAGCCAAGCATCAAACTGCAGAACCTCTTGCTGTGAAGCGACAACATTAACTGCTACACCACTGCACTGCTAAAAGTGTTTAAATTAACAATCCTGTATATATAAACAAGCTACATATCTGTTGCTGGAGGCAATTAGACAGTTGCAGATGTAATATGGTCTGAAAAAGACACAATGCTTAGAAAAATGTGCTTGGTAGACTACATAGAATGTGCCTGGCTACACCTTTGTGTTTTGATGCTGTTCTTTTCATAGGTAAGTTAAATTATGTCTGCCTAATTCCTTATTTCTCTGTGCTGCTCCAGTAACAGATTAAAAAATAGTTATCACTTGGGGTATTTCTTTATTTATTAATTTGTTTATCAGATGAGTAGGTTAGATAACTGATTAGTTTCAGCCATGTCCTGGCATGTAGCCTTCAATCAGATGCAGAAAAGATGGACATTATATCAGTTATCTTGCCTGTGAATGCCTATGGACTTGCTATGATGAGCTGGGGTCTGCTGTTAGAGACAGAGATGACTGGTCTGAACTGGTCATCTTACAGCAACCAAGATAATCACCTGGGTGACTGGCACAGAAAATAGACTGAGTGAAAAACAAACATGAAGAGTGCTTGGAAGAATGCCTGAAGTAAACAAAGCAGAGTATTGACAGTATACACCTGTGAATCTATGAACCTATACGAAGCTGAAAAATATATAATCAATAAGGTAAAATTCGATAGATATTGACAATTAATCAATAGGTTAATTTTTTCAGCTCCTTGTTAAGTCATATTTAACAGGTTTCTCATTTCTTAATTTATTTTCTCTTATCATCAGATTAAACAGAAAGTCAGCTATACAAGCTTTAAAAGATGTCCACACAGAAGAAAGTGAACTATTTGACCTTCTACTCTACTTCATTATTAACCCAGTAAAAGTGAATTGCAACCTTAATTTCAGAAAAGTTATTTAAAAATACATCATTATTAATATAATACATTCCTGGGTGCCCGCGATGGTGCAGTGGTTAGCCTTGCTGCCTCCCAGCAAGAGGTTTTCCGGTTCAGTCCTCGGCTGGGGTGCCTTCTGTACAAAGTCTGCATGTCCTCCCCGTGGTCACGTGGGTTTCTTTCCGGTATCCTCCCAAAGACATGATGTATGTGGATTGGACACTCTAAATTGACCCTAGGTATGAGTGCATGTGTGCCTTCTGTGGACAGTTGGGTGCCTGTCTGGCAACTCAATACTGTAAAACTCCACTGCGAATCATGAGCAGACAGGTGATCTGCTGTGGTGGCCCCTAACCGGGAAAAAGCCAGAAGAAGAATTAATATAATACCTTCTATTAAACTTTTCCTAACCTGGGTTATAACAACTATAATGGTAGAATGGTCAGACAAACATCTAGAAGAATATTCATATGCTCAGTACAATGAACTAATTTTTCTGACGCAATAAAGAAATAAATCTTAATCTAATCTTAATGACTTTTTATGCATGTTATTGTAAAAAAGTAATGCCACTTTCTTAGTTGTTGTTTAAGTGGTAGAACTCTAATAAAGCATAAACTGATAAAAAATCTTTTAACAAACCAATATGGCTGGATTTTGCATGACTAGTCATATCTACATTAAAGTCTCCTGCTAGAAAAATTATTGTAGAATCTAGATGTCTTAAGCCAGCACAAAGTTCATACCAAAAAGATTATAATAATTAGATGGTGCATAAACCTATTCAGCACAGAAAAAATATTTTTGGATTTTGACCATTGCAATTCTAGCTTTATTGTCAATCCACTAGTCTACTATCTGTAAACTTTCTGAATGGAATACAATTACTACCCCCCCCCCCTAGATTTATTGTGAACTGAATTAACAACTGCCTTCATCTCTTTTTTTTATTTAAAGCATTCACATTATTAAATGTTAAACGAGTCTCTTGCAAGTAAGAAATATCTGAACATGGTATTTCACTTTTTAAAAGACTGTCCATTTTAATAACATTATTAATCTCATTAACATTGAGAGGCAATATTTGCATTTAGGCATCTTAACATGATAATAGAAAACCCAATATATATGATGGACTGCCTCCATTGGAAAGCCATCCTAAAGAGATCTCTTCCACCCCAACCCACAAAAAAGTTCATAATAAACGTGCTTTCTTCTTGTTAGTTGGAGATGTTCGAAACAAAGACTAATCCAATAATTGAATTGTTTCCATATGGGTCTATATTACAAGATCGAATGTTTAGGTGATCAAACACCTAAACACGGAACTTGTAATATCAAAAGCAAAAAACAGTGAACAGCCGATTTAACACAGGGAAAGATTTCCCTTGGCCATTTGCAGGATTTTGCCATTTTGTCTACTGTAGAGCGATCTCAGAGTTGGTATATTTAGTTGGGGGGTGTGTGTGGGGGGGGGTGAAGCCCCCCACTTAGTTTGGATGTAAAGTTATTTTATGACCCTCTGTAGGTG
Organism: Protopterus annectens; assembly: GCF_019279795.1. Classification (NCBI taxonomy): domain Eukaryota; kingdom Metazoa; phylum Chordata; order Ceratodontiformes; family Protopteridae; genus Protopterus; species Protopterus annectens. The sequence goes on from NC_056745.1 coordinate 1,090,792,168, forward strand.
TTACAAATTTTGAGGTTAAATCTTTATAATTTATCTGAAGAGTTGCTAAAAAATAGATACAATATGTTTTTGGCAGAGTATTTTCTTATATTAACAAATAGTCTTATTTTTTAAAGGACTGGGGGGGTCAGATCTTGAAACGAATTGATAGCAACTTATTTAAAAAGAAAGTTCCTTCTTTTTTTGGGCTATTGAAATAATACTGATGCGCTCTAGTAACAATCTCAGTTTAGCAGTTATAGTTCAGTTATATCCTAAGGCCCTACTCTGTGAACAACATCTGGCTTGATACTCAAAGGTACATTGTCCTTAAAGTGGGTAAAATAGTTTAACTGTCTCTAACAGAAGTTTGTTAATGTCTAAGTGCTCTGGTACACCTGTAATACTAATGTTGCACTTCACTAACCTCAACTCTAGATCAAACATTTTAAGTCAGAGATAGCGGCTTGAATTTTGTTAATTCATCAGTAGTAGTAGTGTCCTCTTTATTAGAAAGATCAATAAAATCAGACTCCAACTTAACAAAAATCTTTCAGCTCCATTATTTCAATCTTCTTCTCAGCAATTAATTGTTTAATCTGGGCTCCTATACTATTTTTGATAAAGCTTTGACTCTACAGTTCATAGGCTTAAACTTACACCAACAATGACACATTAATTGCTGTTACTGACTGCTCTAAAGTTTTTCTACATGTGATTCCTCTGTTGTTAGAGCAGCAAGTTATGATTTATGTGTTCCAGACAGGAATATCCCTATCCCTAAGCAGCATCCTACCTTCAAACAGGATGATGCCACAATATAAACAAAGAATGATTAACTTCAACAATTGTCTCAGCTTCTGGTGTCGGTCCAGGGGGCTCCAGTGTCTGTCAGCCTGGGAGGATATGGTAGAAAGTCCTCACTGCTTTGCTAGAGATGGTCTGCACTTATCCCTCCAACACTTTCAGATACTGGCAAAGACCCTTGCCTCCCCCATAGTGCCTTTTTTAGCAATGTCAAAACAACACATTTTCCAAAGTAACAAAATCTAATTGAGACAAATTCAGGGTCATGCTGCTTAATGTTAGGAATTTAAATATGAAACTGTACTCCCTAGAAGCACTCCTCACCTTGGAGGATGCTGACATCTGTGCAGTTACTGAGACATGGTTCAAGGACACAGAGAGCACCCTGGCTGTGCAAGGCTACAATGCCTTCGACACATTCAGACCTCAAAATGAATATGAAGGGACTAAAGGTGGAGGTGTATCCACCTTCATTAAAACCAAATACTCTTCAAGACTGGTCAAACAGCAGGAGTCTCTCGAATTACTCCATCTGCCGGATTCACGATGGCTTGCACGGAGTGTACGAGCAGAATAAGACTCCATGCAGCCATCATGTCCGACGAGCGATCCAGGAACAGCTTGTAGGGGTGTATAAGAGAGCTCCTAAAATGTCTCCTACACGGACAGGGCTGGGATATGCAAATTACCTCACTTGCAGCCAAAAGGCATGCAAATGAGGTAAATTTGCGATCCAGGAAGCACAAACCTGTCCAAGTAGGAGCCGTGTTAGCTGCAGAAATGTACTCAGTTGACAACTGGGTACCGTACTGCAAATAGCACAATGAAGCCTTGTCAGCTCCAAATAAAGGTTGCATATGGTTGAGGAAGCATGCCAATGGCCAAATATACGGCCATTGGAAATGGTCCCAGATGCAAAATTAAATTAAAAATACCTTTTTTTTTTTTCGTTGATTTCCGATGTTTAAGCGGAGCGCAGCGCCGTGCAAACAGGGTGCACTAAAAAAATCATAAAATAAGAAAATAAAAACCACAAACGTAGAATCTATGGAAACTGTTAAATTACAATGTAAGGGAATAGCAGGCTGAAGACAACATGGCCACCGAGTAGGGGTTGCTAAGGGGAGAAGCCCAGTCTAAGACATGTAACCAAGCATTAGTAGGCAATCCTATGTAAATGAGTGTTAGGATAGTGAATCACACTTTTACATAGCAAATGAGCACAGTCACTGGAGTGTAAGAGTAGGATATGGGGAGTAACAGAGTAGGAGATAGGTGACATCACAAGGGGGGTATGTATGAAAGTAGTGAAGCTCATAGGAGCAGAGTGGCATGTGTCAGCTGTCAGTTAGACATCATGGAAAGAGGTGTGTCAACAGGTAGGTCAGGGAAAGCCAAGAAATGGAAGGTGTATACTGTGGATAACACAAAAGTTTCTTGCTGAGTGGGTATGCATGCGTGTGAGCACCTGTAAACCCGAGTAAGACAGAGTGCGCACGTTTAAGCCGGAGTAAGCATGTATACCACTGTTTAAAGACCTGTAAGCACGTTTGCACTGGTGTGCACGCGTTTTAACCCAAATAAGCAAGTTTTAGTCCATGTAAGCATGTGTGCACTCGTGTGACCTGCTGTGAGCGTGTTTGCGCTTGTATGTGTGTCGCTCCCCCCTGAGGAAACAGAAAGGAAAAAGGAAGCACAACAAATAGTAGGAAGCTACCAGGGAATACTAGTAGAGCTAGCAGATGAAAACAATCAGAATCAGGCAATTACACAGGCAGAACACCAGCCCAGCCCAGCACTTAAAACTCTGCAAACAACAGTGCAGTTTGTTTCTCTCAAGAGACACTGCAACACTGGAGTAAGCTACTAGAAGTGAAAACTGAAAAAGCTTCACTCAGACAAAAAAATGCTAGGGGCTGCCATTGCTGTTATAAGGCGACATATGCAAAATGCTGAGGGTGGTGACAATGCAAATGCTGCCGGACAACCTACAGTGAGGAGACGGAGAAGAGTGTACAGACCCAGGGTCACTTACCAGGGGTTACATGAGCTGGAGATAGTGGAGTGCTATAGAGTGGACAGAGACCTCCTGCAGCAAATTGTTGAGCTGTGCAGGCCACGCCTCACACACAGAACCAACAGAGGGGAACCCATACTAGTGGAAACCAAGGTATGTGTTGGCCTAAGAATACTAGCAACAGGTACCTTCCAGAGACCAACTGGTGATATGATGGGGATATCACAGGCATCAGCGTCCATGGTACTGCACCAGTTCCTGGATGCCATCTCAGCACATGTCGGTGATCGTGTATATTTCCCCAATTCCCGTGAGGTATTGGCCAGCAATATGCATCTCTTCCAGCAAATAGCAGAATACCCTGAGGTAGTGGGTGTAATAGACTGCATGCATATATGCATCAAAGCACCAGCTGGTGAGCGGGGTAGGGCCTAAATCAACCGCAAGGGCTTCCCCTCCATCAACTGCCAGGTCATGTGTGATGCCCAGGGCATAATAATGAATGTGTGTGCTGGCTGCCCTGGAAGCTACCATGATTCCCATATCTGGCATCTGATGCAGTTGTACCAGACATTTGCCAATGGGGACATCCCACATGGTCACTTAGTGGGGGATGCTGGCTATGCACTGGAGCCATGGCTGATGACACCCATCAGAAATGCACACACACCTGAACAGGAATGCCATAATGAGGCACATGCACAAACACAAAATGTAATTTAGCATGTGTTTGGGTTGCTCAAGTCATGGTTCCGGTGCCTGGACACATCTGGTGGAGCCTTGCAATACTCACCAACTACATGTACCCAAATTGTCATGGTATGTGCTATGCTACATAATATGATTCTGTGAAAACAGCTGCAGCAGGATCAGCATAGACCTGGGCCAAACAGCCCCCCACCATTTCCAAGGCCATCACAGGCAGAGCGTGACTCAGAGGAGGAACAACCTGAGCCTGCCCCAGTAGGCAGAAGGAGGCATGCCCAGTATGCCTTGGCCTTGGCAAAGAGGCAACGCATAGCACATACACTGGCTCAGTAGGAAACCTGGAAATGATACCTCTCTCTGACTCCCAGATATAGTGAAAGGGATGCCTACGTTGACACAACCTGCTTTCAAACATGTGCAGGGAGTGTAGTATGTGCATCCGACATAGGCAGTCCTGCAGCACCACCTGACGCAAGATTGCCGTGTGTTAAGCAATGTAAAGTAGTGCTAAACAGCATTTACCACCATGTAGTATATGCAAACTTGATGACCTTGAGTATCATCCTACCCTCACCAAACATGATGCCACAATATGAAGACAAGATGATCAATTACAACAGTTGGCTTAAGTATTGGTGTCAGTGAAAGGGGATCCAATGCCTGTCAGCCTGGGATGACATGCTCGACAAGACATGATGCTTCGCTAGGGATGGCTTGCACCTGTCACCTGTGGTCTGTTGGATATTGCAAAAGGCTCTTGTCACCCCCATAGTGCCTTTTGTAGGTAAGGCTCAAAAGACAAACCCACCTCCATAGGTATCACAAGGGATAAGAAACTCAAAGTAATGCTACTCAATGCCAGAAGTCTTAACTGCAAGATGCATGCACTCCAAACTCTCCTCAGCATGGAGAATGTTGATATCTGTGCGGTAACAGAAACCTGGTTCAAGGCTTCCAAGAGCACCCTAGTACTAACAGGTTACACCTCATACCATGCTTTACAGCCGCAAAACATGGAATAAACTACAAAAGGAGGGTGAGTATCAATATTTGTCAAAGACACCCACACCCCCAGGTTGGTGGCACAGCATGAAGCATCAGAGACTACCCATGTGCAACTAACAGTGGGTAAAACCGCCTTCCAGTTCATAGCCTGCTACAGACCACACTCCTAAACCCAGAAACCACACTTAGCTGACTGGAGAACACATGAAAATATGAAGGTCTCCCCAAACACCATTATATTGGGTGACTTCAACTACCCAAACATAGACTGGGAGCATTACCCTAGCTGCAACACTCTAGCCCAAAGGTTCCTAGAATTTATAAACTCAAATGCTATGGAACAACTTGCTACTACTCCCATAAGAGGCAAAAACATACTGGACCTGATCATCACCAACATGGGGACTCTATGCCCAAGACCAGAAGTGTATCCCTCACTGGTAAGATCAGACCATAGAGTAATCTCACTGGATATTCACATCCCGACCCTAGCCCATGGCCAGAAAACCACAGTGAAAATGTTTCACTAAAGCAAATGTCACACTCCTCAAAACTGAGGTGGAATCCTTCACAGCCCCCGGGCCTGTGGAAAATACGGCCCAGACCTCAGAACCCTTTATAAATGCATTCTATGAACACCTTCAGGAATGCATGGATCATGCAATCCCAAATAAAACCAAGATCCAATCCTCCAAAGGCAGGCATCCTGTCTGGTGGACCCCAGCAATAAAAAACATACAATACAAGGAGGAAGCTACTATATGATAGAGCAAAATCCCAAAAAGGGAAGGCATCTCTGATCAGTATTATTGAAAAACTACGGCCACACATAAAATCATCTAAGGCCATCTTTGAGATAAAAATTGTACAGGACACTAAGGATAATCACAAGGCTTTCTTTAGTTATGGTAGGAACCTGGGTGGGAACTCCCAGATATGCTCAGAATTAGTCCAAAATGACAAACAATACACCAAACCCACAGACATTGCCAACATCCAAGCAGACAGGTTCAGTGCAAACGTCTCCCCCCCTCCAAACCAAAAGGGCAAATATCTATCCCAGCAGAGTGCTGACCCCCTGACATCTCAGATGCTCAGGTAACAGCCAGCCTCTCCAAAGCAAAACACACAGCATCAATGGGACCAGACAGTGTCCTGGGCTGTGTCCAACATGAACCCCAAGAAGAATTAAACACAAACATAAAACCACTGTTCAGTCTCAGCCTTACCACAGGATATGTACCCAAAGAGCAGTGTACAGCAACAGTGGTCCCTCTCCACAAAGGTGGTGCCTCAATGGATACTGCAAACTATTGCCCCAGAAGCCTGACTAGCTTGGTCTGCAAAGCTATGGAAAAGATCATCATAGACCTCAGAAATAAAAATATTGGGGACCTACAGACACTGGATCCTACACAGTTTGGCTTTGTTAAGGGCAGATCCTGCCTCTTAAACCTAGTTGGGTCATTTGAAACAGTCACCAAGGCCATTGACGAGGGGAAGGTGGTCCACACAGCCTACCTGGACCTCGCAAAAGCCTTCCATACAATACCCCACTTGGTCATTATAGATAAGCTCACCAGCTTCAATATAAACCCCTATGTCACTAGATGGGTTGCAAACTGGCTCAAGGACAGAACCCACATGGTCAGAAATGCTGGAGCCATGTCAGACCCCAAACCAGCTACAAGTGGCATTCCACAAGGCTCAGTCCTGGGACCTCCCTTGTTTGGTATATATTTCTCAGAGGCACAGGCCAAGACAGAAGGACAGTGGCTGAACAAGTTTGCAGATGACTGCAAACTGGGCACCATAATCGACCCTCCAGCTGACACAAGCATCCTACAAAATGGCCTCATAGAAACAGACAACTGGTGCCAGAGCCATGTCCTCAAGCTAAATGCAAAAATGTGTATAGTCATCCCCTTTGGCAAAAACTAAGTGCCCACAAATTACCACATAGGTGGTAACCCATTAAGTATGGAAGAAGTGATAAAGGACCTGGGGACCCAAGTTGATAGCAATCTCTCATTTGACAACCACGTGGCCAAAGTGTTTAGAAAAACATTTCATAAAGCCCACCTAATCATGAAGGTATTCACATCTAGATCAGGGGAGGTCATCATGCCTCTTTACTCATCCCTCATCAGGCCCATAATTGAGTACAATGCCCCTTGTGCGATGTACCTTATCAGACACCTGCTGAGGCTGGAAAGACCACAAAAGTACCTCACCAGGAGGATCAAAGGGCTCAAACACATGCCATTTGCTGCCCGGTTAAATAAACTGCAGCTCCACTCAGTGGCATACCGCCTGCCCAGAGGTGATCTGTGCCTGATGTATAAAGCCATGTCCAACCTGGAATCAATGAACATGCTGCACCTTGGAAAATCAGAATCCAATCAAGCTACGTGCTCAAGAGACCTGAACCTCAGGACTGAAATAAATAGGACATGTTGGAGTGACAGATTCATAACCCAGAGGCTCCCTCCACTCTTGAGTAAACTCCCACTCCAGGTTAGCCAGAGTCCCTCATTGACTCTCTTCAAGAGGAATCTGGATGAGTAGATGGGAGATTGTAGGTTTACCCTGGGTATCACTTCTATGTCATTGTTAGACAGAGGCACAGTATACTAACCTTGAAAAATGTCATGGCAAACTCCACTTAAAATGTGTGTTGAGAGCCAAACACACTCTGGCTAGGATTTTAAATGCCCTAGGGCAGATAGCCTAGTATGAACCTATGAACAGAATCACACACACCAACTAGTACAACTGTGGTCAATGTGGAGTAATGTTTGTCAATGTCCACCCAAGTTGGTGAATACACAGCAATGTTGGACAAGCCTGGTTTAAGTAGGCCATAGCTGAACAAAATGCAACATGCTCATAGTTGCCCAACTGGCCCTTAACCAGTCTGGTCTGCTCAGTATGAACATTTAAAGCAGTGATGGGACTCAAACCCATGATACTGTGCACAATAGTGAAAGCACTGAACCAGTACACTATGACAGTATTGCAGTGTTTAGCCAGTATGAAAGAATGTTGACAAGTCTTTGCAAACTATCCCATGGAAACCCTGCAGGCACAGCACAATTCCTGTTGAGTTATGACACAAAGGAGTCTGGCAGTAAGAACACAACATGACTTCCAACACACACAGTATAAATGTCAATATTGGTCATGTTCACACACAGCCACAAATGTAGTGGACTTCAGATCACAACATATGGAAAGGTCACACCGGGCATGCTTACACACTTGGATAAATGAGACATATGTCAGGCAACAAACCATGGAAAGCCTAAACTGGGCATGCTCACACACTTAGGCCATGTCTGAGTATAGCAGTAGGCCACGCATATCTGGCAGTTGTATGTGTTAAGCCAGGAACCTCCCATGATCCAGCAATCTGCCCTGTGCACACAGTTAAATGATAACAGACACATATATTAATATACTGGAACCCTGTCATGATCAAACATGTTACGCAGATACAAAAGTTGTTCATAGAAGTTGGGAAAGCTATGGCAATAAAGACCTGCAAACAGTATCAGCAACAAATATTGTGCATCCCCAACATAAACATAGGTGCAGAGGTCGAAACTAGGCTGTCTGCCCTAGGGAATTCATAAGCCTAAGCAGAGTGTATTTGGCATCCACCTCCCCAGTAGAGTAGCCTACTGTGCCTCTGTAAAGTTGGTCACAGAAGGCACCCTTTAAGGCTAGTTTGCTGTGCCTCTGTCAAGCAGGGATACAGTGGAGATCCCAGGGGTGAATTTGCAATTTCCCATCCATGCGGCTGGATTTTGCCGGAAGAGGGTTGGTGAGGGGCTATGTCTAACTTTAATTGAGATTCAATTCCAGAGTGAGGGGAGCCTCTGGGTAATGAATCTGTCCCTGCAACATGTCCTATTTAGTTTTGTGCTGAGGTTTAAGTCCCTGGAGTGTGTAGCTCTAAGGGTCTTGGATATTATGAGGTGGAGCATGTCCATTACTTCTGGGTTTGACATGGCTGTGTACGTCAGGCATAGATTACCTCTGAGTAGGCGTTAAGCAACTGAGTAGAGCTGGAGATCCTTTAGTTGAGCTGCATAGGACATCTGTGTGTAGCCCATGATCCTCTTGGGGAGGTACTGTTGTGGACATTGTAGTTGCTGCAGGTGTTGGGTAAGGTACACCCCAAAAGGGCCATTGTAGTCAAACATGGGCCTGATGATTGACTAGTAGAGGGCCACAATGACCTCCCATGATCTACATGCAAACCCTCATGTGATAAGGAGGGCTATATAAAGGTCTTTGCAATGACTCTGTCAATGTGATTAGCAAAGGAGAGGTTACGATCTATGTTGGTCCCCAAATCTGTAAATACATCTTCTGTACTTAATGGATTACCACTTATGTGGTGATTTGTGTGCACCTTGTTTTCCCCAAAGGGGATGACTATGCATGTCTTAGCATTTAGCACGAGGCCATGGCTCTGGCAACAAGCATCCATCTCTGTGAGACCCTTATGGAGGAAGCATGTGTCAGCTGCAGTGTTGCTTATGGCCCCCGGTTAGCAGTCATCTGTGACATTTGTTAGACATAATCCCCCCGTGTTAGTCTCAACCTCAGAGAAGTACATACTGAACAGGACAGGTCCCACAACTGAGCCCAGTGAGACACCAGTTGTAACTGGTCTGGAATTGGACATGGCACCTGCAATTCTGACCATGTGGGTTCCATCCCTGAGGCAGATAGCAACACATCTAGTGATATAGGGGTTGATTGTTAAGCTGGTAAGCATATGTATAATGCCTGAGTGGGGTATTGTGTTGCAGGCTTCTGCAAGGTACAGGTAGACTGTGTGAACTACCTTGCCCTCATCCATGGCCTCAGTAACCATTTCAAAGATATGAACTATGTGTAAGAGGCAAGATCTGCCCTTAACAAAGCTGAATTGTGTATGATCCACTGTCTGGAGGCTCACAATGTTTTTGATTATGACTTCCATGATAATACGCTCCATAGCTTTTTCTACCACACTAGTCAGGCTTATGGGGTGATAGTTCCTGTGGTCCATTGTGGCACCACCTTTGTGGAGTGTGAGCACTGTATCTGTATGCCATTCTCAGGGTACATATCCTGTAGTAAGGCTAAGTTGGAACAGTGACTTAATGTGAGTGTTCAGTTCTACTCAGAGCTCGTGTAGGACATAGCCTGGGACACCGTCTGGTCCCATACATATGCTGTGTTATTTGCTGTGGAGAGGACACCTTTCACCTGTGCATCTGTGATGTCAGGGAGGTTACATTCATTTGGGATGGGCATCTGTACCCTTGGGGGGTAAGGGGGGGGGCGTTTGTGCAGACTCTGTCTGCCAGGGTGTAGGCTATGTCCGTAGGTTTGGCATATTTTGTGCTGTTATGCAACAATTCAGAGCATATCTGGGTTGTTTCCACACATATTCCTGACATAACTAAAGAAGGCCTTGTGATTATCTGTAGTGTCTGGTCAATTTCACTGTCAAAACATACAAGTGATGATTATATGAGGAATTGAAGTGTCTTGCCAATACTGTTCAGAGATGTCCTCCCTCTGTGGGATATTGCTCTGTTATGTAGTAGCTTTCTCCTTCTGTTGTACAGCTTATATATGGCCGGGGTTAATCAGACAGGTCTCCTGTTTTGGAGGAGTCATGGTTTTATTTGGGATAGCATGATCAATGCATACCTGCAGGTGCTCATACAATGCGTTTGTAAAGGATTCTGCAGATTGGGCTGTATTATCCTCCAGCACTGGGCCTTTGAAGTATTCCACCCCAGTCTTTACAAGTGCAACGTCTGCTTTTGAGAAATTCTTTACAGTGATTTCCTTGGCTGGGGGTAGGGATGGGATATGGATGTCCAGGGAAAGTTGTTTATGGTCTGATCTTAACAATGAGGGTTCTACCTCTGGTGTGGAACATAGAGTCCCCATGTTGGTGATGATCAGGTCCAATATGTATTCCCCCTTGTGGGTGTGGTGACTGGTTGTGCCATAGCACATGGACCCACAAATTGTAGTGGCTGTAGGGTGATGTTGTTGAGGGCCTGAGTAGTATCCCCAGTCAATATTTGTGTACCTGAAGTCAACCACTATAATGGTGTGTGTGAAGACCTTCATATCCTAGACTGTTCCCAGGAAAGCCGAGTGCGGTTCCTGGGTATGGGGGAGTGGTCTGAACTACACACCAAACCAAAAGGCAGTTTTGCACAATGGTAGTTGTATATGTATGGCCTGTCATGCTTAGTGCAGTGGTACCAACCCAGAGGTGTGTGTATCTGTGATGTATATGGATACATACCCTACTTGTGCTGTGTGTTACAAGTCCTGTGGTTACGAAGCATGGTATAGAGCATAACCTGGAAGTGCCACTGTGCATATGTGACCCTGAACTAGGCGTCTGTTAATGCACAGATATTTTTATCCCCCATACTGAGGGATAGTAAAAGATGTACATTCCTCTTTGGAAAGACTGATGATGTCAGCACCCTATAAATACAGCAGGAGAAGGGAAACCATCCAGTAATGTGAGTAGTGCGTTGCACTAATGCGTCTCTCTCAAGTATCATAACATAGTTAGGTAGGGGTTTGAATCCTGCAAACGCTGCGTGTGGGGTGGCAGGGGGGTGTGTATGTATGCAATTCTCTGTGAAAGGAATGGCCTTTTTGAAGACTGGGATAACACACTAAAAGATGTACATTCCTCTTTGGAAAGACTGATAATGTCAGCACCCTATAAATACAGCAGGAGTAGGGAAATCATTAAGTAATGCAAATAGCACACTGCTAATGTGTCTCTCAAGTCTCATAAGATCGTTAGGTAGGGGTTTGAATCCTGCAAATGCTGTGTGTGTGTGGGGTGGCAGGGGTTGTGTGTGTATGCTTTTTGAAGACTGGGATAACACACTAAAAGATGCACATTCCTCTTTGGAAAGACTGATGATGTCAGCACCCTATAAATACAGCAGGAGAAGGGAAATCATCCAGTAATGCAAATAGCACGCTGCGCTAATGCGTTTCTCTCAAGTATCATAACATAGTTAGGTAGAAGTTTGAATCCTGCAAACACTGTGTGGGGGATGGCAGTGGGGTGTGTATGTATGCCATTCTCTGTGAAATGAATGGCCTTTTTGAAGACTGGGATAACACACTAAAAGATGTACATTCCTCTTTGGAAAGACTGATGATGTCAGCACCCTATAAATACAGCAGGAGAAGGGAAATCATCTAGTAATGCGAATAGTGTGCTACACTAATGTGTATCCCTCAAGTATTATAACATAGTTAGGTAGGGATTTGAATCCAACAAATGACATGTGTGTGTTTGTCACAGTTTGTCAATGTGTTATGTGTTTTGCTTTTATTATTGTATGACATATTATTATAACAGTAATTTCAATGCACACATCAGGTATGTGTGTGCCACATACAGATATGTACCTGTGACCTTTAATAGTTCCTATGTGTGAAGCCTGCCTCATATGATTACAGTTGTTACCTTTGCCAGCATGTGCCGCAGCTCACCAGACCTTAGGCCATACATGTATGTTGGTGACAATGCAGGCTACTGCAGTGATCTGTGTCCTAGGCCAACTATGTGACACACACCCATGAAAGCTTTTATAGATTAATGTGGGTGAGGGTTCATGTCTGGAGTATATGTCAGACATGTTAAAACACAGCAAAGTCTGTGAGTGATGGACATCCAGTGTAGGTGTATGGCAACTGTTGCCGATATGCATACAGACACCTTCTTGCTTAGGTGATACACCGAGGGACTGCAGAATGCCTTTGGAAATGTGAATATCACAGGATAGACAAGATAACACTTGTCCACATGTACACACCATTACCCGTTCTACATGATGGGTGCTACCACCTACATGGTACTGTTGGAATACTATGTTAACTACATGCCAATGACAATGCTACAGTTGCGTTACAGCAATACAGCATGGCTTGGACAACAGGTATCTGTCTGTATGATACCCTTGTGGTAGTTAGGTGTGTCATGTGTAGAATGCATTGTAGGCCACTGTATGCATTTGCAGTCGTGGATGGACATATCTGTAGTGTGTTGACATGTACGTGAGACTGCTATATGCCAAAGAGTATTGTTGCCAGGGATGTGTGGGGCTCAGTAAGAATGGCTACTGGTATAGTGTAGTACTGCAGGGATATTACTGACACCAGGTTCCTACATCTGTGTATCAGTTGAGGAGACACCATGTAATGACCACGGAATGTCAGGCTATGTAGGCTGTGTGTAGTACCAGAATGCAGACCATTAACATATGGAAACCGTATCACCCACAGCATACTGTCAAACCATGTCATGTTCCATGCTAACCATGTTCACAAATGTACACCTGCAACTCTGTGCTGCAAACATCACACATGTACTGTCCACACCCCAACACATGCAGGCACAGGTACACACAACAGCCATGTGGCACATGTGCAGACAGTACACTTTGGGAATTAACACTGGTGTATACAAAACTATAGTGACAATCATAGTTAATGTATCATGCATGCTCAAATATACCCTCAACAATATCATTACAACATGATATTATTACTACAGTGCTATGTAGTCACCATGTGCATCAGCACCATGCTATCCTGTTCCTGCATCAATGTTACAGATGGCAGGAGGTGGCACAGTTTCATCATATGCACAGGGTGTGTACTTGGTTTGCCAGAGTCTGCCATTGACACATCCAATTGACATGTATGTGTGTGTGTGTTAGTGAGGGACAACAGTACAACATGGGGCAATGTTGATGCGATGTGTGTGTGTATGTGTTAGCCCTAGGTGTTAGCATTATGTGTGTGTGTATGCTTGCACACAGTTCCACCACATGGCTGCCATATACGGTTGTTTGTGGACAGCCACAGACTGTACCTGCCAGGTCATACAGATCACTGTCTCTGTCCACGGACACAGTACCTGTGCCTGGCAGGGGTGCTACGGACAGTATCAGGTACTAAGCCAGACTGGGTACTGTCATCAGAAGCAGTGGGATGTTGACTGGACACATGTCCCTGCTGGGACTGTCCAGAGCCACGTGCACGTGGTCTTCTAGGACGGTGTAATGACAGCACAGACCCAGCATTGCTGGGGCTGGTACTGGCACTATGGGACCGGCTGCGGGTTTGTTGTCATCTGCAACAACTGCCAGCTGACGATGTTGCTGGCATACGTCCACATCGACGCCTCAACCGTCCTGCACTGTCCTGGCTCCTGGACATGTAGTTGTGGAAGAGATCTAATGTGTCCCCCCAATGTCTATCAATGACCTCGCTGATATTACGGATGGCAGCCACAATGTCACGCATAGTGTCATTCATAGCAGTGCAATGGGTTCTAAGCTCCCTCAGACCCTGTCTGGTGTACCGTTCCATATGTGCCTGTGCCTGCATTACAGCCCGGAACATAGCTGAGGTTGAAAGACCTCTGTGGGCATGTCTGACAGGGGCAGTATGACCACGGATGCTCCCACGATAACCCCTGGACATCTGCCTGTGTGGTACCATGTCAGGAATCTGGCCATGGCTGCTGTGAGGGGATGCATGTGCCAATGATACCACACTACCCTGGTCAATGCCCACTGTATGCTGTTCCTCAGCTAAGGACATTGGTGACAATGGATGTATCGGCAGGATGACTGTGGGCATTGATGGGGTTGACTGCTGTGTAGTGTCGATTGGCTGACCAATGACAGACTCTGTCACACCTCCCTGTGCCATTACACATGTATAATCATTATCGCTATCCCCAGCAGTGGCTTCAGGTTCCCTGCTGTACTCCACCAGAGCAACATCAGAACCTGTGAGAGGAAGATAGGAAACACAGTTTACAAATGTGTACACGATGTTAGCACACATGCACACATGCACACAGGTGCATATGGACACATGCACACATGCACACAGGTGCACATGCACACATGCACGCAGGCGCACATGTACACAGGCGCACATGCACATAGGCACACATGCACACATGCACACAGGTGCACATGCACACATGCACAAATACACACAAGTTCACATGCACACAGGTGCACATGCACACAGGCACACATGCACACAGGTGTACATGCACACATGCACACAGGTGCACATGCACACAGGTGCACATGCACACATGCACACAGGTGCACATGCACACATGCACACAGGTGCACATGCACACAGGCACACATGCACACAGGCACACATGCACACTGGTGCACATGCACACAGGTGCACATGCACGCATGCACACATGCACACAGGCACACAGGCACACTCCTCAGTACAGCAGATACAGCACAGACACACCTGCAATCCAACACATACACAATACTGTTTGAGGGTGGGTGACAGTATCACAAGGAAAAACATCATTGCACACGTGTCAGCATGCAGATTATGTGTTGCACAGGAACATGCAGTGCAAGTGTAGACAGCCCTTGTTAATAACAGTATACGTGAACTTGATGGTTGTGTGTAGTTGTTCAGTGATTGTCTCCACCCTAGGACACAATGTGTACAAGGACATAACAATGTTGTGCAAGTGTTACAAGCTGTGGGTGCATATATTTGCACACACACAACACATGACGGTGCTACACAATAACTGCTATGTGTACTTTTGTGGTCAGTGGAACTGGATGTGGTGTAGTAATGTGAGGCATGATCAACATGCTTCTTGTGGTCAGTCAACAATAATAATATGTGCCAGACAGGCAGCTAGCATGCTGTACCTGAAGTGCAGTAACATGACTACATCCACAATTACACAGCTACTTGTTACATGGATGTGTAAGGTGGCCAATAGTGAGCATTGCCTAACATGAATGTATTATTTGTTCAAGACTGTTGCTCAAAGACATGGTAGGCCTCTACCCCTCAGGTATATTATGTGTGCTGCATAGAGGATAAGTGGGATACTGAAGGGTGGCCATACAGCAGGTGTCATAATTGGACACGTGTAGCAGGCTAAGGTGTAGTGTCTATGCCAAAACATGTGTGTGTTGTGTACATGTGTATCAGATATGCCTATACAATGTCCAGTACTGTGTTGCCACACATGTGTGTCATGCTCTGTGTATTGCATGTGAGTGAGGCAGCTACTGAGAATAATGTGATATGCATAGTCTCACAGCAAACATGCACAGCATGCATTATGCGTAGGTGTTACATGTGCACACACTACACCTCCATATGACATGCACATGTCATTAGCAATAGTATTGTTATTACACACTCACCAGCATGGATTGGCTGCCTTGCTGTCACTCCAGAGGGACCTGCAAAAATATGACAGTGATTGCCAGTGGCCACAACTGTGCCATTGATGCTGTGAGTATGATAAAGTACAGTAGAACAACAGGTGGCTTTCACAGGTGTACAGATTATGCTCAGAATATCAATCTTGCACACGTATAGGCAGGTTAACAGCTACACACACAGTACATATCTCACACACGCATAAACTACCAGTACAGAGACCAGTCAACTACAGATATGGCATGTTACCTGCACACTCCATTTCAACATGCTGGGTGGCTCTGACCTCCATGATGACACATGTTTGTGGATGTTGTTGTTGCTGGCCTGGAGCCACAACACTTAGGAGGTGCTTCCCTACACTGTTGAGGGGGGGTGGATAGGTACCCCACCACCTGTGGCAAGCTGTTGTCTGTGGATATCAGATGCACGCTGCCAGACATGTCTAATTAAATCACTGCAGTGATGGTGTACCTGCTCATATGTCCTGTTATGCATGCCTATGTCATTTACCCGACGGACAAGATCTTGCCACAGTGCAGCCCTCTCATGCTGGTTCTGGCTGGTCCTGGAAAACAGCACAGAGAAATTCTGCACCAGGCTCTGGTGGATCTCCTGATCCTCTGCTGCTGTATAAGGTGGGTTATGCTGATGCACCATCACCCTGGAAGGAAAAGAAAAATATGTGAGCAAGTCATGTGGCACACTTAATATTCTAATGTACTGATATCACTTAACTGCCATATATAGCATCTGTCTGTCTATCAGGAGATACACATGTTGGATACCACATATCAGTGCTCAGCCCACAACTGTCTGACAGTGCCTGCCACACTACATACAACAAACTAGTATACACCAGCACTTGGCACACTGTTTGGGATACAATGCACAACCTCACACTGGGGGTATGTATCAAGCTAATGGATGAAGAATATTGTCATCCCATGCAATGAATGCAATGCACATTTAAAGTTTCAACGGTAATCCACCCTAGTCTTTGATGCCATACCCCTACCTGACATATGTGCACAGTTGTTAATATAGCCAGCATACTACTGTCACAGAGTATACATGCTGCCAGGTACACACACATATCCTGTAACACACATGTGATTGCGGCCATGGTACAGGCATCATTACACACACATTACACATACATACAACACACAAATGTATGACGACACAGATGAGCATTAACTGTGTACCTTATAGTACTGTGTGCCCCTACTTACAGATACCTATGCATGAGGTATGTAATCTGTGCAGACTACAGGAAACACACCAGACAGTGTTACCAGGGAATGTGAACATACACCATACTGTAGTGTTTAGGCCTGCAACTTCAGGTAGTACAAAAGTTCATATGTGAGCTGGATTCAACAGCAGTACCACTTACTGAGCAAACATGTATTGCTTCTGCCTACGATGGGACACCACAGTCGTACACAGGGAACTACAGCACAACATATGCCAATCTACTATGTTTGCATCCCGATAACTGACACATCTTTCTCTGGCCTCACACCTATGACACAAACTACCATGACAGACACAAACTCATGCTAAGCTATCACACCTTTACAGACCTTGCACACAGTCAGTGTCACACTCATTCAACCTCACATAGCTGGTATTGCACTGAGTGGTGGGAGGGTGTCCTAATGGTTAAGGTGTTTGCCTTAAAAACACAAGGAACAGGGTTTGAATCTCACAGGGGATAATTGGCTAGGCTTAAACAAAAACAAATGTCTCGCAAGGGCATTTAGCCTAGTACTAACCTATGAGTACATGTGTGTGCATTGTGTCATAGGTAGGTACTATGCTATTGGCCCTGGGCCTAGGGCAGCTTAGCCATATGCTACCCTGCCCTTTGGGACACATGTAATGTGATTTTACTTGCTCCTGTGAAACGGTTACACAGAGGTGACTCACAGGGCATATTAGCTATCTCCATAACATTCATCAGAAGTATGTATGACATCTACTAATAAGGAGCCTTGTTTGTTAATGCTGGGTGGTTTAGTCCAGGGTATGGCATATTTGTGTATAGAAACCTGTACCTCCAGCATGTGCTGTTTAGTGCGGTGACAAGGATTAGGGCCCTAGGTCATGTAGGCTGGACGGATTGTGAGTTGTTGCCATGGTGGTTGGTCTACTGGTATGGGTGTGACATAACTCTGTATGTCCAGCAGTGGTAACCTCTGTGTAGGAAGTATGCAAGGCACTCTAGCTGTGGTTTTGTGAGTCAGTCTGCATAGGGAATGTGTTTGAGGCCATTATCAGTCTTTGTTAGGCATGTCTGTGGCCTTTCCACTTGCTGTAGTTTTCATGGGAGGTACATACTGCATAGGACATTGTGAGGTGTAGAGGGGCACACTGACTTACATTTCCCTAGCTGACACACCTTTTGTGATGACACGTACCATGTACAGGGATTACAAGACTAGTGTGCCACTGTGGATATCAAAGGGGAGGCTATTTTACACCTGTGTCCCATGTTCCCTTCTGACACCTCCAGTGGTAGGCAGGCAACCACCTATGTGGTAGTTAGTGGGTAACATGTTTTGGAATGGGGTATGGTACTGCAGTATCAACAGTGGTGTTCAGTCCATGCCTTGGTCACCAGGCACCTGTTGCAGTACATCTGCCCCCATGTCCCCCTCTCTCACTCTCTCTTTATATATATATATATATATATATATATATATATATATATATATATATACACATATAAATATATATATATATATATATATATCAATATATACATATATATATATATATATATATATATATATATATATATATATATGCATATATGTACAGATATATATATGCATATCTACATATATGTATATATGTATATATATATATATATATATATATATATATATATATATATATATATATATATATCTACGCACCGCTCTATATAACCATATATATATATATTTATATATATACACATATCTATAGACATTGATATCTATCTGTATATATGTATGTATCTACATATCTATCTATATATGTATGTATCTAATATATTATATGTATATACATATTCTATCTATCTATCTATCTCTATCTATACATACCTCTCTATCTATGTACATATATATATATATATATATATATATATATATCTATATAGATTATGTGTATATATATATGTATATGCATATATATATATATATATATATATATATATACACACACACACACACTTCTAAACATCCATTGCTGTACATATACATGCACATGTAGGCACATAGACTGCCTACCTTTCATGGTGAGAATATCACTTCTGAAACAGTTGTGAGACATACCATTCTGTAATGATATTGCACAGTGTTGTGCAGAATGCATTATGCTGTCCTCAGGCCGTATAGCTGTAGCAGGCCTCACTGGGTCAGTCCCACAGAAGTTCACCACCACATGACATATACCTGCACTGCATGCTGTTTTCAATGCCACACACTACAACCTATATTGATATGTGCACATAGCAACCTTCAACTACATATGTATGTCCAGCCTTCACTAACAGTTGCAGTATGTCCCTTGCCCTATGCACATCTGCATATACATATAGATACAGACTGCAAACACATATGGAGGGTTCACAGTATGTAGATTATTAGATTATGTAGTTTACATTACCTTTCTCTCTGACAGCTTTTTTCTTTTGGCTTGCTGGCTGGCTTGCTTGCTGGCCTGCTTGCTGGCTTTTTTTTTCTTTTCTCTCTCTCTCTCTCTCTCTCTCTCTCTCTCTCTGTCTCTCTGTCTCTCTCTCTCTCTCTCTCCCCAGTTGTTACAATGATATTATTGTATGTGTGGACTGGCAGTACAGGCTGCTTTTGTAGGTTTCTGCACATGTGCATGTGATGGCCTCTGCACCAGTTGGTGGCCAGCATTTATTAATTGCATCCAGCCTGATGTGTGGTAATTGCAGTTCTCACTGTGATTTCAGGACACTACTATAAAATGATAGATTAGGTAGGCGTAGGCCTTTCATTTTTGCAAGGTGGGGACCATGCTGGTTTGCTGTGGACACTGTTGTGTCAGTCAGAAGGTTGGTATATTTCTCATATCTGAGGCTGTGTTGTAGCCACAGAAATGCATGTTGTACTGAAACCTGACTGTTGCTTCTTCCAGTGCACTCTTCTCAGTGTGTATGTTAACTCATGCCTGCTAATGCTAACACTGTTTACATGGGAGTATGTACTTTCCTGCGGGATTTGTGGATTAACTGGCATACAACTGTAGTTCTTGCAACGTGTTGCTATGGCTTTTCTATTTTCCCTTTACATTCACCCCTTGAATGCCTGATATTTGTCTTTACTGGAATGTGTTGCTATGACTTTCGTATTTTCCATTTACATTCACTCCTTGTAATGCATGATATATTTCTTTCAGCACTAAGTTCTTACATGTTGGCTGTGGCTTGGTGGTACTTCATGCAGTCTGGTGAGCCCAAGGTCTGGGGTTTGACACTTACAAAGATATTTTATTTTGCTGCTGAGCAGTACTGTGGCCTTGTCATACAGAGTGAATAAGGCACTTTTAAACAGTTGTAAGCGGGAAGCAGGAAGTCAGTGGGGACACCAGCTAGGGATGTGCAGGCTGGGTGTAGGGAAGGTCCATAGCTGCACATTTCTTTAACTGCAATAGCTGTACATATGTTTGACATTTGCTGTGACATTTGAAACCTTCCACCCCTGAGAGAGGGGTGAGGACAACTAAGTATATTGTACTAACAAGTATGAATATCAGGTATATGCAGTGCTTGTGAACTGCTATACTGTCATTAGTATGTTAGATGGCTACATCCTTTGATATTTCTGTGTTGTACTCCTACATAAGAGCATGCTTGTGGAAGTAATTCTACAGCTATTCGCAGAGTGTTTATTAGCAGACAGGCTGATATGCCTGTGTGTTTCTGACACTTCCAGGCCTCAGATACTCTCAGGTATATATTTGATCAGCCTCAGGGAAAGGTACATATCAGTGGGATACACCCGTGATATATTTCAGATATTCTGCAGTTGTGAATGTGGGGTATTTTGAGCATATGTATTACTACACCATTTCTGACATGCAAGTAGTGTCTACTGTAACTTATTGACAGTTACCATTACATGGGATTCCCCACCTTTCTGCCTACTGTGAGTACATTTCACAGGGTGTCAGTGGGGCACAGTTAACATTTGTTTGCAAATCAGGGAGATCCCTGTAAATCAGTCACAGTTGGGAGGTCTGGCCTCTTACCTATTCAAATATGGCGGTGTTTATCCTGCTCTGATACTGTGTGGGGTTTGTAAGGTGCTACTGTAACATTATTACCTACTAGCATGGCTGTTTCTCTTATCACACTAATGTAATGCAATTCCACAAGAATTGCCAGAAAAGATACACAGAACAAGCTTTGTGTAATGGCCTTCCTATTTTCCCTTTACATTCACTCCTTGTAGTTCATGATATATTTCTTTCAGCACCAAGTTCTTGTATATCTGCTGTGGCTCAGCGATAATTCATGCTGTCTAGTGTTTCCAAGGTCCTGGGTTCGAGACAGGGGTATTTTATTTTGCTGATGAGCAGACTACAGGCCTTGTCATACAGAGTGACTAAGGCACTTTTAAGCAGTTGTAAGCGGGTTTGCGCGAGTTTGTGCGACGCTTATCTATGCTTATCTACGCTTAGCTAAGTGCACACAAGCGCACACCCGCTGACTACTGCTTAAAAGTGCTTACTCCCGCTAACACCCGTGCAATTTTCTTTTAAAGAAAAGAAAATGGGGAAATAGGAAAGTGGTGAAAAAGGGGGCACAAAGAGGGTAGGACAGTAGGAAAACAAGCTCGGGATGTGCAGGAAGGATGTAGGGAAGGCCCATAGCTGCCCAATTCTTTACCAGCAACAGCTGTGCATATGTTAGAAATTTAGAGTGACATTTGACACCTTTCACCCCTGAGACAGGGGTGAGGACAACAAAATATGTTGTACAGCCAATTGTAATTATCAGTGTACATGTCCAGCAGACATGTATGCAAAATGGGCAGCTATGTATGGGGTGTAATTTTTTTGTGGGAACAGAGTGCCCTTTTTTATTTTTTTTTCAGGTGAGAGTGGAATGTGAGGTACAGGAAGTAGGTATATTTGGGGAGGTAGGTTGGGTAGGTTAACAGACAAGACAAACAAGATGCATACAGGGGCAGAGTATGACACATGTGGGAGGTAAACACAATTGACGGGGATGGATGTTTGGATATCGCAAGCCCATGATCCCACAGATGGCAACAGTGGAACTGAGATCCCCACCCATGGGCAGTTACCACTGCGCCTTCTCAGCCCAGGCCGGGGCTGTGCTGGGGGCTGGATAGGATGGGCAGGCACACCCGTGAGTTGCGCCACTCTCGCTTCAAGCTGGCGTAGGGGATCAATCACAGAACGCCTAATCTCACTAAGCACCACAGACTGGACCATATGGTGGGTTGTGGAGGCTCTCCTCAGGCCATGCTTGCAGAGGGGGGACGAGCCCCATCCCTGCAGTGCTTCCACCTGAAGGTGGCACAGGGCCACCGGAGGAGGAGGTCGCAGCCTGGGCACTGGTGCCAGGTGCACTCGCCAGCTGAGGTGGGAGAGGTGGGTCCGCTGGAACCCGCCTTCCCTGTTGTCCTATGTTGAGCAGTAGTTTATGGTATTTTGGGTTAGTAACAAACAACACCATTCAAAATTAGTTGTAACAGCATGCATCAGTATTCCCATTAACAAAACACACATGAATTCCAAACATGAACAGCAAGCATAACACATGCATATTTAGAACAACAGTGGACATTCCAACAGCATGCAGGGTTGATTGGTGGCAACAGGCCATCAGGTTTGGATATGTGAACAGGACACATGCATCAATGTACATGGAGATATGTATAAACCAACAGGACAAATGTCCATGGGAATTAATTGTGAATACACATACCCAGTTTGGTGTGGAATGGCATAATTTGTGAAAATAGGGTAGGGTGGAGAAATATTACATTAACAACTTAAACTACCTATACATATACTGTACATTCCTAGTAGATGCAGATATATATCCCCTACATGTATTAGTACAGTTTCCTGTATGTAACCTTAGGAATGTTGGTGATGGGGATGTTACTGCTACATTAATATACATTCCATTTTTATTCATATATGTTCATATCTGGCTGTGTTCAGGTAAAGCATCCTGCTACATTTGATTTATTTGGGTCTAGACAACTGTGGATGTTCAGCATTTCATACAACCATACTATCACCATAATGCAAGGGTACAGCAACATATACAAATTGTGGGACAGACACAGTCCAGGTTCTGTACTTTATTAAAGACATTTCACTCTTTGGTGGTGGCTGTCTTATTCATTTCATTATGTAGTGAATGCAGTATACCTTTATTCCAGATTTATTACAGCTTTCTTGGTAGCTTCAAACTCTCTTTCTCACACTCTCTCACTTATTTTATATTTACATTTCAGGATGGTACTTAATTCTAGGCTTTATTAACATTTATTACTGGGTTACAACAATCCTTTCCAGTTGACTCACTTATTTCATATGGCAAAATTTACAAGGATGTATTCGACAGTTGTCTATCCTTTGTTGATTGATTACAACACTCATTTTCAGGCTGAAGCAGTTATCTGATATTACAATGCAGGTGGGAACTGTATTTGAGACTTGTTTAATATTTATTACTGGATTGCAATACTCTTTTCCAGGCTGCATCACTTATTTAATCTTATAATACTAGCAGAATCTTTCTTCTAGGCTTATTTGATCTTTATTACTGGGTTACAACAATGAACTCTTTTACAAGCTGTCCCACTTATATTCTATAACAATACCAGCAGAATAATTACTAACCTGCCTGGTGGCGCAACCTCGACAGCCTATCAGCATAGGCTTGCCGATTCGCAGAATGAACACCTGCAGCTGTAATATAAATGAAGGAATATTGTAACATACCTATCCATACTATAGGCTAGGATAGCATTTCTTGCATACTTAATTACATGGATACTTAGTAGTGGGGCATTGGGCATTTGGCGGGCCTTCTGGATCCATCGGTTCAGTTGGTCCTCCTTTCGTCGCTTCAGGTCTGCATGGTGATGACAGACCTGTTCACCAGTCCTCGGAATGCCTGTGGCACTGGTGAGATCATGTGCCAACCGGTTCCACGCCTCTGCCTTATACTCTCCCCATTGAACCTGGCCCTGCATGAGTTGCGCTTCATGATCATGGACTAGGAGCCAAACCATATATTTTGACTCCTCAACACCCCACCTTTGTGCTCTAAAGTGATTTTCCTCTCCTGCACCTGCCATCCTGACTGCAAATGGGTACCACAATCAGTTATGGTGTGTATTCCCGCCTATGAGGCTTATATATGCTGGTTTTCCTGCACTTATCTGTGATTGGCCATTTTGGATATTTCTCTGCTTACAGCAAACCTGCTTTGTCATGGTTATATTTTCATTCATTCCTATATGTATGGTAATACTGTATTTCTCAGTACAACTGTCATGGCTTAGTGGTTCAGTACTTTGACTATGGTGCACACTATTCCGGATTCGATCCTTGCCATTGCTTTTTTATTTTACTACTGTCTAGACAGGCTAGTAGGTGTGTCTGTGTGTAAAGGTGACTTTGCTACAGCTTGCCCAATGTTGCCTGACGGTAAGCTGGTTGGCGCGCTGCGCAGCTCCGCGCAAATGGCTTACGCTGGGTAACGTGTTATTTAGCCATAAGCACTCATATTAAGCTGGGTAAAGCGCTGCCCAGCTACGAGCACTCATATTAAGCTTGTTAAAGCGCTGCTCAACTACGGGCAATTATGATCCTTTTTATATATAGATAATATAGGTTTTGTTCAGAAATACATGGGCCATTTCATTACATTTTATTTAAATTAAATTATATATATATCGGGGAATTGTTTCATACTTATTTAAAGAAAAATGGAGGGGGATGTTGTGGGGCTCGAACCGTGACTACCTATTATTTGGGCGACGTCTCTACCGCTACGCTATTGCTACTTTGCTTAATTTGCATATGTAGATCTTATATGCTTTTCAATGTCATATCTGCTAACTATGGTTGAGCGAGGGGCATACCCGCGCAAACGAGTGCAAATGCGAGCAAACATTTGGGAAATTAAAAAAAAAAAAAAGGAAACTGCTATTTTTACATTTTACATATTTTCAGTAGGGTTTAGTCTGTGGGGATGTGTGGTGTTGTGTTCCTTGACATTTCAGCAGACTCGCTCGTGGGTGTTTACTTTCAGGACTCTGACTCTTCTGGGGGCGTGTCCCTTTGCTGTACTCGGCAATCGGACATGCCCCCTACTTTCCTACATGGACCGTGTTAGACTTGGGTATGATTCAGCATGCCCTCATGAATATGCATGGCATGCTGACGTCATACCGTTCAACTGCAGCCTCCGAGTAAGACATATTAAGTCTTACACAGAGGTTTCGTGAATCCGGCCCCGTGTGTAATTAGCTATTGTTAAAGTACCATACCACATCATTGCTAGCTATAGATCTCCCACCATGAACAGGGATAAGCATGCTAAGCAATGGTATAAAAAGCTTCATATCACCAGCAATAGGAGACATCAGTGATCACCATGCAGAAATGTATGCAAATGCCCTGTACAAACACTTAAGTGAATGCATAAACTCTGCTGTACCTGACTGGATCAAAATCAGGTCTTCCTGTAAAAGCAAGCCATCATGGTGAACTACAGATTATATAATAAGAGTAACAAACTGTTGCCCAAAAGCAAGAAGGATATCACTCTGCAGAGAAAGAGTTCATGCCTAGGCCTAAACAAGAAAATCAGACATATTGAAAAGTCTTCTAAAGCAAATTGCAAAACTAAAATTGTATCCCTAGCCAAGGATAATCATAAGGCATTCTTTAACTATGTCTGAAGTCTAAAAGGGAATGTCCAGCTATATGCCAAACTGGCTGTAGATGGGATCACTCATACTACATCATAAGATATCACCGACCTTGACAGATTCAGTGCAAACTTTACCCACCTACCATATCCCAGAGCATACCTGTCACTAGCCCTCTGCCTATTATCTTTAGAGAACAGGTCATCTCAGCACTCACAAAGGTAAAAAACATGGCCTCATTGGGATAGATAATACTCCAGGTTGTTTACTAAACAATCTAAAATAAGACCTAGCAGATCCACTTGGCATTCTTTTTAATCATAACTTGAAGACTGGCTATGTTCCTGCAGAATGGAGAGAAGCAACAGTAATCCCCCTGCAGAAAGGGGGGCCAGCAATTGACCCTGGGAACTACAGACCCATAAGTCTAACCAGCCTTATCTGCAAGGCCATGGACAAAAATATCATGGATCATATCAAGAATGACATATACAACCTCCAAACACTGGATGCAACCCATTTTGGCTTTGTTAAGGGTAGATCATGCTTATTAAACCTGGTAGACTTCTTTGAGAATGTCGCCAAAGCCATGGATGAAGGTAAGGCAGTGCACACAGCCTATCTCGACCTTGCAAAGGCGTCCAACACAATTCTCCACTCTGACATCATTGAGAAACGCTCCCAGACAGGGATTAACCCTTACATTACTAGATGGGAGCCCACTGGCTCACCAAGAGAACATAATCTGTCAAAACTGGTGACTACACCTACACAGTAGACCTGTCACTGGTGGAGTATTACAGGGTCTATGCTGGGCCCCTTACTGTTTGGCATCTATTTCACAGAAGTCCAGGCCATAATAGATGGCTATTGGCTCACCATGTTCACCGATGATTGTAAACTTGGAGCAATCATTGAGTCCCCCAGTGATGTCAAAATATTACAAAAAGGGCTAACACAAACAAATGACTGGTGCCAAAGCCATGGTCTAAAACTAAATACAAAAAAATGCATTATTAATCCCTTTGGAAAAAACAGAATTCCCTACAATTTGCAATGTTGACAGCACCCCCCCCCCGAGTTCCAACCCAGTAATGTGAGACTTGGAACATGGGTTGATAGCAACCTGAATTTTCACCACTATGTTTCCAGAGTTGTAAGGAAAACCTCCTACATAGTGCACCTCATAAACAAAGGCATAACATCCAGGTCAAGAGATCTTATAACTCTACTGTACTCGACCCTCATCAGACCACTAATAGTGTATAATGCACCCTTTTGCATGTACCTCACCAGACACCTGCAGCAGCTGAAGAGACCTCATAGGTATCTCACAAAGAAAATACAGGGACTCTAAACCATGAACCAACATGGACAGGCTGAAAGCCCTGTCACTTTACTATGTATCTTATAGGCTGCTGAGAGGTGACCTGTGTTTGACCTATAGGCCAATCTCCAACCCTGTCCTAATGGAAATGCTGCACATCCACAAGTCTAATGGCACAAGAATCACTCACTCTGGGAATCTCAACCTATCTTGTGACATTAACAAAACATGCTGGTGGTTCATATATGTATCCCAAAGACTGCCACTTCTCCAGAATAGAATTTCTATTGACATAAAACAGAGCTCCTCACTGACTCTATTCACATGCAACCTATATAATTGGATGGAAGACTGCAAATTCACCCCTAGGGTGACACCCATGTACCTCATGGACATAGGTAGCCAGTGCTGATCACAAACCTGCTCTGTTCATAAAACCATTCTGCAAACTACTCAAAAAGAGCAAATGGGGATACTTGGGATTAACACAGCTAGGCTTGTAAAGGCTCTAGGGTCGCTAGCCTAGTAAACCACCTATGAACCTATGAACCAGATTAAATATTTATCTCTCCCTCTCTCTCTCTATATATATATATATATATATATATATATATATATATATATATATATATTGATTAGGAAGCAATGAAAGGGCTCACAGTTTTTGTGACTTACCTTCCTCTGTAAACATTTTCAATAATATTCTCTCTTTTCTTTTTGCTGGAATCCACAACAACTACATGTTTTGTAGTCTGAGTGCTTCACCCTCAGGACTTGGTAAAAACTGTAAGATTTTACCTTGAAAACGTTTAGTTTGAAATGTCTCTGTAGACTGTAAACATCCAGAAATATCAGATTTCAGGTCTGAATCTGAAAATATGACTGCTGGGTTAAGTCCACAATCTTCCTAAAACTCATTGGGCTGGATTCTTGAAGGCTTGCATGGAGTCTAAGAGTAGAGTAAGACTCCATACAGCCAACATGTCCACTGAGCAATCCAGAAACAGCCGGTAGGGGCGTGCAACAGAGCTCCTAAAACGAGTCTTACACGGACAGGGCTTGGATATGCAAATTACCTCAATTGCAGGTGAAAGCTATGCAAATGAGGTAAATTTGTGATACAGGAAACCTGAATCTGTCCGAGTAAGAGTAGTGTTATTTGCAGAAATGTACTCAGTTGACAACTGAGTATGGTTCTGCAAATAGCAAAACGGAGCCGTGACAGCACCAAATAAAGGTTGCATCCAGTTGAGGAAGCATGCCAATGGCCAAATATATGGCCATTGGCAATGTTCACCGATGCAAAAAAAAAATAAAAGTATTTTTTTAATCCCGATTGCCGATGTTTAAGTGTAGCGCAGCGCTGCGCAAACGCTCTGTGCTCTAAAAACCAGAAAAACAATAATTAAAATCCACAGATGTGGATTTTATTGTAATTCTTAATTTACAATGCAAGGGAATGGCAGGCTGAAGACAACATGGCTACCGAGTAGAGGTTGCTAAGGGGGGAAGCTCAGTCTAATAGATGTAACCAAGCATTAGTAGGCAATCCTATGCAAATGAGGGTAAGGATAGTGAATCTCAAGTTTACATAGCAGATAAGCACAGCCAGTGGAGTGTAGGAGTAGGATAAGGGGAGTATCAGTGTAGAAGATAGGTGACATCATGAGGGGGGTATGTATGAAAGAAGTGAAGGTCATTGGAGCAGAGTGGCATGTGCTTGCTGTCAGTTACTCATCACTGGAAGAGGTGTGTCAACAGGTATCCTAGCTAAAGGCAAGAAATTGAAGGTGTATGCCATGGTTAACACTAAAGCTTCTTGCAGAAGTGCTTGCAATGTGTTTGCGCGCGGGTGCACGCTTGTATATCCGAGTAAGACTGTGTGCACGCGTGTGCACCTGTGGGCACATGTTTAAGCCAGAGTAAGCATGTCTATGGTTGTTTAAAGTTGTGTAAGCGCATTTGCACCTGTGTGCGCGCATGTTACCAAGAATAAGCAAGTGTTAGTCCGTGCAAGCATGTGTGCGAGCGTGTGAGCTGGTGTGCGCATGTTTGCGCTTGTGTGCACGGCGCTGCCCCCCTGAGGAAACAGAAAGGGAAAAGGAAGCACAACCAATAGTAGTAAGTTAACCAGGGAGTACTAGCAGAGCTAGCAGGTGAAAACAATCAGAATCAGGCAATTACACAGGCAGTACACTAGTCCAGCCCAGCCCAGCACTTAAAACTCTGCAAACAACATTCCAGTATGTTTTTCTCAGAGACACTGCAACACTGCAGTAAGCTAATAGAAGTGAAAACTGAAAAAGCTTTACTGAGACAAAGAAATGTTAGGGGCTGCCATTGCTGTTATAAGGCGACATATGCAACAAGCTGAGGGTGGTGACAATTCGAATGCTGCTGGACGACCCACAGTGAGGAGACGGAGAAGAGTGTACAGGCCCAGGGTAACCTATCAGGGGCTACATGAGCTGGAGATAGTAGAGCGCTATAGAGTGGACAGAGACCTCATGCAGCACATTGTTGAGCTGTGCAGGTCACGCCTCACACACAGAAGTAGCAGAGGGGAACCCATCCCAGTGGAAACCAAGGAATGTGTTGGCCTAAGAATATTAGCAACAGGTACCTTCCAGAGACCAACTGATGATATGATGGGGATATCACAGGCATCAGCATCCAGGGTACTGCACCAGTTCCTGGATGCCATGTCAGCACATGTCGGTGATCATGTATATTTCCCCAATTCCCGTGAGGTATTGGCCAGCAATATGCGTCTCTTCCAGCAAATAGCGGAATACCCTGAGGTAGTGGGTGCAATAGACTGAACGCACATATGCATCAAAGCACCAGCTGGTGAGCGAGGTAGGGTCTACTTTAACCACAGGGGCTTCCCCTCTGTCAACTGCCAGGTCGTGTGTGATGCCCAGGGCATAATACTGAATGTGTGTGCTGGCTGCCCTGGAAGCTACCATGATTCCCATATCTGGCATCTGACACAGCTGTACCAGACATTTGCCAATGGTGACATCCCTCATGGTCACCTAGTGGGGAATGCTGACTATGCACTGGAGCCGTGGCTGATGACACCCATCAGAAACGCACACACACCTGAACAGGAACGCCATAACGAGGCACACGCACAGACACAAAATGTAATCGAGCGTGTGTTTGGGCTGCTCAAGTCATGGTTCCGGTCCCTGGACACATCTGGTGGAGCCTTGCAGTACTCACCAACTACATGTACCCAAATTGCCATGGTATGTGCTATGCTACATAATATGATCCTGTGAAAACAGCTGCAACAGGACCAGCATAGGCCCAGGCCAAACAGCCCCTGCCATTGCCAAGGCTATCACAGGCAGAGCGTGACTCGGAGGAGGAACAACTTGAGCCTGCCTCAGTAGGCAGAAGGAGGCTGCCCAGTATGCTTTGGCCTTGGCAAAGAGGCAACGAATAGCACATACACTGGCTCCCTAGGAACCCTGTAAATGATACCTTTCTCTCTGACATGCACATATAGTAAAAGGGATGCCTAACTTGACACTACCTGTTTTCAAACATGTGTAGGGAGTGTAGTATTTGCATCCAACATAGGCAGCCCTGCAGCACCACCTGAGGCATGATTGCCATGGGTTAAGCAATATAAAGCAGTGCTAAACAGCTTTTACCACTGTTCAGTATATGTAAACAAAATTGCACACACTAACTAGCACAACTGTGGTCAATGTTGAGCAATATTGTGCAACGTTCAGCAATGTTGGTTAACGTTTAGCAATGTTGGACAAGCTTGGTCTAAGTTGGGCATAGCTGAACAAAAGCCAACATGCTCATATTTGCTCTACTGGCCCTTAAGCAGTCTGATCTGCTCAGTATGAAAATATAAAGCAGTGACGGGCCTCACAACCAGGATACTATGCACTATAGTCATAGTACTGAACCACTAAACCAGGACAGTATTTTGCTGGTCAGCCTGTATGAAGAAATGTTGGTAAGTCTATGCAAAGTATCTCATGGAAACCCTGCAGGCACAGCATAATCCCTGTCGAGTTATGACACAAAGGTGAGCCCTGCAGTAAGAATAGAACCTGATTTTCAACACACATATAGTATAAATGTTAGTATTGGTCATGTTCACACACATCAACAAATGTAGTGGACCTCAGACAGCAACATACTGAAAGGTCACACTGGGCATGCTCACACACCTGAATTAATGAGGCAAATGTCAGGCAACAAAACACTGAAAGGCCGAACTGGGCATGATCACACACTTAGGGCATGTCTGAGTATACCAGTGGGCCACACATATCTGGCAGTTGCATGTGTTAACCCAGGAACCTGTCACTATTCAGCAATCTGCCCTGTGCACACAGTTATATGACAACAGACACCTATATACTATAGTGGAACCCTGTCATAATCAAATATGTTCTGCAGATAGTTAGGTTGTTCACAGAAAGTGGGAAAGCAAAGAAGATAAAAACTTGCAATCAGTACCATCAATAAACAATGTGCATCCCGAACATTATCATAGGTTCAGAGGTTGATACTAGGCTATCTGCCCTAGGGCATGTATAAGCCTAGACTGAGTGTGTTTGGCTTTCGCAACCCTGTTAGATTAGTAGACTGTGCCTGTGAATAGTAAGTCACACAAGATAGCCCATTTACATTTAGTCTATTGTGCCTCTGTCTAGCAGGGACCCAGAAGATATCCCAGAGGTAAACATACGATCACCCATCCACTTGTCAAGATGTCTCCTGTAGGTGGTCAGTGGGGGGCTCTGCCTATGGGGGACTGGGATTTTATTCCAGAGTGAGTGGAGCCTCTGTGATAAGAATCTGTCCCACCAGTATGTCCTATTAATATCTGTGCTGAGGTTTACATCCCTGGAGCATGTAGCTCTAAGGGATTTGGATATCCTGAGTTGGAGCATGTCCATTAATTCTGGGTTGGACATGGCTTTAAACAACAGGCACAGATCGCATCCAAGTAGGTGGTAAGCGACTGAGTAGAGCTGGAGTTACTTTAGCTGAACTACGCAGGGCATCTGTGTGAGTCCCTAAATCTACTTGTTGAGGTAGTTTTGTGGCCATTACAGTTGCTGCAGGTGTCGGGTAAGGTACACCCCAAATGGAGCATTGTATCCAAGCATGGGCTTGATGAGTATAGGGGCACAATGACCTCACTTGATCTAGATGTGAAACCTTATGGGATAAGGTGGGCTATATAGAAGGTCTGTCTAACCATTTTGGCAACCTGATTGTCAAAGGCGAGAGTACTAACTACTCATGTCCCCAAATCCCTAATAACTCCTACCGTACGTAATAGATTACCACCTATGTGGTAATGTGTGGGCACGTTGTTATTCCCAAAGGGGATGACTATGCATCTAATGGCATTTAACTGTAGGTCATGACTCTGGCACCAGTCATCCATCTCTGTGAGACCCTTTTTGAGGATGCTTGTGCCAGCTGGAGAGTTGATTATGGCACCCAGTTTGCAGTCATCTGCAAACATGGTCAGCCATATTCCTCCTGTGTTAGCCTGTATGTCAGAGAAACTTATACTGAACAAGAGAGGTCCCAGGACTGAGCCTTGTGGGATGCCATGTGTAACTGGTGTATAGTCAGACATGGCTCCTGCAATACTGACCATGTGGGTGCTAACTCTGATCCAGTTACCAATCCATCTTGTGACATATGTGTCGATATCGAAGCCGGTGAGCTTATGTATAATGCCCGAGTGGGGTATTGTGTTGAAGGGTTTTGCAAGGTCCAGGTAGAACAACCTTCCCTATGTCTATGGACCTGGTAACTGTTTAAAGAAGTCAAACAGGTTCAAGAGGCAAGATCTGCTCACAACAAAGCCAAATTGTGAAGGATCCATTGTCTGTAGGTTCCCGATGTCTATGTGTATGAGTTCCATGACGATACGCTCCATAGCTTTGCAGACCAGACTAGTTAGGCTTATAGGGCGATATTGTCCAGGGTCCGTTGTGGCACCACCTCTGTGGAGCAGGACCACTGTTGCTGTATGCCATTCCTTGGGTACATATCCTGTAGTAACTCTGATATTGAACAGTGATGTAATGCGAGGGTTATGTTTGTCATGAAGCTCGTGTAAGATGCAGGCCAGGACACCGTCTGGTCCCATTGATGCTGTATTGTCTGCTTTGGAGAGGGCAGCACTCACCTGTTCATTTGTGATGTCAGGGAGGCTACACCCTGTTGGGATGGACATTTGCTCTTTAGGGGGGATGGGGGGAGACATCTGCACTGAACCTGTTTGCCAGGATGTTGGCAATGTCTGTGGGTTCAGGTATGTTTAGGTAGTATGCAGTAACTCACAGCATATCTGTGAGTTTCCACCCAGGTTCCTGACATAACTAAAGAAGGCCTTGTGATTGTCCTTAGTGTCTGGTGCAATTTTCTGTTAGAAGCGAGCCTTAGATGAATTCATGAGTGATCGTAGCTTTTTGCTAGTACTGATCAGAGATGCCTTCCCTTTTTGGGATTGTGCTCTATCATGTAGTAGCCTCCTCCTTTCATTGTATAGCTTATTAATGGCTGGGGTCCACCAGATAGGTCCCCTGCCTTTGGAGGAGTGAGTCTTGTTGTTATTTGGGATAGCACGATCCATGCATTCCAGTAGGTGTCCATAGAATATGTTTGTAAAGGATTCAGCGGTCTGAGCCGTATTTACCACTGTCACAGGGTCTTTGAAGGATACCACCTTGGTTTGGAGAAGTGTGATGTTTGCTTTTGAGAAGATCTTCACCGAGATTACCTAGGATGGGGGTGGGGAGGGGATATGGATGTCCAGTGAGATAAATGTATGGTCTGACCTTACCAATGAGGGGTATACCTCTGGTGTGGAACATAGAGTCCCCATGTTGGTGATGATCAGGTCCAATATGTTTTCCCTCTTGTGGGTCTGTTGACCAGTTGTGCCATAGCATTTGAGTATAGAAATACTAGCAACTGTTGGGTGAGGGAGTTGGGGCTTGAGTAGTATTCCCAGTCAATGTTTGGGAAGTTGAAGTCACCCAATATAATGGTGTTTGGGGAGACCTTCATATTCTCCAGTGTTCCCAGGAAAGTCGAGTGGGGTTCCTGAGTTTGGGAGGGTGGTCTGTAGCAGGCTACAAACTGAAAGGCAGTTTTGCCCACTGCTAGTTGCACATGTATGGGCTCCGATGCTTCGTGCAGTGCTACTAACCTAGAGGTGTGTGTATCTGTGATGTATATGGATACTCCCCCTATTTTTGTTGGCCGGTCTGAGTCTTATGGCCAGAAAGCATGGTATGAAGTATAACCTGGTAGTGCTGGTGTGCTTTCGGGAGCCTGAACCAGGTGTCTGTTACTGAACAGATATCAACATTCTCCATACTGAGGAGAGTCCTGAGTGCATGCATTTTGAGGGTAAGACATCTGGTGTTGAGCAGCATTGCCCTTAGTTTCTTTTACCTTGTAACGTCTATGGAGGTGGGATTGTCTTTTGAGCCTCGCTTAAAAAAGGCACTATGGGGGTGGCAAGAGCCTTAGCCAGTATTTGAAAGTCCAGGGGTGGCATGTCGAGCATGTCATCCCAGGCTGACAGACACTGGATCCCCTTTGAATGACACCAATATATTAGCCAACTGTTAAAAGTGCTCAGTTTGTCTGTATACTGTGACATCATTCTTGGTGAGGGTAAGATGCTACACAAGGTCAGGGTCATACTGGCCTGGTCTACATGATCAGAGAGCTCCTATATGTCTCTTGTCATGTAGTCCAGGGAGGAACGTCTGAGGTTATTCACACCAGCATGGACAATGATGGAGCCATTTCTGTACTTGCTTTAGAGTGACCTGAGTGCATGTGTTATGTGGCGGATCCTGGCACCCGACAGCACACCAAACAGCTCAAAGTGACCATCTCCTTGTTCAGCCTGGTGAGTGGGACGTCAGTGTGTCTGACAATAAGTGTCACCTATTACAAGTGTATTAGGTGTGTTGTTTAGCCCTAAGGGCAGTGACTGTGTGGCACACTGACTTTGTGAACTATGTGATATATGGGTATTGTTGTGAGGTAGCAGTTGTTTGTGTGTCTGCTTTGGAGGTCTCAGTTGCTTAGACAGAGTTTATTTAGAGCCTCTGAGTATGTTTTTGTGTGGTAATGTAGTTTGATTGCTGTCGCTATAGGTCTATGTGAGACTGGATTTGTGGTGTGTGTGGTTACCTTCACCACCTGATAGACTGTGCCAGTCATGGGTCGAGAGAGCTCAGCCTCCTGTATGTCTATATAGTTGCATCTCTCACATATATCTGAGTTTATTGGGAGGAGGAGAGGGTTGTCTGTGTACATAAGGCAGTTGTAACATTACATCAAAATTCCAATATTCACCAGCTGGACTGGAGAGTACACACAAAACCTACCTTTGGACATGCCAGGATATTATGATGACATACTCTGTTGACTGATCACAAAAGGATCAGTAGGGTGTTAAGTGTGTAAAAGAGTATAACAGGGGTTTAGTGCTCAGGTTTGTTGGTGTTTTGGAAAGATTATCTGCGAAAGAGTCCAGACTGAACCATGACACCTCCTTCAGCCATGTCATAAATAGCAATGTACACTCATATATGTCCTGAGTCAGGGCCAACTGTACCTGACTGACAATGCCAACATCCTGTCAGACAGGCCCATATATACATACCCACCTCCCACTGACAAAAGGCCCTATCATCATACCAGGAGATATCACATGTAGAATGGGTAAACAGCTCCCCACAAAGCTGAAAGCATGGCATCAATTGGATTACATTGTTTCCCTATATGTGTCATGAGTGAACTACAGAACAAA
This sequence comes from Protopterus annectens, assembly GCF_019279795.1. Taxonomy (NCBI): domain Eukaryota; kingdom Metazoa; phylum Chordata; order Ceratodontiformes; family Protopteridae; genus Protopterus; species Protopterus annectens. The sequence goes on from NC_056745.1 coordinate 1,090,828,107, forward strand.
CAGACCCTGCACCTGAACAGTCTGTTGAGCCTCACCCTCTCTACAGGATCTGAAACTGTTGAATGTGTTATAGCAACATAAGGCACTCCTCACAAGTGTTGGTGCACAACAGACCATTGGAAGTATAGTCCAATAAGCCTATGAAGTCTGATCTGCAAGACCATGGAGTCCATCATGATTGAAGTCATAAACAGAGCTATTGGAAGCCGACAAACATACAACCCTACCAGCTATGGTATGTTCATGGGCAGATCATGGTTCCTAAACCTGCTAGACTGTTTGCAAGGTAGCCACCCAGGGCATACATCACTGAACGGAGCTACACACGTCCCACATAGACTTTGAATAGCCCTTTATCAACATCCCAGACACATGTTGTATCCACAAAATCAACAATCTGTGCATAAATATGTATTGTCATATGAAGAAATGGCAATTTGTCCACAGATAGATCACACAAGCTAAGAATTGTGGAGTCCTGTTCAAGCTGTTAACACCTGCTGACCCACATGGTTCATTCCTGGGATTGCATAAAAAAAGTGTACATACATTACCATGTCCAGACTGATGATGTCAGCAACCTACAAATATAGCAGGAGAAAAGAAACCCCCCAGTAAAGCATATAGCGCGTTGTGTTAATGCATATCTCGCCAATAGCATAACATAATCAGGTAGGGGTTTGAATTCTGCAATTGCTGACTGTGTGTGTGTGGGGGGGGCGGTTGTGTATGTATGTGATTTCCTTTGAGAGGGGTGCCCTTTTTGGAGACTGGGAAAACACATTAAAAGAGGTACATTCCTCTTTGGAAAGTCTGATGATGTCAGTATCCCACAAATACAGCAGTGGAAATGAAAACTACCAGTAAAGCATATAGTGCGTTGTGTTAATGCGTATCTCTCTAGTATCATAATATAGTTAGGTAGGGGTTTGAATCCTGTAATTGCTGGGGGTGTGTATGTGTCTGTGTAACTTCCTTTGAGATAAATGCCCTTTTTGGAGATTAGGGAAACACCTTAAAAGAGGTTTATTCCTCTTTGGCAAGTCTGATGATGTCAGCATCCTACAAATATAGCAGTGGAAATAAGAACCTCAGTAAAGTATATAGCGTGTTGTGTTAATGAGTATGTCTCTAGTGTCATAACATAGTGAGATAGGGGTTTGAATTCTGCGGTTGCTGTGTGGGGGGGTGTAAGTGTCTGTGTGACTTCCTTTGATGCCCTTTTTGGAGACTAGGGAAACACCTTAAAAGAGGTGTATTCCTCTTTGGCAAGTCTGATGATGTCAGCATCCTACAAATATAGCAGTGGAAACAAAGACCCCAGTAAAGCATATAGCACATCGTGTTACTGTGTATGTCTGCAGTATCATAACATAGTTAGGTAGGGTTTGAATTCTGCAATTGCTGAGTGTGTGTGATACTGTTGGTCAATGCAGTGTAGGTTTTGCTTTTACTACGGTATGACATATCAGGATTAAAACAGTATGTGCATTGCAGACATCAGGTATCTGTGTGGCAAATAAATATATGTACATGTTACCTCAATTAGTACATAGGTGTGAAGCCTGCATACTACGTGAATACATTTGTTACCTTTGACAGATTGTGCTGCTGCTTCACAGATCGTAGGTCACATATGTATGTATGTGACAAGGCCGGCCACTGTAGTGATCTGTGGCCAAGGTCATCTGTGTCACACACACCCATGACAGTTTCTATAGACTAGTGTGAGTGAGGGTACATGCCTGGGCTATATGTCAAACATGTTCATACACAACAAAGTCTGGCAATAATGGACAGTCATTATAGGTGTACAACAGCCTTGTGGATATGCATACAGGCCCCTAATTTCTTATCTGATACACACGAGGGACTTCACAATACCTTTGGATATGTGGATACCAAAGGACAGATGACGTAACACTTGGCTGTATGTATACATTGGTACCCGACACACATGTTGGGGGCTACCACCTATGTGGTACTGTCGGGATAGTATGTATAGTAAATGCGGATGACTATGCTATAGTTGGCTTAGAGCTATACAGCATGTGTTGGACAACAGGTATCTGTCTGTATGATACCCTTGGGTAGGATATGGGTCCCATACAGAGACTGCATTGTAGGCCAATGCATGCATTTCCAGACGTGGATGGACATATCCCTAGTGGGTTTGCATGTACCTAAGAGGGCTATATGCCAAACAGGTGTGGTCCCAGGAACGGGTGTTGGTCAATACCACTGGTTACTGTTATAGTATAGTACCAGAAGGATCCAACTGTTACTGAGTTCCCTACATTTGTGTGTCAGTTTTCAGGTCATCATCTAATGATTGGTTATAGTCAGGTTGTTGAGGCTGTGTACACTACCAGAATGCAAAACATTGACAGATAGTAACAGTATCACCCACAGCATAGTGTCAAACTATGTCATACACACATGTGTACTCATGTTAGAACATATCTGTAGTAGAATGCATACTGGCCACCGAGAGATACTATGAGATGTTAACACTGTGTAATACAGCATATGTCACATGTCCCGTGTGTCCACTATGCACGTACATGCAGAAAGTGCACCCTCACCATGTTCACAGATGTACACCTGCTAATCTATACTGCACACATCACACACATACTGTCCACTCACAACACATGCTGGCAACACTATACACTTCAGCCAAGTGGAACATGGGCGGACAATACATACTCAGACTTAACACTGGTGTAAACAATACCACATTGACAATCATAGCTTTGATGCATCGTGCCTGCTCAGATATACCGACAAGGATATCATTACACTTTCCCGTTGACAACATGCTAACATTGCTACACTGCTATAATGTCACCCTGTGCATCAGCACCATGTTAGCCTGTTCCTGCATCAATTTTACAGATGACAGGAGGTGGCACAGGTTTCATCATATGCACAGGGTGTGTTGTTGGTTTGCCAGAGCCCGACATTGACCCATCCAATTGACATGTATGTGTGTGCGTGTGTGTGTGTGTGTGTGTGTGTGTGTGTGTGTGTGTGTGTGTGTGTGTGTGTGTTTGAGGGACAACAGTACAGCATGGGCCAATGTTAATGTAATGTGTGTGTGTATGTGTGAGCCCTAGGTGTTTGGTTTATGTGTGTGTATCTGCATGCACACAGCTCCACCACGTGGCTGCCATATACGGGAGGTTGTGGGACAGCCACAGACTGTACCTGCCAGGCTGTACAGATCATTGTCTCTGGGCACAGACACAGTACCTGTGTCTGGTAGGGCTGCTACGGACAGTATCAGGTACCAAGCCTGACTGGGTACTATCATCAGAGGCAGAGGTATGTCGACTGGACTCATGTCCCTGCTGGGACTGGCCAGAACCACGTACACGTGGTCTACTAGGATGGTCAATTGACAGGCCAGCCCCAGCGTTGCTGGGGCTGGTACTGCCACTACAGGAGTGGCTGTGTTCTGTGGGTTGTCCGCGATGACTACCAGCTGTTGATGTTGCTGGCACACATCCACATTGATGTCTCAACCATCCCGCATGGTCCTGGCTCATGGAAAACACATTGTGGAGGGCATCTAATGTCTCCCCCCCAATGTCTATCAATGACCTCGGTGTAATTACAGATGGCACCGGCAAGGTCACGGATACTGCCATTGATAGCAGTGTAATGGGCCCTCTGTGCCCTTAGTCCTTGTCTGGTGTACCCTTCCATACATGCCTGCATTACAGCCCGGGACATACTTGAGGTTGTAAGACCTGTGGGGGCACATCTGCCACCGGCATTATGACCAGCGGTGCTCCCACGAGAACCCTGCACATCCACCTATGTGGTACTGTTCCAGGAATCTGGGTATGGCTGCTGTAAGGGGATGCATGTGCCATGGATACCACACTATCCTGATCAATGCCAACTGTATGCTGTCCCTCTGCTAAAGCCATTGGTGATGAGGGATGTATTGGCAGTATGAGTGTGTGCATAGATGGGGTGGAAAGCTGTGTACTGTTGATTGGCGGACCAACGACAGACCCTGTCAAACCTGCCTGTGCCACAATACATGTATTATCATCTCCTCTATTTGCGGCAGTGACTTCAGGTTCCCTGCTGCATTCAGCCAACCCAACCTCAGCACCTGTGAGAGGAAGACAGGAAACACACTTTACAATCTGTACATGATGTTATCACACATGCACACATGCACACATGCACACATGCACTCATGCACACATGCACACATGCTCACATGCACACATGCACACATGCACACATGCACACAAATACACTCCTCACTACAGCAGATACACACACACACCAGCAATCCAACACATACTCAATAGTGGTTGAAGTTGGGTGACAGTATCACAAGGCAAACAGTCACCTCACACGTGTCAGCATGCAGAATATGTGTTGCTCAAGACCATGCAGTGCGAGTGTAGACAGCCCTAGTTAATAACAGTATACATGGCTTTGATGCATGTGTGTAGTTGTTCAGTGATTGGCTACACCCTGGAACACAATGTGTACAAGGACACAACATTGCTGTGCAAGTATTATAAGCTCTGCAATGTCCTATGCACCATCACTTACAGGTATACATACCATGGCTGCATGTGTTATCTGTGTGTCACATAGATTTCCATGTATGATTACAGTGTCTGTGTCTGTAGCAGATAATAGTGGGGACAGGTGTAGCACGTGCATGTTATGTACACACACGGGATGAGTGGTGCATGTATACGTGATGGAATACCAATGCTCAACATGGCCATTGTAAAGTGGTTATGGTGAGTGCGGGACATATTGCAGATATGTCAGTGACAGCCATGACATGGCATGCTACATGACTGCAACATTAAACACCACACATACCCAATGTGTGCCATGTGACCTATACACCCAATAGCATTCCAGGTCATATATGTGTCACTTTGTACAGATGGCGACTGCTATGCATATTGTGTATAGTTACATATGTTTGCACACACACAAGATGCTATGCATATTGTGTATAGGTGCATATGTTTGCACACTCACAACATTGAGGTGCAAAGCAATAACTGCTATGTGTAGCACTGTGGTCACTGTAACTGGATGGGGTGTAGTACCATGAGCCATCATCATCATGCATCATGTGGTCACTCAAGTATGTCACTCAAGGCTACTAATGTGTGAGAGACCACTGCCTAGCATGCTGTACCTGAACTGCAGTGCAGTGTATATGTTCACAATTACACAGCCACTTTGTACATGGGTGTGTGAGGTGCCCAATAGGGAGCATTGCCTAACATGACTGTGTTATGTGTTGAAGAGTGTTGCACAGCCCTATGATAGGCCTCTAACCCTCAGGTATATCATGCGTGCTGTGTGGATGACATGTGGGATACTGAAGTGTGACCTTACAGCGGGTGTGTGGTTATGCCATGTGTAGCATGTTGAGGTGTACTGTGTATGACAAACAAGTTATGTTGTGCACAGCTGTATCAACTATGCCTATCCAATGTGCAGTACGGTGTTGCCACAAGTGTGTCTGATGCTCTGTGTATTGCATGTGATTGAGGCAGCTACTGACATTACTGAGATGTGCAACGTCTTACAGCAAACATGCACAGCATGCATTATGCGTAGGTGTGTTACGTGTACATGGCCTACACCTCATCTATGACATGCACATTTCATTACCAATATTGAAGTTATAACACACTCACCAGCATGGATCGTCTGCCCTGCTGTCACACCAGAGGGACCTACAAGAAAATGAGACAGTTTGTGGCCACAACTTTGACATTGCTACTGTGGGTTTGCTAAACTACAGTAGAACAACAGTCGACAGTCACAGGTGTACAGATAATATTCCAAATATCAGTACTACACAACACTAGGCAGCACAACTGCTAAACACACAATACACATCTCACATATGCATAATCTAACAATACAGGTAACAGTAGTGTACAGATAAGGCATGTTACCTGCACGCTCCATGTCAACATGCTGGGTGGCTCCGGCCTCCATGATGACACATGTCTGTTGCAGTTGCTGTTGTTGGCCAGGAGCCACCACACTTAGGAGCAGCTCCTCCACTCTGGTGAGGGGGGGATGAATGGCCACCCCACCACCTGTGGCAAGCTGTTGTCTATGGATATCAGACGCACGCCGCCAGACATGTCTAATTAAATCATTGCAGTGATGGCGTATCTGCTCATATGTCCGGTTATGCATGCCTATGTCATTTACCCGATGAACAAGATCTTGCCACAGTGCAGTTCTCTCATGCTGGTGCTGGCTGCTTCTGGAAAAGAGCAGGGAGTAGTGTTGCACCAGGCTGTGGTGGATTTCCTGTTCCTCCGCTGCTGTATATCAGGGATTACATTGGTGGGCCGTCGCCCTGAAAGAGAAATGAACAATATGTGTGAGCGAGTCCTGTGGCACACTTTACACCCTTAACTACAGATATCACTTAACTGCCATATATAGCATCTGTTTGTCTGTCAGAGGATACACACGTTCACTACCACATATTGGTGCTCAGGCCACAACTGACTGACAGTGCCTGGCACACTCTATATATCAAACCACTATACACCAATACCTGGCACACTGTTTGTGACACAATGCACAACCTCACCACAGGGGTATATATCAAGCTAATGCATGAAGAAAGATGTCATCTATTGCAATGAATGTAAAGTACAGTTACAGTATTACCAGTAAACCACCCTAGTCGTTGATGCCATACCCCTGCCTAACATATGTGCACAGTTGTTAATATAGGTGGCATACTGCTGTAACAGAGTATATATGTTGCTAGATACACACGTATACCCTGTAACACACATATGATTGCAGGCATGGTACAGGCATAATTACACACACATCAGACAAACATACAACACACCAATGTATGCCAACCAAGATGAGCTTTACCTGTGTACCATACAGTACTGTGTACCACTACTTACAAAACCTTATGCCTGAGGTATGTAATCTGTGCAGACTACAGGAAACACACAAGACAGTGTTTCCAAGCAATGTGAACATACACCATACTGTGTTGTTTAGGCCTACAGCTTTAGGTAGTACTACAGTTCATATGGGAGTTGGATTCACCAGCAGTACCACTCACTAAGCATACATGTATTGCTTTAGCCTACAATGGGATACCGCAGTTGTCAACAAGGAACTACGTCACAATGTATGCCATACTACTATGTCTGCCTAGCAATAACATATACATCTTTTGCTGGCCTCACAGCTAGGACACAAACTACCATGTCAGAAACGAATTCACACTAAGCTATCACACCTTTACAGACCTTGTACACATTCAGCGTTACACTCATTCAACCTCACATAGCAGGTATTGCATTGAGTACATGTGTGTGTGCATCGTGTCATAGGTAGGTAATACGCTATTGGCCCTAGGGCCTAGAGCAGTCTAGCCATATGCTACCCTGGCCCTTGGCACACATGTAATTTGATTTCACTTGCCCCTGTCAACCAGAACCACAGAGGTGATTCCCGGGGTGTATTACCTATCTCCCAAACAATCATCAGGGGTATTTATGACAACTGCTAATGAGGAGCCTTGTTTGCTATTGCTAGGTGGTTTATTCCAGAGTATTGGCATATCTCTGAAATAGGAACCTATCCCTCTAGCATGTGCTGTTTAGTGAGCTGATGAGGTTTAGGGCCCTAGAGCGTGTAGCCCAGAGGGATTGTGGTATGTTGACATGGTGGTTGTCCAACAGCTATGGGTGTGACATACCACTGTATGTCCGGCAGAGGTCACCTCTGTGTGGGCGGTATGCAACACAGTCTAGATGTGGTTTTGTGCATCAGTCTGCATAGGGCATCTGTTTGAGGCCAGTATTACTCTTTGTGAGGTATGTCTGTGGCCTTTCCACTTGCTGTAGTTGTCATGTGAGGTACATACCACATGGGGCATTGTGATGTGAGTAGAGGGGAACACTGACATATATTTCCCTAGATGACACACTTTTTGTGATGACACGTACCACATAGTCAGATTACAAGACTAGCGTAGCACTGTGATTATCAAAGGGGAGGCTACTGTCCACCTGTGTCTTATGCTCCCTTATCACACCTTCAGTGTTAGGTATATTTCCACCTATGTGGTAGTTAATGGGTACAGTGTTTTGGAAAGGAGGGATGGCACTGCAGTATCGACACTGGTCTTCAGTCCATGCCTTGGTCACCACGCACCTGTTGCAGTACATATGACCCCGTCTCTCTCTCTCTCTATATATATATATATATATATATATATATATATATATATATATATATTTATATATACGCATATATCTAAACATCCATTGCTGTAGATATAGATGTACATATAGGCACATGTACAGTCCTCCTTTCATGGTGGGGATATCAATTTTGCAGTTGTGAGATATACAGTTATGCAATAATATTGCACAGTGTTGTGCAGAATGCTTTTTGGTGTCTTCAGCCCATGTAGCTTTAGCAGGCCTCACTGGCTGTAACACAGCTGATCTGACAAATCAGTCCCACAGCGTTTAACCACCACATGACATATACAGCACTGCATGCTGTTTTCTATGCCACACACTACAACCTACATAGATATATGCACATAACAACCTTCAACAACATATATATGTCCACCCTTCACTAACAGTTGCAGTATGTCCCTTGCCCTATGCACATGTGCAGATACATATAAATACATACTGCTGCCACATATGGATGATTCACAGTGTGTAGAATACTCTTCAAGAACATCTACTACATGTCGGCAAATACATATGAGTTACATACCTTACCTTTGTATTTCTCTGCTCCTTCTGTTGTTACTGTTTTTTTTTTTTTTGTTTTTTGGGTTTTCTCTGTTTCTTTTTCTGTCTCTTTTGTCTGTGTCTTTGTCTGTGTGTCTCTCTCTGTCTCTCTCTCTCACTCTCGCTCTCTGTCTCTCTGTTCCTGCAATGATATTATTACATGTGTGGACAGCAGGTACAGCCTGCTTTTCTAGGTATCTGCACATGTGCATGTGACAGCCTCTGCACCAATTGGTGCCCACCATTTAGTAATTGCATGCAGCCTGCTGTGTGGTAATTGCAGTACTCACTGTGATTGCAGCCCACTGCTATAAAATGCTCAGTTAGGTAGGCATAGCCCTTTCAGCTTTCCAAGGTGGGGCCCATGCTTGTTTGCTCTGGACACCATTGTGTCAGTCAGAAGGTTGGTATATGTCTCATATCTGAAGGTAGGGTTGTAGCAGTGATATGCATATTGTACTCAAAACTGAATGTTGCTGCTTCCAGTACACACTTCTCAGTGTAGACTTTTACTCACCCCTCCAAATGCAAACACAGGATACATGGGAGTATGTACTTTCTTTTTGAATTAGACAATTAACTGCCATACAAAAGTAGTTATTGCAATGTATTCATCTGGCACATGCACTGTTTGTGAACTGCTATACTGTAATTATTAAGTTACTCAGTTCTGAACAGTTTGTGGTTTGTTTGTGTTGACATTAGCACAGGATACTCAAGACAACTGGACATATTTCAGTACTGCGTATGCCTACTTATACCCTTGGTTTTGCCTGAATACACATGTATGTAGTACTTTTGGGTAGGGGTGCAGAACTGCAAAGAGCATTATTTATTATCGTGTGTTGTTTATCTTGCTGAACATACAGGGTTGCTGTGTACCTGTTAGTCTATCAAGGCAAGTAGTCTGTCTGCATAGCTCCCACCTGTGGACATATCCAGATGGTAGCCAGAGGTTAGCTTATTATTCTTTGTCTGTGCACCACACCAGTCTTTTCAGCACTGGAACAATGGCATTGTCACAGTTGGTTGCTAGCAGCACATGGCTACATCCTGTGATATTTCTGTGTTGTACTCCTACATAAGGACATGCTTGTGGAACTCCTTCCAAAGCTATTTGCAGAGTGTGTAACAGCAGAAATGCTGATATGCCTGTGTGTTTCTGCCTCTGCCAGACCTCAGATACTCTCAGGTATATATTTGAACAGCCTCAGGGAAAGGTACATATAAGTGAGATACACCTGTAATATATTACAGACATATTTCAGTTGAGACTTTGAGGGAATCAGAGCATATGTATTACTACACCTTTTCTGACATACAAGCAGTGTCTACTCTCACTTATTGACATTATTCATTAAGTGTGATTCCCCACTTTTCTGCCTAATGTTAGTACTTTTCAGAGTGATTCAGAGGGGCACAGCTAGCATTTGTTTACGAATCAGGGACATCCCTGTAAAGCAGTCACAGTTGGGAAGTCTGGCCTCTGCCCTATTCAACTATGCCAGTGTTTATCCTGGTCTGATACTGTGTGGGGTTTGTAAGGTGCTACTGTAACATTATTCCCTGCTAGAATGGCTGGTTCTCTTTTCACAGTCATGTCATGCAATTCCACAACAACTGCTGGTAAAGACCCACAGAACAAGATTTGTGTTATGGCATTCCTATTTTCCCTTTACATTCCCTCATTGTAATGCATGATATATTTATTTCAGCACCAAGTTATTGTATATCTGCTGTGGCTAAGTGGTACTTCATGCGTGCAGTCTAGTTTGTCCAAAGTCTGGGGTTTGAGACTGACAGAGGTGTTTTATTTTGCTGCTGAGCCGAACAAGGGCCCTGACATAGAGTGACTAAGGCACTTTTAAGCAGTTGTAAGCGGATTTGCGTGGGTTTGCGCAATGCTTAGCGATGCTTAGCTAAGCGCACACATGCACACACTCTCTTAAATCCGCTTACTACTGCTTAAAAGTGCTTACTCCCGCTAACCCCACCCATGCTAATTTCTTTGAAAGAAAAGAAAATGGGGAGATAGGAAAGTGGTGAAAAGGGGGGCACAAAGAGTGAAAGACAGTAGGAAAACAAGCTTGGGATGTGCAGGACAGGTGTAGGGAAGGTCCATAGCTGCCCATTTCTTTACCAGCAACAGCTGTGCATATGCAATAAATTTGGAGTGAAATTTCAAACCTTCCACCCCTGGGAGAGGGGTGAGGACAACAAAGTATGTTGTACTGCCAATTATAATTATCAGTTTACATGTCCAGCGGACATGTGTGCGAAATGGGCAGCTATGTATGGGGCGTAAATTTTTTGTGGGTACAGATTGCCCTTTTTTTTTTTTTTTCAGGTGAGAGTGGAAAGTGAGGTAGAGGAAGTAGGTATATTTGGGGAGGTAGGTTGGGGAGGTAAACAGATAAGACAAACAAGAAGCATACAGGGGCGGTGTATGACACATGGGATGGGTGAACACAATTGACGGGGATGGATGTTTGGAAATCACAAGCCCATGAGCCCACAGATTGTAACAGTGGAACTGAGATCCTCACCCATGGGCAGTCACCACTGCCCCTTCACAGCCCTGAGGGTGGCTTTGCTGCGTGGGATGGGCAGGCTCACCCATGAGATGTGCCACTCACGCCTCGAGCTGGTGTAGGGGATCAGTGACTGAACGCTGGATCTCCCTACGCACCACAACCCGGACCCTTCATAGAGTGACAGGTGGCCCTTCTCTGCCCATGCTTGCACAGGGGGGATGAGCCCCATCCCCTGCAGTGCTTCCACCCAAAGGTGGCACAGGACCAACAGAGGAGAGGAGCCCGGGCTGGGCACCGGATCTGCTGGTGCCAGGTGCACTCGCCAGCTGAGGATGGACAGGTAGGACCACTGGGACCGGCCTTCCCATACGTTCTGTGATTAGGTGTGTTTAATTACAACATAAACAACAGCATTCCAAATTAGTTGTAACAGCATGCAGTAATATTCCCATTAACCCAACACACCAAGGTTCCAACAGTTGAACAGCAAGCATAACACATGCATATACTGAACGACAGTGGACATTCCAACAGCATGCAGGGATGATTGGTAGCAACAGGCCACCATGATTGTGGTGTTTGAACAGGGCACATGCATCAAAGTGAATGCAGATATTTATAGAACAATAGGACATATGTCCCAACAAATGTTTGAGATTACACATACACATTGAGGTGTGGAATTGCATTGTTTATGCACATACAGTAGGGTGTAGAAAAAAACCTCAATTAACATCTTATAAGTACTTTTAGTCTACACTACATTCCCAGTGACTGCAGGTGTATACCCCCTACATGTATTATTACACTTGCCAACATGCATTAGGTTGTGTAATGGGTTTGGCTAGTTCATTATATACCTGACCTATATCTGACATACTAACTGTCCAAGATGCAGATGTTACTGCTACATATTTATTGATTTTATTTATATTTCTTTATCTACATATCTGGATGTGTTCACATGACATTTTCAGTTCAATTTGTACAGAACCCTGCATTTCGTGTAGCACACTCACATTTCTGGGGAACAAATTAACAAGCTACTCGTGTGCCAGATTTACTTATGCATGCCAGCCAGTAACTGACTGTTGAGGACTGTATATATGCTTCACAGCTACAAGCACTTCCATCAACCACTTTAGATGGGGCTGCCCAACTGTGGGTTGTCAGCACTTATTAAAACAGTACTATTTGTATAATGCAAGGGTACAACAACATTTCAAAGTAAGTGACACAGACACACTCCAGGTTTTATACCTTTATTAATTACATTGCACACTTTTCCACAGGCTCTCTCCTTTATTTGATATTACAGTGCATATGGAAGGCATTTTCAAGACATATTATACCTTTATTAATAGGGTAGAACACTCTTTTTCAGGCTCGCTCACTTATTTTATATGACAGTACCTGCAGAGATATTATTCCGGACATATTTTGCCTTTCTTAATGGGTTACTACACTCTTTTTCTGGCTCTCTGACTTATTTTATATAACAGTACATGCATAGGACTTATTCAGGGCATTTTATGGCTGTATTATTGAGCTACAACACTTTCTTTTAGGCTCTGTCACCTATTTTATATAACAATACATGCAGAATAATCACTAACCTGCCTGGTGGTGCAGCCTTAGCAGCCTATCTGCATAGGCTTCCTGATTCGCAGCATGGACACCTGCAGCTGTGAAGTAAATGAACGGATATTGAGACATACCTATCCATTATACAGAATCAATTATCATTTCTTACATACTGCATTCCATGGCTACCTACTCAGTTGTGGGGCATCTTGCATCCCACAAGCCTCCTGTATCCATTGGTTCAGTAAGTCCCTTCCATCTCTTCAGGTCTGCATGGTGGTGACGGACCTGCTCGCCAGTCCGAGGAATGCCTGTGACACTGGTGAGGTCATGAGCTAACCGGTTCCAAGCCTCTGCCTTGTACTCCATTTATTGGAACTGGCCCTGCAGGAGTCTTGACTCATGACGGTGGACAAGGAGCCAAACCATGTATTTCGACTCCTCAATGCCCCAACGTTATGCTCGGAAGCATGTACCCTCTCCAGCACCAGCCATTCTAACTGCAGATGGGAGCTAAAATCAGTTATGGCGAGTATTCCCTCCTATGGGGCTTAAATATGCCTCATTTCCTGCACTTTTTTGTGATTAGCCATTTTTGAAAATTCTCGGCTGACTGCAGACTTGCTTAGTAATGGTTATTCTACCATTTATAAGTATACGTATGTTAACAGTGGCTGCTTATCCTAAGCTGTCATGGCTTAGTGGTTCAGTACTTTGATCATGGTGCACAGAGTCCTGGGTTTGACCCTTTTCATTGCATTTTATTTTACTACTGTCCAGACAGGCTAGGGGGTGTGGCTGTGTTTAAGCAACTTTGCTCAACGTTGCTCCACGTTGCCCTACGGTGCACTGGTTGGCGCGGCGCGCACCTTCGCAAACCTATTGCTCTGGGTAAAGCACTGTTTAGCTATGGGCAACTCTATTGCACTGGGTAATGCGCTGCTTAACTACGTGCAACTATATTGCGCTGGGTAAAATGCTGCTTAACTACAGGCAACTATATTGGGCTGCGTAAGGCGCTGCTTAACTGCGGCAATTATATGTCAGGATCCTTTATAAATATATATTTTGTTCACTGATACATAGGCCATTTCAATGCTTTTTAGCAAAATTTTAATCATATATGTCAGGAATTATTTCATATACTAATTTAGATCATAAATAGGAAGGGGAGTGGTGAGACTCGAACCGTGAATGCCTCCTCTTTGTGCGAACGCTCTACATTACGCTATTGCTATTTGGCATAATTTGCATAAACATTCCTTCTTATGCTCTTCCATGTCGGGATTGCTAACTGCAGTTAAGCAATGGGCACACCCGCACACACACACGCAAATACGGGCAGCTATATCGGGAATTAGAAAAAAAAAATTAAATGTTTTACTTTTTATAACTGTGCTGGGGGTTTACAATGTCAGGGAGTGTGGTGTTGTGTACATGGACATTTGAGCAGACTCGCTCTTGTGTGTTGACATTTGGCATTTCGGACACTTGTAGCGGCTTGGACCTTTAGACTGCTCGGCAGTCGGACATGCCCCCTGCTTTCCTGCATGGTCCATGTTAGACTTGCAGTTGAGTCAGCATGCCCTCATGAATATTCCTGGCACTCTGATGTCATACCGTTCAACTGCAGCCTCCGAGTAAGACTTATTTAGTCTTACACGGAGGATTCGTGAATACGGGGGATTATGTTGTTTTCGTTGTTGCTTTTTTTCTTTGCTACATTGTGCATCAATTTATTTATTTATTTATTTTGAAACTATTACCATGGGATACTAAGTGATTATTTCTTAAGAAACTTGATTCAGATTTGTAACACCCATCGATAGAAAAGAAAATGAAGCTACTGAGTAACCTGACAGAAGGTACAAGGTCCTGCTACAGATTCAAAAATATCTCAGCTTCTCTGACACTATTGTTTGTGTTTCAAACCACCCCCCTTAAACTAAAATTGGTTCCCTTTTCAACAGCATTCCAAATTAGTTGTAACAGCATGCAGTAATATTCCCATTAACCCAACACACCAAGGTTCCAACAGTTGAACAGCAAGCATAACACATGCATATACTGAACGACAGTGGACATTCCAACAGCATGCAGGGATGATTGGTAGCAACAGGCCACCATGATTGTGGTGTTTGAACAGGGCACATGCATCAAAGTGAATGCAGATATTTATAGAACAATAGGACATATGTCCCAACAAATGTTTGAGATTACACATACACATTGAGGTGTGGAATTGCATTGTTTATGCACATACAGTAGGGTGTAGAAAAAAACCTCAATTAACATCTTATAAGTACTTTTAGTCTACACTACATTCCCAGTGACTGCAGGTGTATACCCCTACATGTATTATTACACTTGCCAACATGCATTAGGTTGTGTAATGGGTTTGGCTAGTTCATTATATACCTGACCTATATCTGACATACTAACTGTCCAAGATGCAGATGTTACTGCTACATATTTATTGATTTTATTTATATTTCTTTATCTACATATCTGGATGTGTTCACATGACATTTTCAGTTCAATTTGTACAGAACCCTGCATTTCGTGTAGCACACTCACATTTCTGGGGAACAAATTAACAAGCTACTCGTGTGCCAGATTTACTTATGCATGCCAGCCAGTAACTGACTGTTGAGGACTGTATATATGCTTCACAGCTACTAGCACTTCCATCAACCACTTTAGATGGGGCTGCCCAACTGTGGGTTGCCAGCACTTATTAAAACAGTACTATTTGTATAATGCAAGGGTACAACAACATTTCAAAGTAAGTGACACAGACACACTCCAGGTTTTATACCTTTATTAATTACATTGCACACTTTTCCACAGGCTCTCTCCTTTATTTGATATTACAGTGCATATGGAAGGCATTTTCAAGACATATTATACCTTTATTAATAGGGTAGAACACTCTTTTTCAGGCTCGCTCACTTATTTTATATGACAGTACCTGCAGAGATATTATTCCGGACATATTTTGCCTTTCTTAATGGGTTACTACACTCTTTTTCTGGCTCTCTGACTTATTTTATATAACAGTACATGCATAGGACTTATTCAGGGCATTTTATGGCTGTATTATTGAGCTACAACACTTTCTTTTAGGCTCTGTCACCTATTTTATATAACAATACATGCAGAATAATCACTAACCTGCCTGGTGGTGCAGCCTTAGCAGCCTATCTGCATAGGCTTCCTGATTCGCAGCATGGACACCTGCAGCTGTGAAGTAAATGAACGGATATTGAGACATACCTATCCATTATACAGAATCAATTATCATTTCTTACATACTGCATTCCATGGCTACCTACTCAGTTGTGGGGCATCTTGCATCCCACAAGCCTCCTGTATCCATTGGTTCAGTAAGTCCTGCTTCCATCTCTTCAGGTCTGCATGGTGGTGACGGACCTGCTCGCCAGTCCGAGGAATGCCTGTGACACTGGTGAGGTCATGAGCTAACCGGTTCCAAGCCTCTGCCTTGTACTCCGTTTCTTGGAACTGGCCCTGCAGGAGTCTTGACTCATGACGGTGGACAAGGAGCCAAACCATGTATTTCGACTCCTCAATGCCCCAACGTTATGCTCGGAAGCGTGTACCCTCTCCAGCACCAGCCATTCTAACTGCAGATGGGAGCTAAAATCAGTTATGGCGAGTATTCCCTCCTATGGGGCTTAAATATGCCTCATTTCCCGCACTTTTTTGTGATTAGCCATTTTTGAAAATTCTCGGCTGACTGCAGACTTGCTTAGTAATGGTTATTCTACCATTTATAAGTATACGTATGTTAACAGTGGCGGCTTATCCTAAGCTGTCATGGCTTAGTGGTTCAGTACTTTGATCATGGTGCACAGAGTCCTGGGTTTGACCCTTTTCATTGCATTTTATTTTACTACTGTCCAGACAGGCTAGGGGGTGTGGCTGTGTTTAAGCAACTTTGCTCAACGTTGCTCCACGTTGCCCTACGGTGCACTGGTTGGCGCGGCGCGCACCTTCGCACAAACCTATTGCTCTGGGTAAAGCACTGTTTAGCTATGGGCAACTCTATTGCACTGGGTAATGCGCTGCTTAACTACGTGCAACTATATTGCGCTGGGTAAAATGCTGCTTAACTGCAGGCAACTATATTGCGCTGGGTAAAGCGCTGCTTAACTGCGGGCAATTATATGTCAGGATCCTTTATAAATATATATTTTGTTCACTGATACATAGGCCATTTCAATGCTTTTTAGCAAAATTTTAATCATATATGTCAGGAATTATTTCATATACTAATTTAGATCATAAATAGGAAGGGGAGTGGTGAGACTCGAACCATGAATGCCTCCTCTTTGTGCGAACGCTCTACATTACGCTATTGCTATTTGGCATAATTTGCATAAACATTCCTTCTTATGCTCTTCCATGTCGGGATTGCTAACTGCAGTTAAGCAATGGGCACACCCGCACACACACACGCAAATACGGGCAGCTATATCAGGAATTAGAAAAAAAAAATTAAATGTTTTACTTTTTATAACTGTGCTGGGGGTTTACAATGTCAGGGAGTGTGGTGTTGTGTACATGGACATTTGAGCAGACTCGCTCTTGTGTGTTGACATTTGGCATTTCGGACACTTGTAGCGGCTTGGACCTTTAGACTGCTCGGCAGTCGGACATGCCCCCTGCTTTCCTGCATGGTCCATGTTAGACTTGCAGTTGAGTCAGCATGCCCTCATGAATATTCCTGGCACTCTGATGTCATACCGTTCAACTGCAGCCTCCGAGTAAGACTTATTTAGTCTTACACGGAGGATTCGTGAATACGGGGGATTATGTTGTTTTCGTTGTTGCTTTTTTTCTTTGCTACATTGTGCATCAATTTATTTATTTATTTATTTTGAAACTATTACCATGGGATACTAAGTGATTATTTCTTAAGAAACTTGATTCAGATTTGTAACACCCATCGATAGAAAAGAAAATGAAGCTACTGAGTAACCTGACAGAAGGTACAAGGTCCTGCTACAGATTCAAAAATATCTCAGCTTCTCTGACACTATTGTTTGTGTCACCACTTAACTTTAAATGTCTCATCTTCTCTACACTAATGTTTGTACTACCACTTAACTTACCAACAGGCTATCGCCATTTGATGAGTAAAACTTTTAAATGATCTCAACTGCCATACTTCACTTTGTTTGTTGGTTATATATCTCAGTCTCATTGTACATATTTTCCTTTTTGCATAAAGCAGCAACTAATTCTAAAAATTTCTTAAATAAAGGTACAGACTCTGATTTCCTTTTTTTTTCATTACCATCTACAGTTAACAGACCCCAAAACATTGGGTATTGTTTATTACTTATTAAACATAGAACTGGTTATATTTACAGGCATTGTCACTGTCTTTCTCTAGCTTACAATTGTTGGACCACAAACCCTTGAAAAATCAGTACTTTCTTCCCAAAATATAATAATTATCTCACAATCCACAAACATATGATCCCAATCTATTATTATTGCCGTATGGCATCTCCAACAGACAGTTATCAGATCTTATAAATTAGATAGTTTACGATAAGTCACAAAATTTCTGTGCAGGTATTTCTGCATGTAGATTTTTCACTTTTTAATTTCCCCAAGTATTTTGGGGTTCTAATACCATGTCAGAAATGGATCACATGTGTTGGTAGCTATCTAACTATGACTGTAGATTCTTTTTTATGAGACCCAGTTCTCCTACTACTATTAGAACTGTCTGGATATCTTTCTTCCACATTGCTCTTATTTCTGCCTGCAATTCCTGATATTTTATGACTTTGTGTCTCTCTGTATGTAAGACACTGTAATTAATGGGTGTACTAATTTCAGTGGCCAGTGCTACATTTGTCTTCTTTTCATTGACTACTATATCTGGTTTTCTTACATCTATTTTCTGAATGGTTGGTAATGAATGATCCCATGTAATAAAAACATCATCATTCTTTATAATGTTTTGTAGCTCATGTTTTCAGTGCTTCTTAGCTACTTCAGTATTATACTGTTTGTACAAACCCTAATATAACAGTCTTGCCACATTATTATGTCCTTCAGTATACAGGCACTCTAATATTAGTGTATCACATCCAGCAGCAATATGTATGACTGCCTCAAGTTTAAACTAAGTAAAGTACCAAACTGCCAGAGCCACGGATGTCAGGAGCAAAGTTTTTAATGTACAAATAAAGACAGAAATAAATCCCAACACATAAACACTGCCTCAAGTTTGTTTTACAGTACCTGCATTTGTTTGTTTGTCCCATATGTTCAATGGACTTAGGAAATCAACGTGCATAGTCCAATGTCCTGGGCCCCAAATATTAACCTTTCATCTTTTGGTTTAAATTCATCTCTCCTTAACAATTGCTATGTCAAATCATGAATAATGTGAGGTTGTTCCAGGGATTTTTTATACGTGGTAGAATAGTTGTGGGTTTTCCACATTTCTTTCTTTCTCAGGAATCTAATCTTGTTTTTATTTGAAAAAAGATTTTTGAAGATTAAGTAGTTGAGAAGTGTAGCTCAATATGTGTGTATATACCTTTAAGAAGCTATCCAAGGGCTTGCATAAGTGTATAAATACTGATCATGTACAAGCCTGATTGCCATTTTGTAGTTAGCTGTTGAGATGTAAGCATGTATGTTTGTAAGCTCTGTCTGCTAACTAGTTCATTCATATTTAAAGATGCTGCTATCCATCCTGATGTGTTTGTATGTATTAAAGAATCTGAATGAAACCCCAAGCCTTCTTGTTTTATTTATTAGAGACAAACGAGCGACATCATGTCAGAAGTGGGATGTCTAAAGGACATAGTGCCAGAAGCAGCATATCTAAAAGGACATGAAATCAGTGGAAGCATATCGAACGGGCATGAGGTCTGAAATGATTTGGCTAAAATGACCTAAGGCACTTGTTTAGATGCTGGTGGAATGTACAGTAGTGGATCATTCCCAAAATGTGCAAACCTTCACAAAACAGGTCAGAAACAAATTTCAGGTATTAAAACTTGCTCAGCACTATTTCATTTCACAAAATATGAAATGGGGCATACATAACTCTCTGAATCATTTTTGTATAAACCAATATGTACGATATTGATAAAAATATTCAAATTACTACTGAAAATGTTTGAAATAAAGTCCAAATTGCAATAAATGAATAAAATAAGGGGAAACAACTTCATGTTTGCAAATCATGTGTATTTTCATATTAAGCAAAAATATCCGAGTTATCAGAAGTATATAAAGTACTTGCATGTTTGTGCAGTGTTACAGTAAAGGTATTTCACAGAGTACTGCCATTACAGGGCATATTTCACAAAGCATAGCCATTACAGAGCATATTTCACAAAGTAAAGTATTTCAAAGAGTTTATTGTCCATTTGAATGTTGTTACAAGCTCACAGAACTGTTTGTTCATACATAATTACAAGGGCCATATTTTCAATGTGTTTGTGTATACTTTGTGGGCATGGCAGACAGAATTCGAAAATGCACTGCACTTATGTTTGACAGTAATATTGCTGAGAACTGGAGAGTGTTTGAGCAAGAGAACAACATTTTAATACAGGCTGCATTTTCTGTTAAAGATGACCGTACAAAAGCATTTATTCTATTTAATTTAGCTGGGTCAGAAACTATAGAAAAGGAATGCTCATTTGTGTATGCACCTGCTATCTATACAGGAGAGAGGAGGGGACCATCATATTGTTGTACTAGCTAAGTCAGGGGGAGGAGCCAGAGTGCTTAAAATGTAAATTTAGAGAAATGTGTAACCCCCAGACAAATGTTACAATGGAATGGCACTTATTTTATACAAGGGATCTAAAGCCTGCTGAAACTTTTGCAGCATATATAACTGACTTGCAAAATACAGCTAAAACATGCTGATTTGGTGACTTAAGGGATGAGTTGATAAAGGACAGACTTTTGACTGGCATTAAAGATGATGCTGTGAGAAAGAATTTGCTTTGTGACTGTGATTTAAATTTGAATAAGGCCATTGAGATTTGTCAGATACACGAGCTCACAGAAAAGCACACAAATATGCTTACAAATGAGAATAGCTCTAGAAGGCACAGTGATAAAGCTCATGTTAATAGTATGCAGCACATTATTAAGAGGAACAGGCCCAAAGATGTGGCAGCAACTGTAACCCGTGCAGCACTCACTGGTAAACACAGAACTTTCTAGCACATTTCAGACTTTGCACAGTCTCAGTGAAGCACAAGAGTGAGTCAGCAAACTCAAAGTCCAGCCTAGTTTCATTGCCAACTGCCGTAACTGTGGTGGAAGCCATGAATCCAAAAGGGAAAAGTGTTTAGCTTTTGGTCAACAAAATGCCACAAATGCAATAAATGGAATAATTTCTAAAGATTTTGTAAACCAAAAGGTTCACATTCTTTCATTAAAAAGGAACATTTTTTAAGAAACGAGTTGATCAGTTAGACTGCGGCATGTCTACTCTTTATGTTGATGGTGTCAGTACTTCTTGAAATGGTTAATGCGGTAGATTTAAGGGCAAAGAAATGAAGTATTTTGTACTGTTCGGATAAATGGCAAACCCATAAAGCTCAAAGTTGATATAAGTTCCAATGCAATGTTATGTCAGCAGAAACATTTGCTAGAGTGTGTAAAGGTGAAAGGCTTGATTTGGCAAGGTGTGTGAAACGTATTGCTTATGGAGGTGAAGAAATTCAAACCGAAGGCTCAGTAGTGCTTTCATGTTACTCTGGTGGTAGAAGCTACAACTTATTATTTTATGTGGTCAAGAGGCATGTCCACTTATTATTAGGGCTCAGAGACAGTTTGAAAAAAGGACTGCTTTCATTTAATAAGGAAGTCCACCAAGTTAGCTTAAAAGACCACTACTCTAATTTTGCCTAGCACAATTTTTCTACCTATACTGATCTTTTCCAAGACAAACTAGGCAAACTTCTGGTTGTGTACTCCATGAAGTTAGATCCAGAGGTCAGTCCAGTTATCAGGCCAGCAGAAAAAGTTCCAATAGCATGCAGGACAGAGTCAAACCCGAGTGAGATAAAACTGTGTGACAATGTGTGATTTGTTCAGTAGAAACTCCAACTGAATTGGTATCATCCATTGTGATAGCTCATAAGAAAAGCTCAGATGACATCCGAATATGTATTGACCCACAAGATTTGAACAAAGCATTAAAAAGACCTCGTCATCCAATGTGCACGGTCGAAGAAGTTTCAGCCTTGATGTCAAATGCCGCTACTTTTTCTGACTTAGATGCAAAGAGTTCATTTTGGCAAATACATCTTGACAAAAAATAATCATTGCTCACTACTTTTAGTACTCTGTTTAGCGGGTACAGAATTTTGAGAATGCCATTTGGAATAAATTCTGCAAGTAAAGTCTTTCAAAGTGTAATGGAGCAAATTTTTTCTGGGTATCCTTGTGCTATTACAGTTGATGACATACTAGTAGGAGGTTGTGATGAAGCAGAACATGACAGAAGCCTCAGAAAAGTTCTAGAAAGGGCACAACAAGTGAATCTTAATATCAATCCACACAAATAAGAATTCAGGCTACAATAAGTTATTTATGTTGGTCATTTATTTACTAGTACAGGCTTACGACCAGACCCTGCAAAGCAAACAGCCATTCTCAAGATGCCAGCTCCAGACATTGTTCAAGCCTTGCAACATTTTCTTGGCAAGGTCAACTACTGAGGCAACTTCATTCCAGACTTGAGTCAACTATCAGCACCACTCAGAGAGCTGACACATAAAGATGTATCTTGGTCTTGGTTAGAGCAACAACAAAGAGCATTTGATGCCCTGAAACACAGAATTGTTAGTCTACCAACTCTCGGATATTATGATGTTCATAAACCAATTACACTTTCCTGTGATGCTTTGAAATTTGGACATGGTGCAGTTATTCTATAATAGGATCAAACTGTTACCTATGCATCGAGAACTCTTACCCAAACTGAGATGCAGTATGCCCAGATCAAGAATGAGCTTTTGGCAATTGTGTTTGCATATTTGAAGTTCAGTGATTATTTTTAGGGTAGATCTACCCCGATTGAAACAGACCATCAACCTCTTGTCAGTATCCTGAGAAGGCCAATGCATTCAGTTCCAACCAGCCTGCAACATATGATGCTGAGACTGCAAAAGTACAATTTCAGTCTTGTCTACAAGAAAGGCAAACTTCTTTATCATGCTGATACATTATCCATATTGCCCAGAAATACCACGGAACAGCATGAAAATGAGAACCTTGATTTTTGAAGTCAGGGAAGTGAGAATTTTTTTCTTCCACACATCTTGTTGAGCTGAGAGATCACACAGCCACAGATCCAGTTTTACAGAAGCTCAACCACTTTATCAATCAAGGATGGCCGTCAAAGCAATCTAGTTTACCTCAAGAAGTGCAACCTTATTTTCCATACAGAGATGAGATTTTGTCTGACAAAGGTATCATTATGAAAGGTCCTAAAGTCATTGTTCAAAACTCTTTGCAACAAGAGTACATTACTGTCTTGCATTGTGGTCAGCCCCATACCAAATCTACCAAATGAAGGGTGAGAGGACTAGTATTTTGGCCTTCTATGCCACAAGACATTAAGAGAGCACTTTTATCTTGTTCAGTGTGTAATAGTACAAAGCCACCTCAACAGAAGGAACCACTTCAGATTAACCAGATTCTGGGACTACCTTGGTCTACAGTAGCCACTGATATCTTTGAGTGGAATGGTCAACATTATTTGATGTTAGTAGACTCGTACTCCAACTGGTTTGAAATTGACTTACTTCTTAATCTAGTATCCAGTACTATCATTACTAAGATTTTGCTATTCATGGTAGTACACACAAAGTTATTTCTCTCAATGGCATGCAGTTCACCAGACAACAGTTCAAAAGATTTGCTGAAGAATGGGACTTTACTCATGTCAGAAGTAGTCCAGAGAACCCGCAGTAAAACTAGCTTGTCAGAACGGGCAATTCAAAGTGCAAAACAGTTACTTGAGAAGCCAAAACAAGATAATAGTGATGTTTTCCTGAATCTCTTAAATCTCAGAAATGTTCCTCATGATAAACATCTTGGTTCACTTGCTCAGAGACTTCTTTCGAGACAAACCAGAACCACATTACCAATCAGTAGTCAATTGTTGGTTCCATGTGTCAAGAACAACAGATCAGTAAAAGCCAATCTGTTGAGTAAGTCCCCAGAAGTCCCACTATGATATGACCAGTTAACTGCTCAATCCATTATGAGAGGGAGAAGTGGTAAGGATGCAAATGTCCAAAGGTTATGATTGGATTGGTGTTATGAAGAATACTAGTCCGTAGTCAAGATCGTACATTGTGGAATCAGAAGGAACAACTTTTAGGTGGAATCGGAAGCATTTGAGACCGGTATCTGAGCCTATACCACAGCACATAGCTTGTGAGAAAGACTCTTTATCGCACAGTGAGTTGTCCAGTGATCCAATTCTAGAGGAAGTTTCAAAGGACATCTCTGTTCCTAGAAGGAATACAGAAGTTCTTGATATGAGTTGTGCACTGTAGACTGTCCCTGTTGCTAAATTTGATCCCAACATTTATGTCACGAAATATGGTCGAATCTCTAAACCTTGCAGCAGACATGAAGCAACTTGGACATGAACTTTGTGTTTTCTTTCCAATGTATATAGTAATGCATGTCTAGCTCTAATTTGTTTTTCATAAAGGTAAGTTCTTATGTTCATAGGTAGGTACAAGGCTATCAGCCCTAGTCCCTATACAAGCCTAGCCATAATGATTCCCTGGCTATTGCTTCCCACAAATATTTACTTTCCTAGACCCCTGTCTACCAGAGCTACTGATGTGATCCCTGGGGTGAATTTCCTATCTCTCATCCAATCATCAAGGTTCCTCTAGAAGAGAGCCATTGAGGTGCTCTGCTTAACATGTATGGGCAGCCTATTCCAGAGTATGGGGAGTCTCTGGGTCAGGAACCTGTCACTCCAACATGTTCTATTCTTTGTAATGAGAAAGTTAAGATCTCTGGAGTGTGTGGCTCAGAGGGATTGGGATTTCTTTAAATGTAGTATGTCCAAATACTCTGAGTTTGACATGGCCTTGTATGTTAGGCAGAGATTGCCTCTGAGTAGGCGATATGCGACAGAGTATAGCTGGAGTTTCTTTAGACGGTTAGCATAAGGCATCTGCTTTAGGCCTGTGATTCTTTCTGTGAGGTATTTCTGCGGCCTTTCTAGTTGTTGCAGATGTCTTGTGAGGTACATACCTAATGGGGCATTGTATTCTATAATGGGTCTAATGAGGGATGAGTATAGAAGGACATTGACCTCTTTTTTTCTGGATGAAAAGACCTTAGTGATGAGGTGTGCCATGTAGAAGGATTTTCTAACTGTTGTGGCTATGTGGTTATCAAAGGTGAGTCCACTGTCCACCTGTGTCCCTAGGTCTCTTATCACACTTTCGGTGTTTAGTGTACTGCCACCTATGTGGTATTTCACAGGTACGTGTTTTTTCCCAAGGGGGACAACTATACATTTTTTGGCATTTAGCTTGAGCACATAGCTCTGGCACCAATCATCTGTTTTGGTAAGGCCCTTTTGTAGTATATCCACATCATTTGGGGATTCAATAATGGCTCCCAGCTTGCAGTCTTCTGCGAACTTTGTAAGCCAGAGTCCCTTAGTGTTGGCCTGTACTTCAGAGAAGTAGATGCCAAACAAGAGTGGTCCCAGGACAGAACCCTGTGGTATACCACTTGTCACTTGTCTGGAGCTGGATTGGGAGTCGGCTACTTTTACATTGTGTGTTCTGTCAGTAAGCCAGTTTGCAACCCATTGAGTGACACAGGGATTAATGCCCAGCTTAGTAAGTTTATCTATGAATCCAGAGTGGGGGATAGTGTTGAAAGCCTTGGCGAGGTCCAAGTAGGCTGTGTGAACCACCTTACCCTCGTCCATGGCTCTGGAGACTGATTCGAAGAAGTTGATCAGGTTCAGGAGGCAAGATCGGCCCTTCACAAACCCAAACTGGGTGGGGTCCAGTGTTTGAAGGTTACCAATGTCTTTGATTATAAGTTCCATGATAATACATTCCATGGCCTTGCAAATTAGACTTGTCAGATTGATGGGACGGTAGTTCCCATGATCCAAAGTGGATCCCCCCTTGTGGAGTGGGATGACTGTAGCTGTGAGCCACTCTGTGGGCATGAAGCCTGAGGTGAGGCTATGATTAAACATTACACATAGGTGAGGTGCCAGTTCATTTTGTAGTTCATGCAGTACACAGCCCAGTATGTCATCTGGTCCCATGGATGCTGCATTCCTGGCTTTGGAGAGTGCGGTATTTACCTGAGTGGCCACGATTATTGGAATTTGGCATTCTTTCAGTATTGAGATGGGCCCTTTAGGGGTAAGAGGGGGTTGAAGTTGGCACTGAATCCATCTGCCAGGATATTGGCAATATCCTTGGGATCCGTATATCTAGTGCCATTCTGCTGTAGCTCAGAGCAGATCTGTGTATTGTCATTTAGATTCTTGACATAGCTATAGAATGCCTCGTGGTTGTCTTTGGAATCTTTGGCAATTTTGTTTTTTTAACTAGCTTTGGAAGATTTTATGAGGGATCTCAGCTTTCTACTGAGGCTGGTGAGGGAGTTTTTTGAATCCTGGGTTTCTCCTCTTTTCTGCAACAGTTTCTTCCTACTGTTGTACAGCTTGTTTATGGCAGGGGACCACCAGATTGGCTTCCCTTTTTTACAGGACAGCATTGTGGTTCTATTTGGGATGGCTTGGTCTATTCATGAGTGAATGTGCTCATACAGCACCTTAGTGTAGGATTCAGTAGTAGAACTTCCAGTTCCCATCTGTATGGGTGTCATGAAGTTTGTTTCTTTTGACTTGAGAAGCATGAAGTTGGCTTTGGAGAAGTTTTTTACAGATGTTTCCTTAAAGGGGGGGTGGGGGTGGGAGGTGGATGTCAAGGGTGATTAGCTTATGGTCTGATCTGACCAACAAGAGGGTGACCACTGGTGTGGAGCATCGATGTCCCTTGTTGGCAATGACCAGGTCTAGAATATTGGTACCCCTGGTGGGACTATGAATTAGTTGCTCTAGGGCATTGGAATTTATGAATTCCAAGAACCGTTGAGCAAAGGTGTTGGTACAGGAGTAGTTTTCCCAGTTAATGACAGGGTAGTTGAAATCACCCAGTATTAGGGTGTTTGGTTGTATCTTAATATTTTCCAGTATGTTTAGAAAGGTGTAGTGAGAATCTTGGGACATGGTGGGGATCTGTAGCGAGCTGCAATTTGTATTGCAGTCTTACCTAGTGTAAGTGTAGATCAATATGTGTGTATATACCTTTAAGAAGCTATCCAAGGGCTTGCACA
The DNA here is from genome assembly GCF_019279795.1 of Protopterus annectens. NCBI lineage: Eukaryota > Metazoa > Chordata > Ceratodontiformes > Protopteridae > Protopterus > Protopterus annectens. The sequence continues at coordinate 1,090,855,471 of NC_056745.1, forward strand.
AGTGTATAAATACTCAGCATGTGCAAGTCTGACTGCCATTTTGTAGTTAGCTGTTGAGATGTAAGCATGTATGTTTTTGTAAGCTCTGTCTGTTAACTAGTTTGTTCATATTTAAAGATGCTGCTAGCCATCCTGATGTGTTTGTATGTATTAAAGCATCTAAATGAAACCTCAAGCCTTCTTACTTTATGTATTAGAGACAAATGAGCGACAATCAGTATAGAGGCCTATTTTAACATAAGCTTTAGACTCCATATATAATTTGCTTATAATGTTGATAAATTCTTCAGAAAATTCAAAAAATCTTATTTTTTGATTTTGTCCTAGTTTAATTTCTCCAAGTATTTTGGGTTATTAGTCCCATGATGGAAATGGACCCCCATTGCTAAGTTGAAGTATGTTTCAAGTTTATGAAATTAGTATTGCATCAGTCTTTGATGTTAGACAAAGTGCTCTTCATAGCACCCACAATGTGTGCCAGAACTGACTCCTATAATTCATATGGAGTTACATGCATCAGTAGCATATCTAAATATGACTGTAGATTCTTTTTTTATGAGACCCATTGCTCCTACTACTGTTGGAACTGTTTAAGTATCCTTCATGCACATTTTCCTCATTTCTGCCTGCAAATCCTGGTATTTTATGACTTTATGTCTCTTTGTGCATAAGACATTGCAAGCACTGGATGTAGCAATATCAATGATCAATGCTACTTTTTTCTTCTTAGTATATGTGGTTTTCTCACATCTATTTTCTGAACTGTTGGTAATGGATGATATCATGTGAAATAAACTTTTGATTTTTCAATTTTCTTTTTAATTTCTCCAAGACTTTTAGATTTCTTATACCATGGTAAGAAAGGACCCCATCCCTAGATCAAAGTTTGATTAAAATTCATAAAATTAGTATTGTTTAAATATTTGATGTTAGCCAAAAGTTCTCTTCGCAGTACCTGTAAAGTGCCCAAGATTGACTCCTACTCCACTTCAAACGGAGTTACATGTATCAGCAACATATCTAAATACAACTGTAAATTCTTGTTTTATGAGACCATTGCTCCTACAACTAATGTAACTGTCTAGGTATCCTTCTTCCATATTGCCCTTGTTTCTGCCTGCAAATCTTGGTATTTTATGACTTTGTGTCTGTCTGTATATAGGACACTGTAAACACTGGGTGTAGCAATTTATATGATCAATGCTAGTTTTCTCTTGTTTTTCTGGACTACTGTACTATATCTGTTTTTCTCACATCTATTCTTTGAACTGTTTAATCGAACGTCTCTTTGCTGACACATAAGCAGCTAACGCACTAAAGCACGAATGCTCAGAACATCGAATACTTTCTTTGTGAAAGAAATTGGTAGCACTAACAAGCAAACACACACACACACTTTCAAACATTACAATGTGGGGGCTTTGCCCCCCACATTCCCCAACATAGGGGTTGTGCCCCCACCCCCCTAACTTAATATACCAACTCTGAGATCGCACTACAGTGGGGAAAGGGGCAAACACGTGGGGAAGGCCAAGCGATTTCTTTCCCAGGGAAAGAAATCGCTGTTCTGAGCATTCGCACTTTAGTGCATTCGCTCTTTATGTGTCGATGAAGAGGCATTCAATTAAATGCTTCTTCGCTCTTCTGATATAGATCCCATTATTCTATCATGCTGTGATGTAACCAGAGTTAGATCTTCTACACTAAATCCTCCACTTTGCAGGTAATCCATTCCTTCAGTTTCTATTTCTTTAACTGCTCCATTACTGATCATCTTTTCTACTTCCCCTTTGTTTTCTTATTTTTGTATTGTAAAATGTTCCATATCTGGATGAATTTGCCTTTATTTCTCTTCAAATATCTTTGGCACTTCTTTTTTTTTTTTTTGCATTGATTGGTTTCACTTTCTCCTTTGCATAAATATTGCTCCATATTAAATCTCTTTTTCTTCCCATGTCCATATTTCTTCTTCAGATGTCTCCCACTCCTCATGTTTCTCCTTACTTGGGGGACTCATTGTCATATCATGCTGTGACATAACCTGTGTTAGACTTTCTACACTAAATACTTCACTTTGCAGGTATGCCATAACTTCAGCTTCTATTCTTTTTTAACTTCTACTTTACTAACCTTCTGTTCCATGTTCTCCCTTTGTGTTCTTATTTTATGTATTGTGAAATTTTCCATATATGGATGCCTTGGCCTGTATTTCTCTTTGAGTATCTTTGGAGCTGCTTTTTTGTATTAATTAATTTGGTTTTCTCCTATGCATACATATTGTACCATATCAAACCACTCTTTCTTGCCCATGTTCATATTTCTTTTTTCTAACTTTCAAATATCTCTAGATTTTGTTTTTATATTTTTGCACTTCCTCAGTCACTTCTTTTTTACAAACAGCCCAAGGTTTCTTGGTCTACATAACATTTTTCAAGAATCCATTGCATTAATGAATACATATTTGCATATGAAGCTTTTGACAGTTTTTTTTGTGCAAGTATTTTTCTTTCCTCTAATTTTTCTCTAATCTTTTTGCATATATTCTGCATGGAATTTCTGGGTTTTTTGCATAATAGTAACAATAAATACTTTCCTTCTTATTCCCAATAGCCCACTCTATAACCTTTAAGGCTCTTTTTTGGCCCGTCAGTTTTTGTGATTTTTGTGGACTACTGCTTCCATTCACAACAAAAAGCCACCCTCATTGTAGGAATGTTTCCATATCTTAAGGACACTATACTGTCATTTTTTTTTCAGTCCTGGCACTAGTGCACCTACCAGGATTGGGCATTTTTTTATCCTGGGACTTGTGTATGCAGCTGTCTTTTTTTTTGTTTCTTAACCTACTTCTGACCATGATATATGGTATACAAAAATACAGTCTATATATCAGTGTTGTATTGGTGAGATTTTGTGAAAATAGGGTCTACTTCATGAGGCAGACATCAAGACTTGAGGATGAATTCATTTCCAGCAATACCACTCTCCTTTGCTTGCTGATGTTATGACCTCTCCATTTGGACCCGGATATTTCAGTATAAGCTTGATGATGCTAAAACAATTGATTTTAATAATAGAGATTTATTCTCCTCACTTACTAATGTTTCAACTCACTAGTTTCAATGAAAGTCCAACAATTGTTATCAAATTTTTTATTAAAAGACAATCACACTGTATAATTTAGATAGGCTTTTTATATGAAATATCATGATTAATAATAGAAACCCTATACTCATATTTTTGCCACATATTTTCTTTCCTCAGCATTTAAAATCATTAAGTAGTTATTTTATTGTTCTTTTACTGTATGCAATAATAAACTGTAAGATATAGCTTAATTAGATTTGGTCAGTACTTTTTCAAATGTAATAATAGTTCCTTTGTCTAACAAGTTATGCCACAGTATCATATTTTTTAAGGGTTTCTGTGTCCCTGAGGTTATGGCTGTCAATAAATTCTATTGTATGGGCAACAGAGAAAATTGAAACGTTTCATATTTAAATTGACAGAATAATGTAGATATAATTGTAAAATTATTTCATGGTTATATCAATGTATGTAAAATACAATTTTGGAAGATGGCTTCTTTCAATATAACCCTTTAATAAGTAAAATATGTGTTATTTGCTATTTCAAGTTTATTGGAATCATTATCCTTAAAGGGATGTTTAATAATCTGTTCATGTATTCTTCTACTGACTGGAGTAAAGAGGATCTAGCCAAAGTGCAATCATGAAGAAACAGCAGCTACAGGAAAATATTTTAAGTCAGGTAATTTAATCCTACCATATTCCCATGGTCTAGAATAACTTTTATATAATATTCTAGGTTTCATGGGATGCCATAAAATTAAACTAGTATTTTGTTTCTGTTTTTTTTTAATTGTTTCTCCTGACATTAACACTGCTGATTGCAGTAAGTATGGAATCTTAGGTAATGTAATCACTATGATAAACTTTAATCTCTCCTTAAACATGTTGACATTAATCCATCCACTGATTAAGCAAACATTTTCAGTGAGCTTTATAAAATTATTGTTAATACTTTAGTTAATATACTTAATCTTTATCCCCAAATATATCTAATTATTTCCCAGTTATAATTATGCTTATCTTTTAATGATTATATTTATTCAATAACAAACTTTCAGTTTTCTTATCATTAAATTTCATTGATGAAACTTTTCAAAATGCAACAGTTTCTTCGTTTAATTTGTTAGCTGATTTCCTTGTATTTTCTGCAAAGACTTTCAATATGGATCTTTACTTTTTTGCCTTAATGTGGTTAGCAAAGGGTTCAGTCACTAAGACAAACATCAGAGGTGACAGGTGGCACTACTACTTAGTTCCACTACTCAGATTAAATACTTGAGGAATATAGAGACCTAATTTAGAATAATCTTTAAAATGCACATATAATTTGCTTATAATATTGATAAATTCTCCAGGAAATTCAAAAACTCTTAAAGTTTTGAATAAATAATTCCAATTAACTGAATTAAATGCCTTTTCAATATCTAAACTTATCAAGGACAACTTTTTGCTCATATTTTCTGCTACACAAAAAAACAGTAGTCACTCTTTTAATATTGTCATAAGTTAGTCTATCAATAATAAAGTCAGTTTGATCATTTTTTATGTAATAATGTCCATAGTATCCCTTTACCTTGCAGTAAGTATGGTAGTAAATATCCTATAGTCAACTTTAATGAGAGAGATTTCCCTCTAAGAAGAAACCAAATGCTTTCCTTTCTTTTTATTGCATAAGAATTGGAAAAATTAATGCGTACTTCTGTGAAGATAGTACATAATTCACATTTAACTTGACAGGAATGCAAAACAAATTAAGGCAATAAAACGTGATCAAAAAAGTTTATATCTGCAGTTAAACCATCTAAACCTGTTGCTTTACCATTTTTGCATTTTTTGCATGTTTAAGTTTTTTCAGTGATATCACTCTATTTATAAGAGACAAAAAGATAAGCATACACCAGGACCACTAGTAGGACTCAGCAAGAAAAAGTTTTAATTGTATTCAACAGTCAACAGTCAACAGTTTAGCAGTTTCATCCAGCTAAAGGGCTTCTTCAGAATCGAATACAACCTGTACAAACACACCTATTTATATATATAAATAACCACATGACATACATTAGTGTGGAAATTTAAAGGTACCAAGAAAAAAATAAAGAACATGTAGAAAATAAATACATTTTAAGATGGTGATGATAGAAATACAGTCATTCTGCCCTGTGGATCATCCTGAAACCAAACTGAACTGCTAGACAAGTTCTCTGACCTCAGTTTATAACTCCCATGGCCCATCCCTGGGAACTGGATAAGTCCTTACTACAAGGGTACTTGCACATGGCTTTTATTATTATTGGTTTAAAACGTAGAAATAAACTGTTATAAAGAAGCAGTTGTGTATACTTTGGCATGTTCTTGCAACCAGTTTTATATAAGACAAAATCTTGGAAAATTTAAGGTAAGGATGCAGAGGGATGTCTGAGCTATTGAAAATAATAAACAGGAAAGAATCTGAACATGTCACTTAAGTTTAAAACATTTAAGATGTATTTATAGTCTCAAGGGGACAATTTGGGAAAACGTAAAGTTGAAAATGCAGGATATATATATATATATATATATATATATATATATATATATATGTGTATATATATATATATATATATATATATATATATATATATATATATATATATATATATATATCTATATATATATACACAGTGAGTGTATTCTGAAGTTTGGTACTATAACACCTTACTGGCTTGATACAAAAATAAATTACAAATATTTACTGTGATATTTTCATGTACTAAAACATTTTTTGTCTTAACTGCTCTTTGTTTCTGGTGAGTCAGTTTAGTGATATAGTCTATGTGATTTTAGAAATGTTTATTTTCTGAGAAGGCTGTGGATGCTGAAGCACTAAGATGTGACTGCATAAAGTTGTGACTTCTGAAGGCTGTGTAACTTATTATTATATATTCAGTAAAGTGTTGCTGAATATTAACTATTGCCTAGGCCTGACTAAACTCTTCTGTTAAAGAACAAGCTGTCATTATCTCAGCTTCACTAACTGACCATTTGGCAGTCATATTTCATTTTGAATGGGTTACATCTGTAGGTTAGAGGGCCTCATGGTAAGTACATCCTTTAATCTTCAAGGATCTGTATCTTCTTTAGTAGATGCAGTGGAGAGGCATTTTGTGAAGGCAATTCCTTTAACTGTATTTCAAGAAGGTAGT
>NC_056745.1:1090866744-1090881744 GCF_019279795.1 Protopterus annectens
GAAACCTAGCTAAAACATGAAATAACTGACAGCAAAATTATTCCATCAGGTTTTAACAACTCAGAGTAGATGGTATTGCTATTATTTATAAAAACAACCTAGAAATGAATCCAGCCCATCTAAATATACCAACATTTAATAATGTTGAGCTTCTGACTACATACCTTAACATCAACCAAAACAAACCTATATGTATCTAAACAGTATACATCCCACCAGCAGCAACTTTACCACAGCTGAAAATATCCTACACTGATTATCTGACAATATCCCTAGGAAACATTCATCTTAGGTGACCTGAATATTGACTTGCAATCCATAAACAGCAGCAATCCAAAGGACTCTATTCACCTATTTGGCTTTACTCAACTAATAAGCTCCAGCACCAGACTCAACAAAAGCACTAACAGGCAGTCTATGCTGGAATGGATATTTACAAACAACCCCCATAACATAAAATCATGTGGTTGCCTACCAGCTACTATAAGTGAGCACCTTCCAACCTATGTAATCAGGCAACAACATGGTTCACCCAAACAAACAATCTATAAACAAGATACAATTTAGCCAAATTTGGCAAAGACACATTTATTCTACCCCTGCCCAACTGCAACTAGAATGTATTAACAGTGATGCCCCTAGATGAAGCAATTTCAATTACACCTTTCTAAAAATACTAAATAATTTAGCACCAGTTAGGACAAGAAGGGTAAAAACTAAATCAGCACCATTGCTGACAAAAGAAACTAAACAGCTCATGCTGTAAAGAGATAAAGCATGTAAAGAATGGTATAAAAATAAAACACAACATGCCTACCAAAATTTTAGATATTTCAGAAACAGTAGCACGATTCTTGTTAAATCTAGTAAGAAATCATACTGCAGTAATCTGCAACAAAAGCACAGAAACAACCCCAATATTTTTTGGTCATCTCTAAATAAACTATTACTCCCTGACCTTCACTTCAAACAGGAGAGAGTCCATTGCCACTCAGTTTAACACTCCTTTTATCCAGTCAGTTATATCACTAATCAATGACCACCTCATTTCCCCTCTCCAACTTCTATCTGCTTTCGAAAGCAACACATTGGGGGTAATGCAATAAACCCTACATGATTTTTTGTGTATGCATCATGATGCAATACATACATCAGCGCGAACAATTTGAGATTCAGTAAGCCTCGCTCAATGGTGCACAAACATGCGCAAATAAGGAAAGATCTGTGTAATGCAAATCCCTGCATAAGCAGGTGAATTATATGCAAATTAGGCACTGGAAGCAATCCAGCAACCAGAAAGTCATCTGTATAGACTCTGTGTCTGTGTTCCTAATGTATGCTGAAACTTTTTGCACACAGGAGTCTACACAGACAGTAGGGTATGAAAATGTCTACAAATATGGATGTAACTTCTCTGAAAAAGGTATATCACAAGGAGCACTGTGGAGAAATACATTGTGAATGTGGAAAAATGCACTGCAAAATGTATAATTAGTAATAATTTATTTTAATAAATCTCCGCTTGTTTGTTTCTATGCACCACAGTGTGCAAATTCACTTAATGTAGAAGAAAATCCATACAAAAACAATTTGTAAATGTATGTCACAAAAATGTACTATAGGACCTTGCACTGGGTCTGTATAATGGTGCATTTGTGCTGTTACCTGGCACACATGAGTATGATCTGTGTAGTTTCCAGGCTGTCATCACAAATATGTATGTAAATGAGGTGACTTTGTTGAACTGCTAAAATGAGCAACTGTGCCTGCAGATCCCTTTTGTGTAGGCTCCTACACAGGGTTGGCATTCCCAGTGAATGTGGATGATATCACTTTTTGTTTTCATATTTACTTTTAGCAGATTTTGTGCTAGCTGCATGTATTTGCATGGGTGCACTGCATAGCTAATCTTGTTTGCGCAACTGACCCCCAAGGCACAGTGGTGATGTAGGAAGCTATCAGTTAAAACCAGAACTATTCAACTGAGAATATTTACCTTTGTATGCTAAGCTATGGGGTGTGCACCACCATGGTGGACAAATAACTAGGGCCTTTAAATCATGTTAATTATATTCTAAGCAGGTGACATGCATCCACATTAGCTAATCCCACATGGTGGACCTACACCACAACTGTATAAATTATGCATACACCCTACATTCTTATTTTCCTTAAATACTTGAACCAGTGGCGTTCAGACCTGGGAATTTTAAATTAATAATGCTAGGGGTTGCTGCAGCTATTCTACATCTGCATGAGCTAGGGGCTGAAGTCAATTCTGCTGGTGGTGATGACCATAGGCCTAGGCTAAGGAGGAGTAGAGTGTTCAGGCCCAGGGTAACCTACCAGGAGCTACATGAGCTGGAGATCATAGAACGCAACAGTGTGGACAGGGACATATTACAACAGCTGAGTTCTGCCACCCTCAACTCAGAACCAGTGCTAACAGAGGGGAGCCCATCCCAGTGGAAACTAAGGTATGTGTAGCCCTTAGAATACTAGCTACAGGTACTTTTCAAAGATCAATTGGGGACATGATGGGTGTCTCACAGGAGTCTGCATCCAGGATACTCCACCAATTTTTGGATGCTATGCTCCCACATGGCAGTAAGCACATATCTTTTACCCTTGACCCTGAGGTGAGGGCCACCACTATGCAACACTTCTACCATATAGCATACTACCCTGACTACTGGGTGTCATAGATTGCACTCATGTACACTTCAAGGCACCACCTGGTGAGCAGGGTAGAATCTACATTAACTGCAAGGGTTACCACTTCATCAACTGATAAATCATGTGCAATGCCCAGGGGATTATCATGAGTGTGTGTGTGTGCTAACAACCCTGGCAGTTATAAAAACTCCCATATCTGGCACACATCAGTTTTAACAGATATTTGCCAGGGGGAACATCCCACAGGGTCATTTACTGGGGGATGCAGCCTATACCTTGGAACAGTGGATGATGACACCCATCAGAAATGCACACAGACTCCCACAGAAGAATGCCATAATGGGGCACCAGCACAAACTAGGAACATCATAGAGCAGGTGTTTGGGCTTCTGAAGACAGGGTTCTGGTGCCTCAATATATTTTATTTATCTATTTATTTTACATTTCTTGACTGGGATAGTCCATCTGGGTGTGAGCCCATTTTTAGCAAAGGTCCAGGGATAAAAGCTCCAAAAATAATAATAATAATAATAATAATAATAATAATCAATATCTGATGAATCCTTGCAGTATACCCCAGCCACATGTGCACAGATATTCACAGTATGTGCTATGCTACACAATCTGATTCTGTGGAAACAGCTGTAGCAGGATCAGCAAAAGGAAGGGATACACAGACCCCCAGCAGTGCCTAGGTCACCACAGCCACAGTCACAGGATGACTTGGAGGAGGAACCCCCTGCCGATGTCCTTGTAGACAGACATAGGCATGCCCAGTACACCCTTGCATTGGCTGAGAGACAAAGCATAGCACATTCACTGACAACCTAGGGACCTAGGATCTAGCACCTCACTCCTACTCACATACAGATAGTAACAATGATGCCAGCCAACTCACACATTCTGTACCTATCCATGTATTGGCTGTATACTGCTTGCTCACACAAAGGCAGCCCTGAAAAAACAGTCTTATCAACTGCTGTACTTGCAAGGTAAGTCCATAATGTACACAGTAGTATAGTGGATTGCTGTGTTAGGTCATCATAGCTATGGGCTGGATACAATATGGAGGCTACTATACTGGCATATTTGGACAGATAGTACATCCACATGAAACTACTGACAACCATTCCACTAACATGTCACCATTTGTAGTCAATAGGCCTCATGGATGGAATTGTCATGCAGTCCTACTGCAACAGATTACTGGTACATCATTCAAGGGACATGTTGGAAAGGAAGGTTAACTGATAGACTACTGTGTGTCCTGGCAGAACATGTGTGTTACTGCCCCACCCCGCATAACAGTTCTGTTCTCATGTAACTGCCATAACACTAAAGTTTTGCAGTATAACCCTTCACACAGGTAGTATGCCACACATCAGTACAGTAGTGCACAATCTGAACATACATTTCAAGTGTAATTTAATTGAGAATAGCACAGTACATATTTATGCAGGTGATAATGTGATGAATAATTCCTTACTCATCTTCCAGCATCTGTGGCTCAAAGGAAAAAGGCAGGTAAGTTGTGTGATGATGTCTAGGGTTCTAATCCTAACATGCATGATTATTATGCATGTGAAGTAGCAATATATATATATATATATATAGACTGCCTCTGTGTTTGCTATACTAGTATGATTCTATTTTACATAGTAATTACACATGTGCATCTGTGCCATGGTTCTAAGACCTATTTAATAAGTACATCATTACTAACGGTTAACTTATTAGCAGAATTGTAAAGGCTAGGATATAAAAACATATATCAGCATGTGTATGTAGAAAACATATCCAGTGCCTCCTGGAACATGATGTAGTATAACAATATAATAACAGTTATGAATGAAGGATTGCGCTGTGATGCGATTCATGTGGAATTGACAGACTCATATGCAACACACTGATCACTACATCAAAACAACTAGGTATTGATGCACTATACAGAAGATGGATAGCTGCATGGCTTACATATAGGACATGGCAATTATCCTACAGCAGTTGGACAAGTGATATTTATGGTTACAGTCAGGGTGTCCCACAGTGCTCTGTTCTAGGCCCAACTCTGAGTTTAGTTGTCTGAAGGCCTATCTTTCACATCACAGTTGTTCTACAGTCTGTATGCAGATGGCTTCAGATTGGATATACTGTTTAAATGTGTTACAAATTGTACATGTCTGCACAAGAGCTGGGCCACAGGAGTATCAGATGCTGTTAAATACATTAAAAAGTAAGCATATGACATTTGGAAGAGAAAAAGAGAAAGGTGACTATTAAATGCAGTACACAGTGATTGAAACTGTAGAATAAGAGATGAACTGGGTATGCAGACATATCCAAATTGGAGTTTTCCAAGTCATCTCAGACTCCTGGCCTAGAGTACACCTAGGTATGGGATGGAGTCAGTTTATGCAACAGGAAGTCTTAGGTTTCAGCAGTGCACCTCCCATTTGTGAGCTGCTAAGCAATGTGCAAACAAGCCAAATGCCACTGAGCATGCTCACACACAGTTCAACCAAGTGCAAATCTTTTGCCCCATGCACTATTTTGTTTAGTAAAGTATATTTATCTTATACATCTCTATACTTATAAACAGATATATCTATGTATATATGTGACTGTGTATGTCTGTATTGCCTTACATACACGGATCATGGATAGTAAAGCTGCAATATGACATGCAAAACATTGGAGGAAGGGATACAAGAAAAGGCTCAACATTACATAATGCACTCTCAGACATTTGCAACTGCACAGACCAACATGTGTTGCAATCTTAGGACTATTGGGATATCTGAAGTTCACAGTTCTGGCTGTCTTCACCCATGATGTGTAAATCATACCACATGTGACAGCAGAACACAATGTACTGTGCAACACACATAACCATGAGTCACACCTCTGTACATGAAAACAGATGGACAGTGGTGAGTCATACCACATCACCCTAACAGACCATGTGGAACCCTTGAAATGTATGGCATGGCATAGGAATACATACACATATTGTGAAGTCATATGTATATAGCTACACCAGCAAGAACACCCACATTCACTGCAGCTCTCTGTGTCTGTTTCATTTCAACAAACGCACACATCAATAACTGTGCAACTGATGTAATGTTTTATGTTGTGTGCCCACTCACTGCCTGTGTAAATATTCTTAAGCTACAGGCCTCTCCAGCCACATGCAAATAGACTCATATGCCCAACACAGGATGTTGACGCATAGTTAAGCTACAAAACAGTTACCTCACTGTTAGTCTACTAGCTGCAATTGACAGTAGGAAACTGTGTTATTATGCAACCCTATCAACCTGTTAAACACAGAACTTCTTTATGTTCTCTATGATAACATCAACTGCAGTCATTTGCAATATCACAGTAAAGCTGTGCTGCTTGCAATAAGTACTGTGATCTGTAGTGTATAACATTAGATAGGTAGGGGTTCTGATGCCACTCCACCCCAACTGCTGTGTGTGTAGGTGCATCCCCCTTCCAAAAATAGCTAAGTTTAGAACTGCGATGGGTCTACACATTTTGGTCTTTGCATGTGGCGCAGGCCCACAAAGTCTTCTCCCTCACAAGGCCTGCTGATGTCATCTACCATTTGAGTACCTAAAGCTAGGTCAAAGTTTGCACTTCTTGGCCTTTGCATGTGACACAGGCCCCCAAAGTCATCCCCTCACAAGGCCTGCTGATGTCATCTACTATATGAGTATCTAAAGCCATGTCAAAATCAGACTTTAGCAGTGGTGTGTGCAATAAGTACTGTGGTCGGTAGTTTGTAAGACTAGATAAGTAGGGATTCTAATCTCCCCCCAATCCACTTGCTGTATGGGTGTGTATGTGCATCTCTCTACCAAACATATTTAAATTTAGAACTGCAATGAAGCTGCACTTTTGGCCTTTCCACGTGACATAGAGCCCCAAAGTCTTCTCCTCCACAAGGCCTGCAGATCTCATCTACCATATGAGTACCTAAAACCATGTCAAACTCAGGCTTAAGCTGTTGTGTGTGTAATAACTACTGTGATCTGTAGTGTGTAAGACTAGTTAGGTAGGGGTTCTAAACTCACTTGCTGTGTGCATGTACGTGCATCTACACATAAAACAAGTGTGTATTCCACAATGCCTTAAACAGAGGCAGGATTTTGCACAATTTTTGGGCCTAGCAGATTGTGCAGGCCTTTGAACCTTTCTCCACCACAAGGCCTGTTGATGCCACCTACTATAAGAATACCTAAAGCAATACCAATGTTAGATTTAAGCCATAGGGTGTGCAATAAGCACTGTGATCTGTAGTGTATAAGACTAGATAGGTGGGGGTTCCAAACTCACACCAGCCCATGTGCTGTCCAATGTCCTGCATAAATAAGGAGGTAATGGTCTAACTGCATCCACGTTGGTGTGTGTGGATGTTAGTCATTGTTTTACATCAGCCTATGGTATCATATCATTATTTGAATGTAGTACAGTAATGGTCTTAGGGCCCTCAAATGCCTAGCCACCTTTTATCTTTAGTAACATGTTCAACACCTACTGCCCCAGTCCAGGGTGTACACAGATGGAAAGAAGTTAGTCTAATTATGGTCACCCATCCAGTTATACAGAATGCATCTGTAAAGGGCCAATCAGGTGCTGAATTTGACATGAAGTGGAAGTGTGTTCCAAAGGTGTGTTAACCTCTGGTAGACAATTCTCACACTCCAGCAGGTTTTACAAAAGTTATATAGTAGGTTAATATCTTAACTGGTAGTAAACTGGTTATCCATGTCACTTGACGCATGTGCAGCATGTCCAATAAAGCAAGGCCACAGATTGACTCATAAACAAAGCTGAGATCATCTCTGAGTACTCTGTTTGACACATACTAAATTAATGGTGATTTCAGACAATCCCATAGAACAGATGCTGAAGACTTGCATTCCCCTTGTAAGGAAGCTTTGTGGTTTCCCCAGTCGCCACTACTGTTTGATGAGTAACATACCAAAAGGAACATTACACTCAAATATTGTCCTGATGAGAGAAGAGTACATGGAGATACTAACTATTTGTACTGGAGACAATGCCCTCATGTATGACATGAGCAAGATATAATGACCTACTCACTATTATGTAGACATGGTGATCTACGTTATTATAGCTGTCAACATGTCTCACTAGGTCTCTCTCCCCTGTGTATGTACTTAAGGTGTCGCTATTTATCTGGTACTTAACAGCAACATCCCTGCTACCAAAATGAGTGATATTGAGTTTAAGTCCATGTGTTTGGCAACAATCATATGTCCATGTAATACTGTAATGTAGGATGTTGCCATACTATGTATATTGTAGAACTGCACACAGTTAGCAGGCATAATAAAATGTTAGACATAGTCATTTACATTGTGCTTGTACTTTGGTGAAATGGATTCCAAACGGTAGGTGACCAGGAACAGAAGCCTCTGGAACACCACTGGTTACAGCTCAGCTATTGGAGGTGTCTTCCCCTATTGGACTATAATACTTGTATCAGTGATGCAGTTAACAACCCCTATAATGATAATGGGGATCAAGCCTAGTTGAGTGTGTTTTTTGATGATGCCTGCATGGAGTATAGTGCCAAATGCCTTCTCTCAGTGCACAGATTTCCCATCAGTCAGGTCCTTGTTGACTGTCTCAAAGAAGTCCACTAGGATTAATAGGCATGATGTCACTTTAACAAATTCAAACTGAGTAGGGACAAGTAACTGAATGTTACCTACATTTTGGTTGATAATATCCATGATGATCTGCCCCATGGCCCTTCAGATATGGATAATGAGGCTGATATACATATAGTTTGTGGATTCAGTGCATGCACCACATCTGTGCAATGGAATAACCATGCCTGCTTACCAGTCAGCTGTGATGAAACCATTGGTTATACTATGATTAGGAGGATACTCCAAGGGTGTTACAAGTCCATGTTGGAGCCCATGTAGGGTGCAACCTGGGATGTTATCAGATCCCATACATGCTGTGTTTCTGTCCTTGGAGAGGCCAGTTATGACATGCCCTTCAGAGATACAAGGTAGTGGACTGGTGGTAGGTATATCATGGTGTATGTGTAGTGGGGACAGGGGAGTAAGGTCTTTGCAGACCCAGTCAGTCAAAAGATAAGATATGTCTAGAGCACCAGTATATATGGTATGATGAAGTACAAGTTTGGCACGAAACTATGCCTTTCCTTTTAGGTTACATATGCAAGTATAGAATGCCTTGTTGCACTTTCTGGGGGGGGGGCTAATTTGGAATGATATTTTGTTTTGGTAGAATTCACAACAACTCTTATTTGCTTGTTCATGCAGATGAGGTAGTGTTCCATTTCAGGGGGCTCCCTCTCTCCTACTTTTAAAAAGCAATGTCTCCCTCTTATTGCAAAGTCTGTTAATGGTAGTATTCCACTGGGCAGGTTTGATCTTCCATAATGAGCTTATGTTGCACCTATCAGGTACAGCCAATTCAATGCAGTTATGCAGGTGTTTGTATAAAGCATTGGTGTACAGCTCAGCATAGTTGCTAGTTCCTTCTGAGGGGAGAGGTGCAGTGAAGCTATTGATACCATCCCATAAGAGGTTATAATCTGCTTTGGTAAAGTTTATTACTCTATCTTCCACAAGGGGGGGTGTCATGTGTGATATCCACCTTGAATGAGACCAATTAGTTGTCATATCTCACAAGGTAGGAGCACACAGTGGGGGTACTACAGTGGTCCTCCATATTGGTATGCACCCCATCCAGCATGTAGGCTCCCCTTGTGGGGGTGTCAACCAACTGGTCCAGGGCATTGTGATTAATGATGTTGGGAATATTTGTGCAAGTGAATCTGAGCATGACTAATACACCCAGTCAGTGGGTATTTAACATCACCCAAAATAATAGTGTCCAGATTTATTTTGATAGATTCAAGTAGGTGCAAATAAGCAGAGTGGGTGTTCTGATTCATGGAGGGGCTCCTGTAGCTGGCAATTACTTGAATAGCTGCCTACAAAAAGGCCATACAACCTGAGTTGTCTCTAGGGGATCATATTGTGTAAGCAACCTGGATCTGTATGTATCTATAATGAATATTGACACACTGATCCCATTAATTTGCATGCCGTGAGTTTGAAGTCTGCACATGTGGAAGGAATTGTAGACTGCTATGGCTGTGTTGCTTTCCACAACTCTGACCCAGGTGTCTGTGACTGCACAAATGTGTGCATCTACCAAGGTGAGGTCTGCTTCCAGTCAGTGGGGTCTCATGTTGACACTCCTAGCATGTAGCAGCATAACCTTAAGGTTGTTTGTAGATGGGCTTTTTAGATTAGAATTTTGTCCCTGGGACACCACCTAAAAAGGGCACTATAGGGGTGGTGAGAGCCTTGGCCAGTAGCCAAAATTGCATGGGTGACAGATGAAGACCATCTCTGGCAAAGCATTAAGGTCTGTTGATCATATCATACCAGGGTGACAGATAGTGGATCCTCTTCAAATGACAGCAGACTCTAAGCCAATTATTGATGTCAGTCATGTTCTTTTTGCATATAGGCATCATCCCAGGTGAGGTTAAAATGAAGCTGAAGGCCAAGGGCATACCTACCTGAGACACATAGCCCTCCATCTCAGTCATTTTTCTCTTCATACACTCCTGAGAGGTACAGCTCAAGTCGTACACACAAACAGGAACTATGATATAGTCATAACAGTACCTTTTGTTGACAGACTGGTGTGCATATGTAATATGGTGTAACAGGGCACCTCACATAGCGCTGGCCATGGCTTTCCCCTTATGTAGCCTGGTGAGTGGGACATCAAAGTGTCTCATGATGCAATCACATATGAGTAATACGTGTGATCTAATGTCTTGCCTTTGAGTGATGATACAGTGGTGCATGAGCTATTATGTGTACTGTTCTGCAGAGATAGTATTATATGTAACATGTTTGTGTCTGCATTTGTGGGGTATCTGGTGTGCATATCTGTTTCTATTAAGGAGCTGTGCATTTGTAGGTATGTGTGATCTGGGTTTGGGTGGAGTTAGAGGTGAGGTGTGCATGTTGGCAACCTACTCATTGTTATATGTATCACATATTTGCAGTGAAGATGTGGATGTCCTTGCATGCATAGGACACTTGTTCAACAGTGCAGTCCTTACTTTGGCCTTGCACGTCTACAATGCCTGTCAAACAACCATACAGCAAATGGATGAGTTGTGAAATTATGTGGACACAGTGTTGTGTTCTGGGAACATAAATGTACACTATCACATATGCACGACATGTGGTAGGAATGGCTACATTGCCCAAACATGGCCACTAATCTGTAGTAGGCTTCACAATCATGTCATGGCAGATCACCACCATCATGCTGTTGAAGGGCAGGTTACATGACTTGATGTGATACCAAAACTTAACATGGACAACTGCTGTTGTGCAGTTTGCCCAACAACCTTGGACAGCTATGTCGCCTGACATACAACATTATATTGTGATGTTAAAGCTGTACTCCTAATCAACATCAGATCAGTACCCAGTCAAATCCTATGAGGCTTGAAACACAAGTCATAATACATGCAAACCTCAAATGACTGGTCTGATTGTTAATCAAGGCATCTACCCTGAAAAGGCTACAACAAGCCTACATATGCTTTCATCATCTGGGACATGTGTATGGATCAACAAACAGGCTGTGGCCTGCTTCATATCTTGAGCTTGGTGGTAATGTTTTGCTTCTGTTGAGAGACAGAGAAAATGAGCTTTGTATCCCAACAAAGTGATGCCACAGTGAGACCAGCAGTAGTAGTAACCAGGCAGCAGCAATTCAGGATACTTCCCCCTTTTCAGCAGTCATCACAAGGTAATTCTTTGTTTTCAATAGGCACTGCTTGATTAGTGTATAACTTCAGAATATCTGCCTAAATCCTCCATCCTTAGGTTTACAGGGTGTACATATTAGTTTCCCCTACAGTGTTTGACAGTGTTCTGTACAAACTCAGACACCTTGGGTTTCATTTATCTTGGAAACCATGATGGAAATAACTCCAATAAGGAGTTGCATACATGACTTTTCAGGGCCTCTGGATTTAGTATTTCACTGTAGCCACCAAATAAGCATTGTGCTTCAGAAATGGAGAACAGCAACAGTCATCCCTCTGTATAAAGGGGGCCCATCTAAAGACACTGGTAGATGATCAATAGAGATGTAGTACAACCATAAACACTGGACCAATCACAGTTTGATTTAGTCATGAGTAGATCATGGCTACTCTACTTGGTGGACCTATTTGATAAGGTTACCAAATCAATGGATGTGGGAAATATGAATCACTCCACCTACTAAGGCCTGACAAGGAATTTCATTGCTGACAAACTCAAGTGGTTAGGTACAAACCAGTATGTCACCTGGTGGATAGCCAAGTAGCTGACTGACAAGATCCATGACATTAGCGAGGAGTCCCCCACTACAATGAGGCAAGTCACCAGTGGACTCCATCATAAACTGTTCCTCACACTGCTCCTTTTAGGCAATAACTTTTCTACAGGCACGGCCACTGCCAGTGGTCTGTGGATGACTAAATTTGCTTATGATTGCTAATGAGGAGCTGTCATTGCATCTCACACTGACACAAATGTTATCCAGCAGGGGTTGACACAGACATACAGTTGCTGTCAGATCCATGGACCAACAGTAAATGCCAAGAATTGCACAATATTATCCTTTGGGGAGTGATCCAGCCATTGCAACTATTCTATTGACAGCACACTGCTTACAGTTGACCCATTAGTCAGGGACTTATGAACTCTTCGATAGTGATCTAGCCTTTGTCTGAAATTTGTCAGTAATATTGGGTAAAGCATTCCATGTACTCCAACCTGTAAACCAAGGTAGGGCAGGTAAATCCAAGAAAGTTATTTTGTTCCACTGTATTCAGCATTCCTCAGACCTATTATTGAGTGTAATTCCAGCTGTAACATGTAACCAACCAGGCATATCCATCAACTGTACCAGCCACAGAGGTTCCCAGTATACCACTACACGGTGTATGTAACATCTCATATGGAGACTGCCTTAAGGCCCTATCTATTTATTCTGCCTCCAACATGCTTTGGAGGGGAGGTGTATGGCTACCATACAGGGCAGTTTCAAACCCCACTGTGGACCTCCCGCATATCCCCAACATAACTAGCACCAGAATTACCTGTTCTCCTGACCTGAACCTTATTTGTGGTATAAATGGGACATGTTGAACAGACAGGTAAATAACCCAGAGACTACACTCTATATGGAACAGGCTCCCAATCAATGTGAAGCAGAGTTCACCCTAATGTAAATCAAGTGCAAGTTACACATTTGGATGGGGAACAGGACAATCACACATGGTTTAGTACCAATGTCTGGAATGAACACAGATAACGTGGAGACTGCTCATCTCCCACACCCCAGCCTGTAGATGTTTCAGCACCCAAAACCCTGCTTACACTCTTTCAGAGTATTAGCCCTTGTCACAATGTAAGGATGCATGGCTAGGCTTCAAGAAGCCCTTGTGTTCATTCGCATATTAAACACATATGAACCCATGTTCCAATTACCCTATAGTTACTTACCTTTCTGCTGACATTTTCATCTGTGCTGACATTCAATCCTGTGCTCTGACATTGATGGTTTGTTTGTACATGTGTAGGCATAGCTGTGTCCTGCAGAATCCTGACAGGGAATCATAGACTTTCCATGAAACACCTTTCATTGTGTGACCACAAAGCCATTTCTGCAGCATCCATGGTAACATAACCACATGATATGAATCTAGGCTCATTATAAATGGCATTGTGCAATATCTGTAAATGAGCAGTACAAGCAGCATGCAAAAAGACACAGTGGATGATAGGTCATAGTGATGTAGACAGTCACCCTGGGCATCAGACACATAGCTTTATTTCCTTGTGTCCATGAGAAAGATGACAAGAATGTGGCACAGGTATCATCACTTGCACAGTGTGCTGTGTGGGGGTGCAGGAGGCCTAGGATAACCCAATAGGTTGACATGCATGTGTGTGAGTCAGGAAGGGAAGCAGGCAAGAGGGAGCATGGAGATGTGGTGTGTGTGTGTCTGTAGGTGACCTGATTTTGATGGTGGTGTGTGAGTGTGTGCATGAACACAGCCATGCTCAGTGCTAGCCCTATATGTCTGTATGCTGGACAGCAGTGGGCTGTGCATGGTAGAACTGACAGCTCATCTCCACCCCCGAACATGTGAAATGGTCCTGCCAGGAGCTTTATTGGCACTTCCAAACCCAAGGTCAGATGCTGTGATACTACCTGAGGGTGACTGCTGTTGGCTGGAAATATGCCCTCCATGGGAATGCCCAGGACCACAAGCACATGGTCTGCCACATCTTGGTGTGGACAGCACACTCCCCTCTAGAGCACTGGATGTGCTGCCAGTAAGGGAGTGTGATTGTGCATAGCCATGTTAACTCTCAGCAGATGTAGTTGCTGACCTATGTCCACGAGGCCAACGCTCAACTCCATCCAGATGTTCCATCACAGACATCATGCATTCCAAGACTGATTCTTTATAATCTGTCAGGGACAAACCTCTTTCCATTGCATAGTCAACTGTTCCAGGATAATCAGCAATGTGGTGGAGGTGGTCATGGATTACAGACTGTGTTGCATCCATAATCCTGAGCATTCCGCATAAGTACATTTCAGAACATGCCTGTGCCTTCATGATGAGCTGAAACATTTGCCGAGTGACACATGATGAGACACCTACAACAGGTGGTGGAGGGATAGCAGGCCTCCTATGAGCACCCCTATCAATCTATCTTGATGTAACCTTGCTGACTGTTTGGCTATGGCCAGGGTCAATGCTCCCTACAGCCTTGGTAGCCACAATCTCTTGTTCAATGTCCCCACCCACTGACTATCTGATGCCACAGGGGACTGGTTATGCATAGGCATACTGGCTGTGTACAGTGACAATGAGGGTGGATGAGGGATGTCAACTTCTATGTCAGATTCAGCCCCTGCAACCCCTAGCTGTGCCTCACTTTGGCCACCATCATCATCAGACTCTGAAAAGACTCTGACATCAGGTTGTGAAGGGGGAAGAAACCAGCCCCCATGGTCACCTGAGGAAAAAGGGAACAGCATTACATTAATACTCTAACTACTATGCTATGCTATGCATTACTATGTTGCAATATATGCTATGCTATACACACTGCTGTCATTATTACAGACTTATCTAACCTCCAAGCTCTAATAGTTGAACATGAGGACATTATAGTATAAACCAAATCTGTATTTACA
>NC_056745.1:1090886744-1090916744 GCF_019279795.1 Protopterus annectens
TAGTACGCTGATAGTTCTGCCCTTATCTGCTTTGCCCCATCCATGATACAATTACAGGAAATTTCACTGATATTGAAATATAACTAAAAAAATTCTAATTTGCTACTTAATGCCCCACCCAAAAAAAAAAGTTTATGCTATTCATTGCAAAACAACACCTTATCCAGAAACATACATTTCATATCACCTTGGGTAACAGCACAAAAATAGAAACCATAAGCCAAACTAAATTACTCTGAGCCATCATAGATAACAACCTCAAATTTAATCACCCCATACTTTATTCCATCAAGAAAACTCAACAAAAATGTATCTCCCTCTATAGGGCCAAACACTACCTGACAGATCAAGCAAGGATTACCTTCACTGCA
The DNA here is from genome assembly GCF_019279795.1 of Protopterus annectens. Taxonomy (NCBI): domain Eukaryota; kingdom Metazoa; phylum Chordata; order Ceratodontiformes; family Protopteridae; genus Protopterus; species Protopterus annectens. Next base: position 1,090,887,116 of record NC_056745.1, read on the forward strand.
ACAAACCTCTTTTGTTCTCTATTATATGCTTCCATTATTCTTACAAATATCAACATTATATATAAAACTAAACCAGCCTCCTGCTACTACAAAATATCTAAATTTGTTACCACCCAACCTTATAAAACATTCCACTGCCTTGCATTACAACAATTAAGCCCAAATGAACTCCCAAACCAATTGACATACTCAAAACTAATCATTGCCCAAAATCTATTTTACTCTCTGGACAAATGCTCAGCATTACAAAATACTCTACCATTCATCCACTAGAGACCTTCACTCAAGCAGTAAACTCTTACTATTTATCAGTAAGACATTCAACACTGTTGGAGACTATCTCTACTCCAATTATGTGTCAAAACTCTGGAAAGAAATACTCATTCAGTTAAAACAGAAAGAAAACTTAAATAGTTTCAAAACTTTGTTTAAACAGCACCTATATCAAAGATGGCTTTGTTCTTCCTGCTCACCTGGATAGCTTTACTCAGATTATATCTCTCCAACTCTTAAGCCATTTTGCTTCCCAATCTTTTGTATCCTCCTCATACTGCACTGATTTACTAAACTCTTACTCTTTCACCTTCATGACACCCCAACACTAATATTTCCTCATCTATCCATTTATCTTCTGGATCATTCCATAATTTATCCTTTCATATCTCTCTTATCAACAGTTCTAAGCTACATTACTACTTGTCTGTCTGCAAATGATCACTAACCTCAAAAAAAAAAAAAACACCACAGTTTGACCTTTTCCCTATTACTAACCTCAAATACACCCCAGTTTGATCTTTTCCTGCAGTCAACATGCTATAAATACAACTGTTATTGTACTTTATTTTTATTCAATAATGAGCAAATTTATGTTAATTTTTTTCTCATTTTTTGTGTTAAAATTGTATATTTTTTGTAAGAAATGTTTAAAAATGTTTAAAAATCATGTAAATAAGCTCATGTATAGATGTGTTTACCTTGCAATTAAAAATGTGTATCATGTATAACTTAAATGTGGAGCTTTTCTTACCAGGCCTCTGCTGAAAATGGGTTTTACCCAATCTGGCTTTTCCTGGTCAACAAAAGTCAAATAAACAATAAAACAGGAAACCTTATCGATTCAAAAGCTATAGTGATGGATGCCCATCTGTTAGTTATTAGGTATTTTGACTGAGGGCAGGTAGCAGTTCATGACATCTATCCAGTAAGCCACCATAAAGAGACATTTACTGAATGGTATATACCTACAAAACCCAAGGGCTCTCATGTCAGTATACTAATTAATTTTAATTATTTAGACCTGGCTAAAGTATCTAATGCAGCACCATACAATTGTCTTGTTCAAACCTTATTGACCGGAAATATATATTTCCATATCATAAGATGATTGTATCATTTCTGTTGGCATAAAAAATAAAGTCATGACTATGACCCAGTTGATCAACATGTGGCTAGATGTTTAGGTATTTCCTGTACTGCTCAACTCTTCTCCAAAGGGAGGTAATCAGGCTACTTAGCGCTTTTTGGAGGAGGGATATGGACTGTCTTTATGAGCACACTTTCCAGAGATGACTAAGTGGTGCTTGTCTGCAAGGAGTCATGGCCACTTCATCACATCACATAGAAGTGCTGCATATGTCAAATAATCCCATTACTTACCAGTTCCTTGGATGCAAACTAGCAAGCCTGCATGCACGCATGGGAGTTAGGGCTTAAAACAGAAAAATCCCTACTAGCTGCCTTAATGATGGCTCTTGATTGTTATCTATTGCCCCAGTGAAGGGAACAAATGGGCTGACTGGCTAAGAGGGGGCTAATGGTTGTCAGACTGTGGATTCAAAACAATACAAAAAACATAATGTCATTAATTTGATAATTATACTGATAGAAAGCCGAAAGACACAAACAAACAAACTGATAGATGAGTGTGTCTCCTGTATTAAAGGCAGGGACTGTATTTATGCTCCTTTTACATTTAGAGGTGTTCCACATGGAGCCTTAAAGACTTAAATAGTCTTACGAATATACAAACACATTTTACAGGGCAAGTTCATTTATAATGGTAGATCAAGCAACAAAATCTTCATTCAGTCTATTACAGTTTTCCATAAATTTCATCATAAGCTGATCAAGTGGACTCACAAAGCAATTGATACGAAGAAATGGGCTGAATACTGAAGTATAGTTCTGTATAAATGTAGTTACATTTAATGTTTTTATCTGTCTGATGGTTAAATCATTTCTTGGTGCATGTTATTCAGTTTTTGTTAGCCGAGTGACAACAGCACTGTATTTTCATACATTTGAGTATCTCTGTGCTTATCATGATGTTTTAATAAGGGTTATTATAGATTGTTTAAGGGAGACTTTATGCTGGCCTTTAAGTACTCTGTGAACATAATGTCTAAGGCCTGATTTATAAACATAATATGGTGACTAAGAACAGCAAATTGAATATGGTCATGATAAATATCATAGAAACGGGTGCATTTTCCAGATAAGGGTCTCAACAGAATGAAACAAATTACAACTACATGTAAGAACTGTGATCACTACAGGAATTAAAAAAAATGATCTTTTATACTCTGTGTATAGTTAAAAGGACAGACTGGAATGGAGTCTGTTTCCTCTGTGACCATTACTTAAGTTCTGAACCCTAAACAACACTAAAACACTTCCAGGCAAGTTGTTAGCATTTAAACGTAAGTACTGGGAACACAAAGCAGGTATATTTGCTATCACTGCAGGTTCATGATAAGGGTTTGTCACTGATCCAAAAATTAACAGAGAGTTTGAGGAATTTTATTGGATGCTGTATGCAGAAATGCAGGGAAGAGTGGAACACACAGCTGCAGCCTTTATTTGGTATGCTCACTTGCATATATTACGTGTACAGAAGACTGAAGAGGTAACCAGGCCCAGCGCAGAATAAAAACTTGTAGGTGACATTTATAGCACTTATAACAAAGTCTAAACACAAGAAAAGAACAACTTAAGTACAGAACTCTGTGTAGTTTGATATAAGTGGATCAGGCTTCCCTAAACCAGCCTAGTTCAATCCTTTTAAAAACATACTACAGTGAGCCTATCCTCAGAGATTTCTACTGTTACTGTATGTGTAAACCAAGCAATGGTCATGTGTTAGGATCCAACAATAGACCTATATTGCTCATGATCATAAGATGATAAGCTATAAGCATGATCTTAAATGACAGACTCATGCTCCCCTTCCTTCCATTACTTTGCACATACTAGCTGAGTAAGTAAAGCATTCTTAAAGTGCAGATCATTTAAGGACTCTGTTGACATTCACACAGAAATTAAAAAAGGTGTGTGAGCCCACTACAACCTTTTAATATACTTTAAAAAGCATTTGATTCTGTTAGTTAAAAATATCAGTGGACAATTATGGAAATGATAGGTTTTCCACAGTATTTTTTTTAACTCAACGCACACTCTATGATTCCTCCTTGACCACAGTGCTAACAGTTAGATGTTCTAAAAATTAGTTTTGCCCCCAAAAATGTTCCAGAGGTGCCCTCTCTCCCCTTCTGTTTTCTTGCTGGAACTAGAGCCACTCTACAAAATAGTTTTGGAGTCTCTGCACATAATTGGTTGCGGACTGTGCAGAGTAGTTACCAATGCCTTGATGTTCTTGCAGGACTGCGTGATTCTGTCACTAGAGACTTCTGAGACTCAGCCATTATAATAGATAGCCTTCTTAAGTCTGCATATAGCTGTATGCTAAAAACAAATCATACCAATCCCATGATAAAGGCATTGTGGGTTTCTCTAACAATGTTTCCTTTCTTTGATGTAAGTCATTTCTGAGGAATAATGCATCATGACAAGAATGCAGTGATAGATACCAGTCTACAAAAGGTGTACTCTACACTTTTTGTATGGGTTCACAGCTGGCAAATTATTCATGGGGAGAATAGTAGCAGTAAAATGTTTGCAACACCATTGCTTTTCAACTTATTCAGACATTTACCAACCCCACCAGATAACATTTGTTTTGTGAAAGTTTTCTAGTTCTTTTCAGAGTACATTTGGGATAAGAAGTGGAGCAGAGTCTCCAGGTTCAGCTACCTGATTTGGGGAGTGTCAGAAGTTATTTCTGATCATTGCACTAAATACATTGTTGGTCAAGAAAGAAATGTCATGATTCACCATTATTGACAACAAACAAGTAATTTTGTTAATAAAAACATGGAAGTTCAGCATAAATTATGTTAACACTTAGCATCTCACACCAGTTTAGAAATCACAGTGCATTATGGACTAGGTCATCAGTTAAAAGAGCTACAAAACACGATCATATTAAAAGGTCAGTGACAGTTTAGATATACACAATATATACACGAGCATCTTGTCAGCTTGATGCCATTTAGCATTGCTTTCACTATCAGCAGACTACGTTATTCAGACAGGTTGGTGACCCTCTATTTGCTTTTATTGGGGTCAACAATCCTTAACTCAGATATGCCATTGGAAATCATGCAATTTAAGTCCTTGCTGCCAAAATACATTAAACTTTGGTTTACAATACTGCGTAGTCATCATATTCTAAAGAAGCTGTATAAAATGATTCATCTCAATCAACTGTTGAGCTTAGCTGAAACTGTCCCTTTTGCAGGTGGACATGCTGTGTGAAAGCAGCTGGAACAAGTAATTAGGTGATGTAATGCAGCTGGTAAAAGAAAAATGTGTGTTCCATTCTGTGACACCCATGCCCTAGCCCAGCAATCAAGGAGCCTCAATCCTCACCACTAACACCAGAGAGGGAGTCTCGTATATCAGGAAAGGATAACAGGTACACACAGTAAAGTGCAATTTCCCTTAAGAGCACACAGAGATCACAGTCAGTCTGGGGCTGGTTGCTCCCTTGCTCCACAGGTCCCTAATACGACTCCCCATTGGCACAGCTATAGGGTCCAGATGTCAGCCTAGCTGGCAAGCTAAAACCTCCAGTACCCTCTCTGTCCAACCAGTGCTTTGTGTCCCTGCCCAAGTAGCTGACACACACACACACACACACACACACACACACACACACACACACACACACACACACACACACACACACATTGAGATAAGTATTTATACAACTTCACAGACACTCCTGGGAAAGGCTGACACAGATTCTCCAGCTGTGCCCCTATACCCAGACTATACAATAGTAATTCCTGCCACCACCAGCTAATAATTATCAGCTACCCAAAGGCCCTTAAAAGGGTGTCCAATTGTTACTGTGCAATATTATTATCCAATGGTAGTGCAACTAAGCAATCAAGGCGTATTGGAAGGGCTTATTACAGGATCACTTATAAGCATGCAATGTACTCTAGAACTTACTTTATCTCTACATAAACCAGTCACAGTTTAAAATGTTTTAAAAATAGTTAATAATAAATACTAAAAACACAAGACAATACTACTACACCACAGTGCTATTCAAGAGTTCTTAGATCACACAGAAACTTAAAATAATTCTGTAGTACAGTTCTGACATAACAGAAAAAAACACTTAGTCTAATCATTATAGTCCCAGCTATTTCTACAAGAAAACACACTTCTAAGATAACTTACTTAAGACACAGGCAGAGTGCTGATAAGTTGGATATCAAGACAAAAAATGATAAATAATATCTGGTTCTCACTGTTTAAATTTAAACTGCAGTTCTGATAAACATTACATCATCTTTTTCACCCTTTCTGGAGTTCCCAGGCTACACATTAACTGCATTTACATTATTTTACACTTGGAGCAATAAAGGGCATTCTACATTCCCACTCATCTCAAATTAAATCTAGAGTTCCCCTCACCCTATGCCCACACAGCAACTCACAGCCTTAAAACAATAAGCAGGAAGCCCCCATCCAGCCAGATGGCAGCACTTGTAAAATATCAAAAGCAGTGATTAAATAATTTTAATTTCAAAGGACCAACATGAATGCTTGACTTAGCTTTCTTTACAGCAGATGGCAATGTTGCCACATTGTTTTAAGTTCAACATTCACAGTATTTACAAATAATAGAATTATGTACCAAATTCTATTTGACTAGGCTGGCAGCCTTCACCCATCTATACCAGTCTTCACACCCCCCCCCCGGAGAACTCAAGCTAGTTTTTCAAGTGACCCTTAAGAAATGCCACTTGAGAGGGTTAGTTCTATCTGAGTGTACCTCACCCCATTCCCTGTCTTGAGAGCCCATCTGCAGTAGCATTGCTAATCCCACTGCGGTGTTGCACTCATATATCATATGCTTGCAACCCCAGGCTCCATCCTATCAACTTGGCATTTTGCCGACTGGCTCTGTTTAACCATGTTAGAGGGTTGTGATCTGTCATAACAGTGAATTTTCTTCCATACAGATAAGGCTGAAGTTTCTGCACTGCCCACACTATGGCTAGATATTCCTTTTCTACAGCTGCATAGAATTCCTCCCTGGGTTGGAGCCTATGACTGAGATAAACCACTGGGTGCTCTTCTCCCTCTGAAGAAATATGGCTAAGTACAGCCCCCACCCCATGGTTCATAGCATCCACCTGTGCAACAATTTTTTTGCTGTAATCTGAACTGGCTAACACAGAGGTCCTCCCAAAGCATCTTTAAGCTTCTGGAAATGCCTGCTCACATGCTGGGGTCCACACTACCTTATCTGGCCTGTTCTTCCTTGTCAGGTCTGTGAGGGGAGCAGCTATGCTACTATAACTGGGAACAAACTTTCTGTAGTACCCTTCTGTCCCTAAGAATGCCCTCACCTGCTTTTTAGTAACAGGTGCAGGCCATGCCTGAATGGCTTCTACTTTGGCAGGTTCTGGCCTTATTGTACCACTCCCCACTCTATGTCCTAGGTAGGAGACCTCCACCATACCCACCTGATATTTGCCCGGCTTAATGGTCAACTCTGCCCTCTGTAGTCTGCCCAGCATCTTCCTGACATGCTGAAGGTGCTCTGGCTATAAATGGCTGTAGATGGCAATATCATCTAGGTAAGCAAGGGCAAACCCTCCTGCTCTCACTAGGATATTATCCACCATCCTCTGGAAAGTTGCTGGGGCATTCTTCATCCCAAAGGGCATCTTTGTGAACTAATACAAGACAAAAGGAGTCACAAAGGCTGACTTCTCTCTAGCATTGGGAGTCAAGGGCACCTGCCAGTAACCCTTGGTAAGATCAATGGTTGTAAGATACTTAGCCCCACCCAGCTGCTCTAAGGCCTCATCTGTCCTAGACATGGGATAAGCATCCAACTCTGTGTGACTATTTAATTTTCTGTAGTCCACACAGAACCTGGTGCTGCCATCCTTCTTTGGCACCAGCACCACTGGGGAGTCACAGGGACTGTTGGACTCTTGAATCATCCCTAGTTCCAACATCTCCTGACTCTCTCAGGCACCCTATAAGGGACCTGCCTAATAAGCCTTTGGCACCCTGTATCCACCTGGTGCTGCACCAGGTGGGTGTACCCTGGCTTCCCAGTGAACATGTCCCCAAAATCCTGCAACACTGCTCAGATTTCTTGAAGATGGTAAGGTGATAGCTGCTGGGATACTGCTACCCCTTCCATTAAGGTGTCAGCCCGAGCCTCTCTGAGGAGATCAGTCACCAGATCTCCTTCAGACTCCTCTTGCAATCCACTGCAAATGCTCACCACAAGGGCCATCCCTATCATGGTAAGGTTTCATCATGTTAACATGGTACAATTTGTGCCCGTGCCATCTGCCTAGCAGTTCCACCATGTAGTTAACATCACTTACATTTTTTACCACCTTGTAGGGACCCTGCCAAGCTGCTTGCAGCTTGTTGTGTCTGACAGGAATGAGAACCATTACCTGCTGACCCACAGCATACTCTCTAGCTCGAGCATTCCTGTCACACCACAACTTTTTCTGCTGTTGGGCTTCTGCCAGGGCCAAGTCCATGAGTGCCCTGAGCCTTGTCCTGAGGTTTAGGACATATGCCACAACAGACTCTTTGTGAGATTAACACTCACCTTCCCACTCATCTCAAATTAAATCTAGAGTTCCCCTCACCCTATGCCCATACAGCAACTCACAGGGTGAAAAACCTGTGGAGTCCTGGGGAACCACTCTTTAAGCAAACAACAGATGGGGCAAATATTTGTCCCACTTCCTCTTAAACAGATCTGAAAATGCCTGTAGCATGGACTTGATTATAGAGTTTAACCTCTCAACCAGACTATTAGTCTGGGGATGGTAGGGGGTGGTCTTCATGTGCATCACCCCACAGGACTTCTACAGACAAGCCAGCAGGTCTGACATGAAATCGGCACCTCTGTCAGACAGTATTTTTTTGGGAAACCTACCCTGCTGAAAATCTCTAACAAAGCATTTGTCACCTTCTCTGCCTCAATGGAGGACAAAGCCACTGCCTCAGGGCATTGTGTAGCATAATCCACTACCACTAGGATATACTTTTTTGCTGTGGAACTTGAGGTACTCATAGGACCCACGATATCCATAGCTACCCTCTGAAATGGCTCCTCAATCACAGACAAAAGCTTCAAAGGAGCTCTCACCTTGTCTTCTGCCTTGCTTGCCTTTTGGCACTGCTCACAGGTCCTGCAGTACCCTGTTGCATATCTGGAAATTCCAGACCAATAGAAGGTCTGCATAATATGCCTCTTGATATGTTTTATGCCCATATGACCTGCAAAGGGAATATCATGGGCTATGGCTAGAAATGTCAGATGGTAGGCTCTAGGCACTACCAACTGCTGTACTCTCTCACCTTCTAGCCCTCCCTCAGGGGTCCACTCTCTGTATAGTAACCCTTTGTCTCAGTATACAGATTCCCCCTTCCCTTGAGAATCAGTTGCCTTTCTAGCTACCTGTCTCAGGCCTTGCAATGTATGGTCTGAGAGCTGAGCCTGTTTCAACTCTCTCCTTGTAACCCTCCTCAGCTCCCCTTCCACAGGAAGTCTGGCATCCTCTGACAGTGGTGCCTCACTATTAGCCTGGATACTACTACTCACCTCTACCTTTGCAGTCACTCTGTCCAAGGGACCTTCAGTATCCATAAGCAGCTGTGGCTCACCTTCAGTTTCACTGTTATGGTGTCCTGGCTGCAAGTATGCGGTCTGTCTGGGTCTCCCCCAGGCAACCAGACCCACATGCTTGTTTCCTAGCCTGACCACATGTAACTGCATAAGTACATGGTGCTGCCTCATCCAAATCCTTCCCTCTCAGGACATCTACAGGATGGTAGTTTAGTACCCCTGTTGTCTCAAGACATCCTACTATTGGCATTTTGTCTTTTCCACTTACTGGCTCCCTCATCTTAGGTTCCCCATCTTGCCTCTATGGACACCTGTATGCTACATGGCCCCACTGGTTGCATTCAAAACAATTAACCCTAGCTCCTGGATGTGTACCTAGACTAGTGCCTTTCCCTGCTACTGGCAGATTCTGTCATGGCAGTCTGTGCTGCCCACCATGTCCTTTAGACCCATGAGTAGTACTAGGGGTCCCCTTCCTGTGCAGGGCTGCCCTGCTTGCCAGGTATAGGTCTCCCTTCTTCCCCAACTCACCTGAAGTAGCACATTGTCTATCAACTAACCAGATCCTCATGTCCTCAGGCAAATTGCTAAGGGCTTGTTCCCTCACGAAAAGGTCTGCCAGCCCTTCAAAAGTGGTGACCTGACATCCACTCTCCCAGCTATGAAAATAAGTGCTCATTTCAGCAACATATTCACACACACTTTCATCTGCCTTGCGTCTATGCTCACAAAACATTTCCTATACATTTCAGATGTTAGCTTAAAACATTCTAAAAGACTTTTTTTACAGCAGTATAATCAAAACAGACAGAGTCAGGCATTTTTGACAAAAAAGTTACAGCTTTCCCATGGAGTAAGGGGGTCAGGAACTGTACCCAGAGCCTTTGGTCAACACTATACTGTTTGCATACCTTCTCAAACATATGAATGAAACTATCAAAACTATCTCCCTATTTAAATTGCAGAAAAAAATTACTGACCTGTTGTGCTTCTGGGGTCCAGTTACTCCCTTCCCCATTACCTCCATGACTCTGAAGAAGAGTCAGCATTTCCCTCTCATGCCTCCTTTGACTGTCCTTTTCTTTAACTTCTATCTCCAAATGCCTGGCTTCCAACTCAAGTCTCTTTAGCTCCAGCTGGATTTTTAAGTCCACTGCAGAAAAGTTGAGCTGTCCATTCTCTGAGGATATTGTATCTCCATTGCCAGTCTGATTGTCCTTCACAGAAAGGTTGAGCTGTCCATTCTCCGAGGATATTGTATCTCCACTGCCAGTCTGATTGTCCTCCTGGATGCTGTTTTCTGATGCAGCTGTAAGCAAGGCTGCACTCAGGTCTGCCTTAGTCAGGTTTCCATGCACTAGTCCACTAGCCTGGCACATCTTCACCAGCTGGCTTCTTGTCAGCTTTACATACTCCTCTGCTGACATGCTGCCTGCTCACCCTGACTAACTAAGCTAACAAAAGAAATAAAACAATTGTGATCTGAACTCTTGAGTATTCACTGCATGGCTGATTTAGAATTCAAAACACCTTCAGAGATCACTGTACATAAGCTACAAGATTCACTCTACCCACACCACTACAAGCCAGTTAGCATTTGCCAGCTAATTAATATGTGATGTGGATATCCCACTGCTGCCAAACACATGATGCCCGTGCCCTGTACCAACAATCAAGGAGCCTCAATCCCCACCACTAACATCAGAGACAGCATCTCATATATGAGGAAAGGATAACATATACACACAGTAAAGTTCAATTTCCCTTAAGAGCACACAGAGATCTCAGTCAGTCCAGGTCTGGTCGTTCCCTTGCTCCCCAGGTCCCCAGTAAGACTCCCCACTGGCACAGCTATAGGGTCCAGATCCCAGTCCAGCTGGCAAGCTAAAACCTCCAGTATCCTCTCTGTCCAACCAGTGCTTTGTGTCCCTGCCCAAGTAGCTGACACACACACACACACACACACACACACACACACACACACACACACACACACACACACACACACACACACTTTGAAATAATTATTTATACAACTTCACAGACATTCCTGGGAAAGGCTGACACAGATTCTCCAGCTGTGCCCCTATACCCAGACTATACGGCAGCAATTCCTGCCACCACCAGCTAATAATTATCAGCTACCCAAAGACCCTTAAAAGGTTGTCCAATTATTACTGTGCAATATTATTATCCAATAGTAGTGTAACTAAGCAATCAAGGCTTATTGGAAGGACTTATTACAGGATCACTTATAAGCATGCAATGTACTCTAGAGCTTAATTTATCTCTACATAAACCAACCGCAGTTTAAAAGGATTTAAAAATAGTTAATAATAAATACTAAAAACACAAGACAATACTACTACACCACAGTGCTATTCAAGAGTTCAGAGATCACACAGGAACTTAAAATAATTCAGTAGTACAGTTCTGACATAACAGAAAAACACTTAGTCTAATCTTTATAGTCCTAGCTATTTCTACAAGAAAACACACTTCTAAGATAACTGACTTAAGACATAGGCAGAGTGCTGATAAGTTGGATATCAAGACAAAAATGCTAAATAATATCTGGTTCTCACTATTTAAATGGAAACTGCAGTTCTGATAAACATTACATCATCTTTTTCACCCTTTCTGGATTTCCCCATCTACACATTAACTGCATTTACATTCTTTTACACTTAGAGCAATAAAGGGCATTCCACATGTAAATTATGGTCATTAACTCTAGCCTTAAAACAATAGACAGGAAGCCCCCAACGAACCAGACTGGAGCCGACTTGTAAAACATCAAAGGCAGTGATGAAATATCTTTAATTTCAAAGGACCAACAAGAATGCTTGACTTAGCTTTCTTTACAGTAGATGGTAATGTTGCCACATTGTTTTAACTTCAACATTCACAGTATTTACAAATAAAAGAATTATGTACCAAATTCTATTTGACTAGGCTGGCAGCTTTCACCCATCTCAACCAGTCTTCACACATTCTTTTCAGCATATGCGAGCTAAGTGCCAGTTAGATAATAAAGGAAACTGGAAGTACATTATTTTGAAATATGCTATTGTTAGCTCCACTTTCCAAAACAACACTACTCTTCTTCTTTTACTCATTTGTTCATCACTGAGGGTGTGTACCTTAGTCTGCACTTTGAAGCACCACCAGCACAGGAAATATCTAGGTACAGATTCAATAAAGCCTGCACGGTCTGCACATGATAGGCACTATTTTGTATTCAGTAAGCAGCACTCCATTGTGTAGAGCAGTGCAAACATGGTAAAAATTGTAGCATGCTAATAACAGCATAAGCAGCTGAACTGTATGGCAATCAACCAATCCAAGATGGTGAAGCTATTCAACAAGCTATAAAGCAATCCTGTAGACTAAGTGCAGGTTTTGCTGGTGAATTCCAAAACCTATTGGAATATAGCCATGAAAACTAGTCTACAAGGAAAGAATGTTATGAGTTGCTGTTGTTCTTATTCATGTGTATGTGCAACAGGCCCAAGTCTATGCTGCTGCTGCTAATAGACCATGTCCAAAGAGAAGGGTGCTTAGATACCATTTAACTTTTCATAATCTGCATGAGGTGGAAATTGTAGAGTGCTACATGGTGGATAGAAACACACTACAGGAACTCTGCAACCTCTGTCATCCTCAGCTGAGATCAAAAGCAACCTGAGGGGAACCAATACCAGTGGAGACAAAGGTATATGTAGCACTTAAAATATTAGTTACAGCAATCTTCCAGAGACCAACAGGGGATATACTGGAGGTGTCACACTCATCACCATCCAGGATCCTACATCAGTTCATGAATGCAGTGATATAACATGCCTGTGACTACATATATTGTAGCCATTCACCTGAGGACAAATCCACAAATATGCAGGAGTTCTACCCTGTAGCACATTACCCTGAAATTTTGGGTGCCATAGACTGTACACACCATCAAAATCAATGCAACACCCAGGGAACAGGGAAGGGTGTACATAAATAGAAATGGCTTCCAATCCATTAACTGCCAGGTCATGTGTAATGCTAAGGGAATCATTCTGAATGTGTGTGCTGGCAACCCAGGCAGTTACCATGACTCACATATCTGGCAGAAGTCTCAACTGTATCACATGTTTTCTGGGGGGGGGGGGTATCCCACAGAGTTATTTACCGGAGGATGCAGGTTATGCACTTGAACTGTGGCACACTCCCAAACAAGAAATATCATAGAGCATGTGTTTGGGCTGCTGAAGTCATGGTTCCAGTGCCTAGATACATCTGGAGGAGCCCTGCAGTACAATCACTGTATATGTGCTGACATTTTCACCATATGTGCTATGCTTCACAATATTATCCTGAAAATAACAGCTTCAGCAGGAACACTAATGGGAAGGGCCACACATCCCACCAACACTGGTATGGTCACCATGGCCACACACAAGTGAGGAGTCAGCAACTGCTGTGGGTGTAATCAGACATAGGTGTGCACAATATGCCCTTGCACTGGCCAAGAGGCAATAGATAGCACACATGCTCACCAGCTAAGGGGCTAAAATCTTCATCCTGTGCACATACATACAGTGACATTGAAGCCAGACAATGATAACAACCTTTACTTACCCATGTAATGGCTATGTACTGCTATCATCAGACAGAGTCAGCCCCACATTAAAACTGTTACAACTGCCGGACTTCCAAGGGAAGTGTTGAACCTGGAGCAGAAAAATAAATGTCTAAGAACACAAATGAATGGCATATCCTTGCATACTGTTAATTGCTAATGTAAGTATAAGGTAGATGATTTTTACTGCAATGACATCAATATGCGAAGACACTGACTTATGTCAATACATGTGTCCTCTATCAGCTAATAGGACTCATGTATCAAAGATTCCCACACTCATTCCTCTCAAATTTACAGATTTTCACAGAATACCCCCAGTTTGGTCTCATAGTTTTGCACTGGCAAATCATTAAAGTGTGAAGTTAGAAAATGATGACACACATTTCAGTTTCAGACTTCATATCCCTCAGAAAACTCATATGGTAATGCAAAACCTGTTATTCCATTAACTTTCTAAGTTTGTAAGACAAAAATATTTCAAAATTGTCCTTATTGCTGGGCTTTTGTTCTATTTTTATTTATGTATTGGTCCAGATTTGTTGATCTAAGAGGTCAAGTGGGATGTACACACTACAGAAACCTATAAGAAAACAGTACAGTTTTCAGAAAACAGCATCATAAACACAGATATACACCCTGAACATCCCAAGTATCAGACATAAGACTTAAGTATCCCTGAATCCAAACATTAGAAAATCAGATATATGGCACAGTTATCATCATTTGCACATGGTGTTGTGTGGGGGAGCAGGAGGCCAAAGCTGGCACAAAAGGTAGTGAGTGAGTGTGAGTAAGAAGAACAGACAGGCAAACATTTGGATAAAGTATCAAATGGCCACTGAGACAGAATGAGCTGTAATTCTTATGATTGACCCATGTAATTATGTGTGTGGGTCTCTATGGGCACTCAAGATGAAATGGGTGTGTGAGTGTTTACAAGAACAATGCCAAGTTCTGTGCTAGCTCGTTATCCTGGTATGTTGAACAGGTGGGAGCCATGCATTGTAGAGGTGACAGCTCATCATCTTCATCCCCGACCATGAGAAATGGCTCTGCGAGGAGTTGCACTGCCGTGTCCATGCCCACAGTCAGAGACACTGCTGCTTCCTGAACATGACTGATGTCTGCTGGAAGAGCTCTCTTCAAAAGTATGCCTAGGACCACAGCCTCTTGGCCTACCATGTATGGGTGTGGAGTCCTCAACCACTGATGAAGCAGTAGAAGTAATGTCACTCCAGGAGCATATTTTGGCATAGCCACGTTGGCTGACATCAGATGATGTGGTTGTAGATGTGGCACAGGCTGACATGCATGACTGCCTCCACTGTGCTGCTGATTCAATGGATCAGATGAATGACATTTTGGAATGGGTGGTGGTGAACCTATGACCTACATCCACATGAATGCCATCGTCTTCCCATCAGATGTTCCATCAGAGACACCACGCATTCCAAAATGTTATTCATCTGATCCATTGAATCAGCAGCACGGTGGAGGCAGTCATGCATGTCAGCCTGTGCCACATCTACAACCCTAAGTATTTCCTTGGAGACTCTATTGGAATGTGTCTGTGCCTCCATGATGGCCCTAAACATATATCGGATGGCATGGAAAGACACACTAGTATCAGATGGAGGGTGGACAGCAGACCTCCTCCAAGCACCCCTGACAACTCTCCTACATGGCACCTCACCCACACTTTGACTATGGCCAGAGTCAACAGGCACCAAAGCTGCAGGAACCACAGTACCCTGATCAAGTGTTTCACCCTCCACCTGTCCAATATCTGAGGGCTCATTGGAATAGGTAGTCATAGGCCTACTGGCTGTATCAGATAGAAATATAGGGAGTGTTTGAATGTTAACTTCAGTGTCAGATTTTTACCTCTGCACCCCCCCCCCCCCAGCTGTGTCTGTGTTTGACCATCAATTTCAGAGTCTGCTGATACTCTGACATCAGGTGGTAAGAGTCCTACACTTCCACTGACAGGATCACATGTGATAATAAGGAGCAAACACAGGGAAGAAATTAATACCTACACTACTACAATTTAATACATGCTAACAGACTAACACTGGTGCCACTATCACAGATGGTACAGCAATAAACACACACACTATTGACACCCACCTCAAACATTCATAAAATGCATATTTCTGTGAAATGCTCATCAATACTCAAATAAAAATGTGTAGCTTACCATGTGTTGATGGCTCCACACTTACTAGTGAGAATAGGCCTGGAAGAAGGTAAGTAAAGGGTAAGAACACCATAATCACAATACCAGTAACACAAAGGGACCATTCTTTTGCTTATATATGTCCAATAACAATACTTTTAACTGAAACTAAGCTGACATGTTCACCCCAAGCCTATGTATAATGAAACAAAATGTGTGAACTTTATCAATTTACAAATAGCCCTCCCCCCAAAAAAATTAAACCAACGTAACTATTACTTTCAATATTTTACTATACAGAAAATTGTTAAAAATTGATGGAAGTAAGCTTACCTGGAAGCTCCTCCCGAGACATACTTGTTCTGTCTGAAACAGCAGTAGCATCATCAATCACAGGGTCCCTATTAGAACAATGAAAATGCAATATATCGAACAGCTGAAAAGTCAAATATTCTGGACCTCAAAACTGGTTTTGTGGGAGGCTGTGCCCTCCACACCCCCTTCTAATTATATATACCAACTCTAAGATCATACTACAGTGAGGAAACGGCAAATTTTCTGATCTTCACTGTGCCACGATCTCACAAAACTGATCTGGAGGTACTGAATATTCAACTTTTCAGCCATTCAATATGTTGCACTTTTGTTGTACTAATAGGGACCCCAATTACATGCTGTTGTTCATTTCCACTAAGTTTTCTGGATCCCTGACAGGGGACAAGAGCTCTTCATTTGGTGTCAGTGGTGGCTCTATAGTAGGTCAATGCAGCTGCTCTCTTCCAGGCTGAAGAAAGCATATCAGTGGCCCCATGATGCGCCAATTCATAAGTCTTACTGTTACCCCATACAGAACTAATGTCATTCACTACCTGCTTCCAAATCTGCATTCTGTCAGACATATCCCCATGTCCTCTTTGAAGCAGAAAACCACAAAGTCACCTAAATGCTTGTACAATTACATCATTCTCAGAGTCACTGAATGAGGGTTTGCAGGGATTGGGATGCTTGGGTGCTCCAATCCTAGGTGAGATAAAACAAAAAAAGGATACTATACATAAATAAAACATAAATAAAAGTTCTGCTTATGTACACATGTATTATTATTTTTTCGGCATCGCCCACTGGAGAAACACTTCAGGCATTGAAATATAAAAATGTATGTGATTACAACATATTACAGTCACACACAAACCAATGTTTGATCCAAAACAAGGACAAACGAGAGCAAACTTCTTTAAAAAAATGTTTGTTTGTTGCAACACACACATGGAACTTGGCTCCTCCACCCCTAAAATAACAGGCAAATGACAGTTTGTACCAAACAAGGAATAATTCATCAGTCAATTGTTATATGTGTTTCCTAACAAATGCTCACAAAGTTTATACACATTTATCACAGAAAAGTCATTTTTATACAATTTCCAGTCACCTCTACATATGCCCAGCACTCCCCTAGAGGTGTCTATGGGCCATCTTAGAAGGCTAACATCCCTGTGTCATTGACAATATAGGACATTTACATTTCATAGAAGAGTCTAAGAGAAACAGTTGAAACAATAACACTTATGATGAAAGTTAATAAAGTTAATAAAGTTGTGTATCTGAGAAAGTAAAATGCAATGACAAAAATGCCTATGCCATCAAAAGTGCATACAGATGAAAGTTGCATTTGCCAACATGTGTAACATGTGTACATATTAATATATGTTTATGTAAGTAAGTACATATTAATATATATTATGGTGCATAAACAAAGATGTTGAGCATTTTAACAGCCAATGGAGTAAGGGAACAACGATGAGAGTTCTGTGGGTGAAGACTAGATTCTCACTGTCCCCATGTTGGTCTGCATCCACTCCCTCACCTAGTCTATTTATCTGAACCCAAAATGTGTACATCCTTTACCCAACATTCCTATTTTACTGAAATAAAAAAATGATAAATGGGCACCTATGCCAACAAAAGAATATTTTCCCATACATAGATCTCCAGTTTACATATGTGTCTTCTCAATGCACTTGATTTGGTCCATTTGGCTATACACCATGATTGCTTTATTTTCACTTCTCTTTGTTGAAATTGCAGTCCAAATTTAGCCAATATGCTATACATATTTTCATTTTAAATTGTTGAAGAAGCAGATAGCTACAGTTATTTCCTACCTCCCTCCTGCACATTCCTATATTGCTTTTCCTTTGTTCTTCCTCCTGCTTGCACCCCATTACATCACTTTTCTATCTATCCCATGTTAACACCTTTAATCTGGTCAGAAAATAGAAGTATACACCACACCATAGTTTATGTACTTAAGTAGAGGTTCTAATCTCACAGTGGTCAATTGGTGTGTGTGTGTGTGTGTGTGTGTGTGTGTGTGTGTGTGTGTGTGTGTGTGTGTGTGTGTGTGTAGTCAGGAGAGCATAACTGTGTATCCTACAGTTATCGGTATAGTCCCATGGAGTACAAGTATTTTGACAGTTGTGCGTGGCTACACATCCATTTCATTCAAGCCTCCCAACATCTTCGCTCAAACATCCAATAATGATGATTTCATCCACTATAAATTGTCAAGCAATGCATTTTAGAAGTCAGACTTGTGCAGTGGTGCTGACGTTAAATACTGAGTACTGTAGTGGGTGTACTTAGATAGAGGTTCTAATCTAACTCTGATCAACTGGTGTGTATCTCTATTTACTTGGCTGATATTTGAGAGACTATTTTACACCAGCACCATCCTCTTCTCACCAGACACTGCTGATGTCATCAGTAATAAAGTGTTGTCCAATACTATAAAAGCCAGACTTGTGCTGTGGTGCTTGCATTAAGTATTTTGCTTTGTAAATAGGTAGGGGTTCTGTTCTCAGTGAAATCAACTGTGTGTGAATTTAACAGTCACTATGGTGACAATTATAGAATGATATATAAGACCACAGCTATGTCAAACCCTTCTCTGAACATCTTGTTGTAGCATACAATGATTATGTCATCCTGTATAACATGCACTCTGACAGTATTCAAGATAAATCTTAACTGCTGTGTTTTCAAGTTATTTTACCTACACATATAGGTGTTCTAATCTGACAGCTGGCAGTCTGCATGTCTAAACATACAGCTATCACTTTTGAGTCAAATTTACACAGAGATGTGACTACACATCTATGTCCCACAATCCTCCATGTTCTCCTCAGCATATAGTAATGCAGTCATACTCCATAACATGTAATGTGACAGTGCTACAGTCAGACAGATGTGGTGTTGCTACTATGCTATTGTTCTGTTCTATTGTGTGTGTGTGTGTGTGTGTGTGTGTGTGTGTGTGTGTGTGTGTGTGTGTGTGTGTGTGTGTGTGTGTGTGTGATTGGTGGTACATTATGGTTATTGTATGATATTTGGAATTGCTCTTCATTTCACTATCACTTAGGCAACCTTTCATGCAGCCCCTTGCATCCATTATCCCTCTTTTTCTTCTGGACCTATAACATCCTTCCTGCACAGGAGTGGAGGATGCCGTCATGTCAAATATGCAAACAGACATCATAAAGCAGAGTCCTTCATTGAGCCTTTGCCAGCTACCTCTAGACCTCTACATGTTTGATTGCTAATTCTGTCATGGTGTGGTCACATGTCCTATATGCAAAGTGGCAGGCTATAATGCAATCCAAGAAATATACACATATGCACAATCGTCTTAGTATCTTCCATAATGTTAATATAAGGATTTGTTTTTATATGGCATAATAATGGCTAGGATTCCATGTAATGTTGGCTATCCGTCTAATAATATCATATGACCCTATGAACAGTTAACATTTCAATGCTACTGTCACTGACATGTGCAATATTGAGGTGTGGATGTACAATATGGCTGCAAGAGGGTATTACAATCTGTGATGTCAGGTAATGTATTGTTGGTCATTGCTGCCCTTGCATTATATGCTCCTTCTATAACAGCTATAGTCATATGTCTCCTGAAAACTGTTCACATTGTATGATATATGTTATATATATTGTTAGTGTGTGAGGACATGTGTTGTTGCAATGCAGCAGATCAACCTTCTACACAGTTCACATTCTGCCATCACAGTTACACTTGCAGTATGGCACAGGTGTGCATGTGTCTATATACCATCATTAAATGTTCTGTGACAGACATCAATATCAATTCAATTGATTACATGGTCGCATAAGTCTTGTCTTATACACATGCTGTTATTCTCTGATATACACAAACAATGTATCATATGTTTTCATTCAATTGCAACCTTGTGGAATTCATTGTATGTGCAGTTGTGTTGCTATATCCAAGGATTGCTGAAGTGTTCAGCAGCACCAGTGTGTGAGTATTACCATTTGTGCTAGGAAATGTTCTGCATGAGCCACAAACAACTGATCTCTAATGTGTCCTGATATGGCATTAGGCCACTCAGACACAGCTTGGGAATGAAACACATATTAGCAGATGTGCAGTTAATGTAAGTATGTGACACTGGGACAGTTATATGACTGTGCGCATAGTACCAGTGTGTGGAATGTGATGAATGACCAAGGTTGTATTTGGAGGTCTTTTCACAAATTATTTATTGCAATAAATGTGAAATGTTAATGGGGATATACAAATAAACACAGATTTGTCTGTAGATGCCACTAGACATACTAAACTGCATGAAATAGACAATCTGCTAGGTGACAGTTTGTCTCCCAACACCCCTCCATTGCCACTGGCCATCAGCCAAAGTATACATGCAAATATTACTCAGTTTTTATTCTAAGGAGGGCAGCTGATCTGTGTGCTCTCTACAGCTAATAACACAAAGTCAAAGGGCCCTGACAACACGCAGATTGCCTATAGTATGATTCAAGAAAAGGACCTACCAGACACAGTTGGATCCATACTTCAACACAGCCTCCAGATAGTCTATGGTCCCATAGAAGGGTGTACATCAACATGCATCCTTCTCACTGTGGAGGAACATCACCTGATGCATGCATGCATATACCCATCCTGACTCTCCTTATCTGTGAGTTAGTTCAAGAAGTCATCATGGACCTTCTCTAAAAGAACACAGGTAATATACTCACTGTGTACCAAACACATGTTTGAGTTGCTCAGGCTGCATCATGTCTGTTACATCTGTTCTATGTCCTGAAGAAGGTCAGCAAGGGCATGCATGATGACAACATTATCATCCTGCATAACTTGACCTGGCTAAGGCATTTGATTCAAATCCACACAGAGATATTACTGAGCAACTGTCACAAGTATCCATAAACACATACATCACCAAGTGGGTAGACCACTGGATCACATATGTGACAGATAAATATGTTGAAATGTGTAAACTGACCTATATCTAGAGTCCAGTGATCTGGCATGTGTCTCAGGGTTCTGTGCTAGGCCATTTCCTGTTCATTATTTACGTTTCAGACATCAAGACACACTTACACATCCTTTGTCCAACAAGCTTTGTGGAGGGCTGCAGACTGTGGGCAATCACTGAATCCAAGTGTGGTACTGGTATAATACAGACAATATCAACACACACAAATTATTGCTGCCACACCCATGGAGACACAGTAGATGAAGAAAAATCATGAGGGATTAGTTACATTTTAAAAGCAAATACACAAGCTAATTATAATATAGACAGCACACCCCAAGTGGTATGTGACTTGTGTTGTCAGTTAGATTGTATGGAAAACATCCACCAGTATGCGCCCACAGTGGTGGCTACTCCCTTGCATGTAACACAACTCCTGAGTATGTCTGGGACATCCACATCAAAGTGCATTATAGTTTCTTAGTTCCCAGCCCTCAGTACAGCAATAACTGAGTACAATGCACCCTTTGCCATGTACCTCCCAACACATCTTCCAGGGATGAGTTACTCAAGTGTACCACATTTGCCACAGTGAGTTTTCACACATTCTATAGGCCATACCTAAATATTGTTTTTGTTGCTTAACCATTAGTGGTTGATGGTGCGGAACCCCCATCAAGGTGTTATACAAGATGCATGTGTGATATGTGTTCCTGTGATGCACATAGTAACACGTAGTTGATTGACAGCACTGATGTCATGGGTTACATTTGTGACAGTGTGGATCATGCCATATATACGCCATGCACACCTGTCAACTAGCCAAGATTGCTCATAATTTCAAATAACAGTGTCCCTCCTAACACCTATGGCAGATGTTAAATTTTGAAGAAGGCGTGTTTGATTCCCCTCATAGATTGTGAACAAATCATGACAGTTGTACAAGTTTGTTCTTGCAGAACCATCTATACTCACTCACAATCACATATGTTATATAAAAGACATCAGGTTAATGGTGGTATTATGCTGATATTGTCCATGATTCTGTGTGCTTCTGTATACTGTTGTCCATTAGCCTGCTGCTATATATCCCACGTGAATGAAACCTATGCTGACATAACATTCATATTCAGGCAACCCATAACTTCACAATATTCACTTACCCTCATTGCACATACTGTCCTTGAAATATGTCCTCTCCACTCTTCATGTCAGGATGCTTATATCTGTAAGAATCCTCTCCACTGATATGTCACCTTGTGTGATAGTCACATAATATACAATAACTGTGTGATGATATGACTATACCCACAAAGGAGGTATACGCAGCAGTGTGTACTGTATTATGGACATGCGATTGCTGCTCATGCTACAACTGTCTTTTCTTTGTGATGTATGTACATTGACATGCCTCATCTGCTGTACATTACCATGTTTCACCTGTCCTTTTCCCTGTGTTCATTCTGACAATTCATTCGTGTGTCTCTTTTCAATGAACACACTTCCAAAGAATAATTATATATAATTCAGTCTATTTAACCTTGCTGACTACCACCCATACATTTGTTCTGCATGCCTAAAACATGTTTGAACAGTAATCTGCCCTGACTAACCATTATTATAATATGTTATAACTTTAGAAGTTGCCTTATATTAAACCTTGGTAATCACTGTGGCTTTCCATGCAATCAGACTGAACAACTTTGCCCGCAGGTAAATAAGTCTGCATATGTGCAGGTATTTGTGATGCTTTACAAGTTTTTCTGGCCAGCAATACTGTTCTTAGCCATGAAACCAAACCTGCATTTGTGTAAGCATGATGCAGTGTATGCATATACAATTAGCACTGCTGCTCATTGCACAAACACATAAACTCCATGTAATCTTTTGCTCTAAGTCTACATGGAGTTTATTGACTCCCCAGGCTAGTTTTTTAAAGAGCAGGCTTAGACAGTCAGAAGGAATGCAGAACAGAGGGAGTGTTTTTAAAAGAGTTGTGAAGCTTAAAGTTTACTTTTCCTTGAAGTTGGTTACACCGAGGCGCTAGAATAAAGTGATCTTGTTTTACTACGTGGTTATTCTTTGTTATTGGAAGAGCAGAGTTACAGTTCCACTTGGATCATTGTTGTTGAGTAATTTAGAAGCAGTAGAAGGAGTTCTGGTTGTGGTGCTGTTAAAGTTTATTTTTACTTGTATAAGAAAGTCATTATTTTATTTTTTGTTGGAAACATAGATTGTTGATTCTTATGGAAGTGTGCATGTGCAAGCTGTAATCACAATATGCAAGTATTAGGTGAACTTTATAACTCCATGGAGACTAGGTGTGCATTTTATAGCAGCCATCTCATGCATGGGCATGGTAGATTCACAGACTATGGACAAGATTGTTCAACAAGTAACGGTGACCAAAATTTATGATGCGAAAAGATGAAAAAGGTTCAGAAATACTTAGCTTCGTGGAGCTGTGTACATAGCTATGATGTTGTAGTAAATACATTGTAACAACCTGGTTTTAAGCAACAAAGACAAACCAATACTGGATGAAGTGTCTCTTAAGAAAAGTCCTATTTGTATCCAAAAACACAAAAGAGGCACACCACGATGATTCTTCAGGCTTTATAAAGCCCGAAGAATCATCGTGGTGTGCCTCTTTTGTGTTTTTGGATACAAACCTGGTTTTAAGCCCAATGACTGTTACTTAGTGATGCGATGTGGCAATAAGGACCCTCTGAGAAAGATTTGTGAAAAGCCTTTCTCAAGCATAAATGTAGCAGTGCCCCTTTGCTGGTATAAAGAGTGTATTATGGATGTTATGAAGTACATTTAAAGGAATAAAGTACACTGCTTCTTTGGAGTTCTTTAACATATTCATTAGATTTCTCCAATTAGATGCAAATGTCTATGTGTTTTTAAGATTATTTTTAGCTCCCCAAAAGCTGATCGACAACTGTCACCAGAGACCATTCGCAGGGTCCTTTATAAAGCCCGAAGAATCATCGTGGTGTGCCTCTTTTGTGTTTTTGGATACAAACCTGGTTTTAAGCCCAATGACTGTTACTTAGTGATGCGATGTGGCAATAAGGACCCTCTGAGAAAGATTTGTGAAAAGCCTTTCTCAAGCATAAATGTAGCAGTGCCCCTTTGCTGGTATAAAGAGTGTATTATGGATGTTATGAAGTACATTTAAAGGAATAATGTACACTGCTTCTTTGGAGTTCTTTAACATATTCATTAGATTTCTCCAATTAGATGCAAATGTCTATGTGTTTTTAAGATTATTTTTAGCTCCCCAAAAGCTGATCGACAACTGTCACCAGAGACCATTCGCAGGGTCTACCAAACTCAATTAGCCTTCCTCAGACTATCTCAAACAGATGATCAGGGCCAATGAGAACAGTGAGGCACCTAGGGCAAAAACATACTGCTGGCAAGAAGCAGAACCTAGCTCCCCACCCTCCCCAGACATATCTATTCCCATTTCATGGATAGACATGCAATGTCTGAGCTGGCATAGTGTCCTCCCTTCATAGTGATGTAGCCACTGCCTACTTCTCTCTAGACAGCATCCTTTATGTATTGTCAGCTTCCACTAGAGATTAGCTATAAAGTCCACCCAAGTGCATCCCCCACTCCCCAGGGTGGGCACAGCTGTGCTTTCTTGTCAGCATCATCATCTGCTCAAGCCACTAATCAAACCTAGGAAGCCCGGACCATAGTCAGGGCTTTATCTCTCTACATTTGGGATGTACCTTACAAGACACCTGCAACGACTGGAAAGACCACAGAAGTTCCTCACCAAGAGGATCACTGGCCTCAAGCAGATGCCCTATGCAGCTTGACTGAAGAAACTCCAGCTGTACTCAGTTGCATACCGCCTACTCATAGGTGATCTCTACCTGACATACAAGGCCATGTCTAACCCAGAATTGATGGGCATGCTCCACCTAAAGAAAACCATATCCCCTCGAGCCACATGCTCCAGGGATCTAAACCTCACCACAACAATAAATAGGACGTGCTGGAGGGATACATTCCTGTGCCAGAGACTTCCCATGCTCTGGAACAAGATTCCAATCTACATTAGGCAGAGCTCCTCGCTAACCCTCTTCAAGAAAAACCTTGATGAGTGGATGGGAAACAGAAATTTTACCCCAGGGATCATTTCAATGTCTCTGCTGGACAGAGGCACAGGGAGCTAATCTAAGGGGGCGGCGAAAGCCAACACATTCCGGCTAGGCTTATAAATGCCTTTGGGCAGATAGCCTAGTACCTATCTATGAACCTGCATCATGTCACTGGCCGGTGTGTTTTTAATATGAAATGGTGAATGTTTAATGTTTGATGTTTCTTGCCCTTTTTTCTTTATTCCTTATTTTATTGTATTATGCATGTTTTCTGTTAAGTATGAAGTTCTTCATCAAATTTTACGATTATATTGTTTATTGAATTTTATGAGAACTGATAGTGAATCTCACCTCATCATTTTAGCAGAAATGGTTAAAAAGGGGACATCTACAACTGATAATAAAATACATTTCCTTTAAAACTTCATTATTTTAGTAGTTTTGTAGAGTAAAGCCTACTCTAGCTCATCATTATTATGCCATGGATTAAAAAGTGTAACATTACAGAGAAGATTTGTTGGTGAAGACTTAGGTTAATTTATGTTGAAGCTCAGATGAAATTATTTACCTATAAATTAATGATGTTAGGGGTATCCAGAAATGGATAACCCTCTAAAAAAGTACTAATGCAGGCTAACTTCATAGAATGGGATGTGGTTATGCATGTGTGAGGATATTAGATATTGCTATCTGTGTTTGCATGACTGGCTGAAGTTTTGTAAATAATTGTAAATAAATGTAAATTACCCTGTGTTACACATGCCAGTATGACTAGCTATAATTTTGTAAATCACTTTATGTCTTTTGATTTTCACTCTGATTTATGCAAGCTGTTTGAATGTCAAACAGTATTCTTCTGGCTGACCAAAATGTACATGTTTTGAATTCTGAGTGTATGTTAAGCCAGATTCAGCTGACCTACATGTGATGTCATTATGTGCCATGGCTGGGAGAATAGAATCTTCACTGTAGCGGTCTGTTTATTTTTCAAAGTCTGATATGAGAGAATAAAATTCTCATAGCAACTTCCTGTTACTTTTAAAAAATCTACTATGAAAGCAGGTTCTGAGTCAGTTGTTCAGTAGTTGTTTTCCAGAGCTGGTCAGTAGTAGTAGTCCAGTTGTTTTCAGAGTAGTTTTTCCAGTCGCTGAGGACAAATAGCCTGGAGTGTGGACATTATTCTATAGAAAAGGACCACCACTGCAGCAAACCAAGTCCGTGGATAAAAAGTACTTAAAAAAAAAAAAAAAAAAAAAACTCAGACTGTTGAAACGCCCAAAAGTAAACTTCATTCCAACAAAGTAAAAATACAGCAAAGCTTTCAGGTTAGCTAAAACCCTCCCTCAGTGCTTCAAAGTACCTTAGTAGCTCTTCATTTTATAAACTTCATGCAGTCATGTGACACAGCCCAAGTCTGATTTAAAGCAACAGTATTACAATTCAGCAGGTCGGAACATTAAAATAACTGTGAAAATAAGTACATTGAACCATATCATGAAATCAAAAATATTCATAACTACATAGACAAATCACTAAAAATATAAGAATATATATAAAAATATATTAAAAATACTGAAAACTTATAGCATATTATGTCAATGTAAGCTCATCTTTTGGGCATTTCCATAATCTGTTTTATTTATTTATTGATTTGTTTATTTTTTGTGTGGACATAATTCCTCATCTTGCCTTGCAGAGTAAAGAGTATAATCTTGCCTTGCTGAGTTATTTGGATTAGATAGGGACACATAATCTTTATATAGGCAGGGAGATATAGCTAGTTAGAGGTTTTTTTTAATTAATGTGAGATTTATCCTGCAGTACTATTTCCATATTTCATGTGTGTGATACTCTGTTGTTTATTGGAATCAGTTATTCAGTATTTACGTTTTAAATTGTTTTATTTATTATTAAATGTTTTACTTTCTCTCATTGTGGATAGCTATTTAGTGAATATTTGCAATAACTTGAGAGTGGTATGCTTATTGTGATAACACCAGGGCAAC
The DNA here is from genome assembly GCF_019279795.1 of Protopterus annectens. NCBI lineage: Eukaryota > Metazoa > Chordata > Ceratodontiformes > Protopteridae > Protopterus > Protopterus annectens. Next base: position 1,090,914,395 of record NC_056745.1, read on the forward strand.
TCTGAAAAGTATTACTGCTTGGGATACATGCTACCATTTGTTTCAATATCTATTTTATCCAATATAATTCAACACCCCTTTTGAAAGGTATTGTGGTATATGACTGGTGACAGCCATTACCTTGTAAATTGGGCAAAGAAACACAGCAGGTAAATCTGTGTCAGTCTTTCCCAAGAGTGTGTGTCTGTGTGAAAATCAGACATTTAAGAGTGAGTGTGTCAGACATCTAGGACTGGGTGACAGTGTTCTGCAGTGGTTAGTGTGGAGACTCATTTGGGCACCAGGAGTGACGCATATAGTCCATTCCCAGCTTTTGGAACCTGTTCCCTTACCCTTAGGGGAAATTGTGTATTTCTATCCCTGCTTTTAATGACACTCCCTTACCGGAGACAGTGGTGAGGATTGAGACTCCTTTGCTGCCCAAGGGTAAAGAGGCCTCGTCACGGCATGCATTCAAATAACATTTAGTTTACATATATATCTAGCCACATTCTATGAAGCTAGAAATGTTTGATAGACACCCATCCATGTTGTATAATGTTTCATACAGCACAACTCATTTCACAATAGCTACTTTATTTCAAAGCATATGCATCAGTACCTAAAAGACTAAATAAACAGTTTTAAGAAACTATTTTTACATGAGAGTAACTACCTTACCTTCCATTTGGGAGACATCCTCACTGAATATCCTAACTTGTATGGATAACTCTGAGTTGACAGAATGCAATGGTAAGTTATAACCATTTTACAAGTTGCCCATTTAGTCTACTGGCCTTGACCAAATAGCTCTCATTGTATTCTTCCTGAAAAGTAAAAAAAAATGATGAGTGATTCCACTCTAATGGAGTCCTCTGAGTCAATATGAAAGGGTGACTCAGTTACCAGAATGCTTTATAATGGATAATAATTTGACAGTTCCCACAAACTAAAATGTATTTCTAGTAGGCAATGGCTGTAGATGTGCAGTAACTAGGTAATATTTTAATTTAGCAGAAATTAACTTCAGTGTATCTGCAAAATAAGTGGGCACATCCATAAAGTAAATAATATCCTGGAATACACACAGTTCATTAAGCCTTAATCAGTATGGTATTACCAACTCTAGTAAATTAGCGCTTGTTTCATGGTGCAAGGCCTGAGCATCTCTACAGTACAGGGTTCTGGGTTCTAATAGTCACAATAATATTGGAGAAGCTAACTAGTAAAAGCAACAAGTGGCAAATTTCTGGCTTACTTTTCTTTGGGGAATAAAAGTAAGCAGGCAGTACAGCAGCACACTGGTTTCCTTCCTATCCAGGGTTAGTTTATTTGTTCACTTGCCAGGGCAAAACACTGTTCCATATGCATCTTTTTCATAATCAACTGATAAACACTCTCTGGTTAAATTACATGATCAGTGCCACATAGTAAGCAAATGGAGGGGCTGATAGGGTCACAGGAATGCTATAAACATGCTCATAGATCCTTCTTCTAAACCTCCCCTCAGTTTTGCCAATATAAAAATCATGGCAGTCCTGCATTAAGAAACAGGATTACAATAATGCACTATACAGACATATTAAATTGAATTCTGACCATACTTTCCTATTTGGTATTTTGGAAGTGGTGACTAAGGATCCTGGCGGGAGGAGGTGACTGGAAGAATAAAATAGATAGGGCTGAAATGAGGTGGCAATTACGTTTGAATGACACCATTACCCCAGATATTAATGACAACATTTCAGTTAAGCCCGAATAAAAGTTCAGGGCCACACAGCTATAAATAGGTCTGCCCAAGAGGGAGATTATTTTTTTTTTTCTTTTTTCAAAGAACTAATTGTTTTAGAAAGACTATTTTTTAAAAAAAAAGTAATGTTTACTTGGATAATAATGATGACCTTTAATTTATTCCCTTAGTTTGGTATAGTGTTGCCACCTATTATATTAATTAATTGGAAGTTTTGATTGGGGGACCGTTCTTTATTAAGACATACGCTTGCATTTTACCCACAGTTCTGATGAAGTCTTATTGACGAAAGCTCTTGAGTGTGGTTTGTGTTTGTACTACATTTGATACTACAAGTTCTCTTTTTTATCTGTATTGTGTGACTTTGAATTTTAACCAGTGGAATTAAACTTGGATATTACATCTGGTGAATCTGGTTCCTGGCTACAGCTGGAGTGTTGTTCATTTCTAAGTGTTGTGTTTACACTCCGACACCAGAACTTTGTTTTAACGATGTTTATTTATTAGTCATAGTCTGTGTAGCTTTTCTGTGGAATAGTTAGATGTTCTTCATTCCACATTGCTGCAGTCCTAACTATTGGGGGTAGTCCGCTGTCCAGTCATATCCTCAGTCTTTTTGGT
>NC_056745.1:1091246744-1091289244 GCF_019279795.1 Protopterus annectens
GTGTGTTCATTCGTAAGTGCCCTTTAAGGTATTTAAACTACTTAATTGAGGTGTCTTTTTGATTGGTTGACATTTCTATTTAAATGGAATTTTTACTTGTGTTTTTTAATGGTCTGAAGAAGCTATTGCGAAAGCGTTTACCGTTTGTGAATAAAGTTTTTTATGGTTCTCATGCCACTTGATAATTTCACTGCTTTAACTTTGTTCATTTTGTTTGGACTTATTCTCTTTAGCAGTGACTTATTTATACTGAGGAGTGCTGCATTTGGTGTTTGTTACTCTATCGAGTTTATGGCTTTGTGGGACGTTATCCCTTATGGCTTTGTACAGATTGCTTACTCTGATGGGTTGTGAGGTGTGCACTATGTACTTATGCTAAACCTGTTACTCTGTCATGTTTTATCGGTTTGTGAGACGTTGTCCCTTATGGCTTTGTACAGATTCCTTACTCTGACGGGATGGGTGTTTTACGAGCGTTCTTGCTCATTTTACTTTGCCGTATGGCAATTCTAGTGTGCAGGGCGCATGTATCTTGTGAGACCTCTGCTCTCAAACACTTCCCCTGCACTCGTACACATTTCTGTGTACATATTGCAGCATGGCAGCACGCCTTCAGGCATATGCATGGTGCCCTGCCATGCTATACGGGAATGGTACCTTCCGTACAGGAATAAGCTATTCCTTTACAGAAGTTTGCTGAATTCCAGGAGGAATATCTTGCATTGTTGTTAGGTTTATTTACACAGAGTAATAATTTGTCAATAGTGTGTAGAGGTCTCTTACTAGTGTAAGGTCGAATGATGGAGTGAAGAGATGGGAATTTTTCAGGGCTGTTCAGTAGTTTGAAGGTTGCAATTAATTGTGAGCACAATGCAGAATTATTTAGTTTGAGACACATTAGTTGTTTTAGAGAGAGGCAGTGATGTGATCTATATTGTTGGATGGTTGTAAATGTGGCTACTTTATTATATCATTGTTCTAATTTGCCTGATAGAGTGGACTTGAAATTGGTTAGGATATGAAAGGTATATAGTATCATAGAGAGTAGAAAAGTAGTAGCTATGTTTTGTCTAGCAGAGTCAGTAAGGTACTACTCTACTCAGTTATATACTCTGAATACAGTTATACTCTGATCTTCTTCATCAAGCAAAAATCATACTCACCCAAAGCATAAGATGAGTGATGTCAGCCACTCTGCATCTCTGCCAGCAGACAGAGCCACAACAGTTGCAGGGCAGATAATATATTCATAGAGTATTCCATTTTACTTTACAGGAAAAATTGAAATTACTAAGATTCAAAACATATCATGCATGTATACATTACCATATATAGTTAGTGTTCCCCTTTATAATCTCGAAGTATTGAAATCTTGAATTTCAGTATCTCAAAACCATAAAGGCGAACGCTCAAAATCCCGAAACCCCAAAACCGCAAAACACAAACTCGCGAACATTAACACACCAAACCCCACACAACACATACACCCTCCTACCCACACTAGAACAAATCAAACAACAAAACATACACAAATACAATAACACAAATCAACACACCTACACTACATATTAGCAAGCCCCCCTGCATCCCCCATGTGGGGGGCAGTGCCCCCCACACACCCCCACTTATATATACGAACTCTGAGATCACACAAGCAGAAAAAGACAGCAAACTCACACCCAGACATTTTACAGTCACACACACACACACACACACACACACACACACACACACACACACACACACACACACACACACACACACGTCACACATATACAAACACCAACACATCCAACAGTTATACACTCATACTTTGACCCGGCTACACTAACCCACATGTACAACTTACAAACACACTCACATACAGCCAAACTCCAACCCAAAACCCTTACAAAACACTCACTTACCTTAACCACACACTACTCTGGTCACCATCCACACAAAACATTGCATGTAACGTAACGTAAAGCTATAACCACAAATTTGAGATATTCAAATTTGGATTATGCACTTTCGCTATTTTGAAAATTCATCTTTATGGTCTCAAGATACTGAAATTCAAGATTTCAGTATTTCGAGATTATAAAGGGGATCCATAGTTGGTTATAATATTATGCCAATAAATTAATTTGACCTATTACTGAAATATACTATTATGCCACACAATAAGAATGCACTTACGGTTCAGAATTAAAGGAAATAAAAACAGTATTCTCCTATAGTTTAAAAAACAAAAGGAGCCTGGTTTTCTGTAGGAGTATAAACAACTGCATGATCTTCTGTGTTTTGTTTTGTACTAGAATAAGCCATCATAAGGAAATATTATCAGTTAGATACAGACCTTTACTATGGCTTATTAAATGGCTAAACATTCTCATTTATTTATGGAGTAATGTGATCTGATCTGGTTAGAACTGCACAATCCGACTGCTAATTATTAATTATTATTTTGGCTATCCTAGAAGTGTCTGAGGTATAATTAAAATTTTTACCAGACACAAGGGCTGCATTATTAATTTATGTGCAAGATTATAGGAAGATGGTTTAGATATGCCTCTAAAAATGACTGAATTTTTTTGGAAAGTTATACAATGGAAAAGTGACCCAATGAAGACACAATTAGGTTCCTTGCAAAGTAAGAAAACAAATTGAGTACAACTGTGCAAGAACTTACCACAATAGTAAAAGCTCATGAATATGACTTTTGCAGCAGTTCTAATTACTGCAAAAGGCCCGTCCTGCAGAGTTCATTGTCCTTTCCCCTGCAGGACAGACATTCACCCCTTAGGAATGTGAGGTCATTCCCTGTATTGAAGTTGATGCCTGCCTGTGATGTCTTAAAATTTTCCTGTCCAGGATGACTACAGGGTGTCCAACCTATTAGTTTCTAACCCTGATCCCAGTTAAACTGCAACACCTATTTACCCTTTTTGGACCAAGGAGTATGACAAAAAGGGCTGCCCAAAGATGTTCACACCTGGGCAGGCCTCAGGTCCTAAGAGTAAAGAAAGGGAGGTTGTGGTTGCATAAGGATAGATACCCCATTTTAACCCAGGACTCCATAGAGGAGGAGAAGGTAGATGTGGAACAATGCTGCAACAGTGATCTAATTGAATATAAATTATTACAGTAAATAGTTTCTCACTTGTACTATGTTGTCTGTATATATTTGGTGCTGCAGATGTGATATTATAAAGAAAAACTGTTGCTATAGTCCTTAGTTACCAAGATAATTCAAAGAGTGTACAATGCTAGAGAAGTGGGAAGATTGATAGGGTGGATCTACAATATGACACTTGCAAACCCAGCCCTACCCTATGCAGGCACTACCTGCTCTGTAGTGTCTGTACATGTTGTAGATTGAAGACCACACAGCTGCCTCAGGAATAGGCTGTGACATCTCTCCCTCAGAAGGGACTCAATGGAAGCTGTATTTTAGTGGTGTGGGTTTTCATGGTCCCTTCCAATTCCTTATCATGATGGGAGTAAGAGTATAGAATTCAGTTTGTCAGTCACTTAAAAATTGTTTGCTTGGAAACTGGTTTTCCTTTTTTTACTGGATGCAAAGGACACAAATATACGGGCTGAGATTTTTTTTATTCTTTTTATTGCACATTTCATCATATAGAGTACCATCAATGCTCAAAAACACCAAAACATGTTTTCTTCTCATGTTAGCATCTCTTATTGTACAGGAAAAACATATGCAGAAGTACAAATAATGTAATAATGTTTAACAACTTTTTTCCTTTCATATATATATATATATATATATATATATATATATATATATATAAGCTGAGATTTTGATCTTTTTGCTTTATCTAGATAGTATCTCAGATGTCTTTGCACATTAAAGGAATTAAGAATTATTTATTTTTGGTTCTGGGGATTAGGGAAGGAAACAAAAAGCTGGATAGTTTGGTTGAGTAAGAACTCGGTCACTATTTTTGGCATGAATGTGGGATTTTTTTTCTAAGACTGGCCCTATCATTACTGTGAACTAAAAAGGGCATTCTGTACATAAGTGTTTGTACTTCTGAAATGAAATCTGAGGTGACAGTCGGCATAATGGTCATTTTTCATGTTAGATATTTCTGAGACAGCAAGGATGCTTTGGGGGTATTGTACAAAAATTCAGGCTAAAATGGGTAAGAGCTGTACCTTTATACAGGGATATGGCAAACCTGAATTGAGAAGTTCACTTCAGTACTGTGGAGTTATGAACGCTGGGGGGGGGGGCACTCCTAGGATGATTATAATTATTTTGCCGCCAGGGGGAGATTCTCTTCCATTTGGCCAAAAAGCAAAAAGATATACAGGGATGCATTCAAACCACTGATCTCCAATGACCATTTTTGGACTCATCCCAGGAGCAGTGCCTGGTTAACTGACTGGCTCAAAGTTACACATTTAGGCAATGGAGAATGAGGGAATCAAACCTTGCACCACTAGACCACGAGAAACAGCTCATTAGCATCTCCTTAATCCTCTAATCATGAAAACACTTTTCTAGTGGAAATCCTATATTAATAAATTATATTATAATAAAAGAAGGAAAACAATAATATATTGCAGGGTATCACCATCTCCACTATCACAGGACCACATTGAGACCTGACAGCAAGAAACTAAAGAACAATGTTAGATAATGTTATGTGGAGTATGAGCACAAGGTTATTAAAGATAACAAAGGAAACATCAAAATCTTTCTTCATTTATATTACATTGTTGTAAGAAAGGCCGTCTATATTGCATAGCTTAAAAACAAAGGGATTCTGTCTAGATCTAGGGATGTCATTGTCCCCCTTTACTCAGCCTTTATGAGGTCAGTCATTGAGTATAATGCTCCCTTTAGCATGTTTCTGTCCAAACACATGCAACAACTGGAGCATCCACAGATATACTGTACGAAAAGGATACAATGTGTAAACATAATGTCCTATATGGACTGGCTCAAAGTCATGTCACTATATTCAGTTCCAACAGACTGCAAAAAGGTGATATTTCTGGCATACAAGGTATCCTCTGACCACATTACTGATGGATTAATTACACATCAGCAAGTCAAATTACATCAGAAATATTCAGTCTAGGGATTTAAACCTCTTCTGCAACATCAGGAGAATGGTTTGGAGGGACAGTTATATCTCACAGAGGAAACTTTTGCCCTGGAGTAAACTCCCCATCCACATGAAATAAAGTTCACCCCTATCCATATTTAACTGCTACTTAGATCTATGGATGAAAAACAGAAGATTTACTCCAGGACTGACCCCTGTACTACTAATGGATAGAGGTAGCTCTTAAATATTTATCCCAAGCATGGGTCCCTAAAAATTATTTATGATATGATCCCAGTTATTCTCATCAGGGGTAGTATATAATTATCAACCATGGAATGGGTAAGGCCAATCTATAACCAAATGGGATAGGTTATTTTGAGTTCAAAAAGAAAAGTGGCCAGGCTTAATAAGGCTCACAAGGGTACCTATACTAATACTTACCTATGAACCCACATCAAGAAGTTAAGAAATAATGTCCAATAATATACTGAATTAATCCATTATAATATCACACATTCTGATCCCAAAAATGTAGTTGTTATATTTGCAGACAAATGTTGTGCTACCTTTACCCCACCAATGCACACACACACACACACACACACACACACACACACACACACACACACACACACACACACACACACACACACACACATACATACATATATATATATATATATATATATATATATATATATATATATATATATATATATATGGGTCTAGGACTATTCACTGAAAGCACATTTCACTGAAACTCAAATGACTGTGCACGAGTCACTGAAAACTCAATTCACTGAAACACATTTCACTGGAAGTTATATATGGCCTTTTCCCCACTGTAGTGCAACCCTGGAGTTAGTATACATAGTAAGGTGGGTGTGAGGGGCACCATCCCGAACATTGGGGGGTGTGAGGGGGCGTAGCCCCCCACATAGTTTGGATATATTAAGTTTAGAAAAGAGTAATTTACTGAAATTGCAAGTATCTATGTGTATACTTCAAAATATTTAAACTATACACCAACAACGCTACCACTGCACCACTGTGGCTTCAATGTAGACTAAGCAAATAATGCTAGTTAAAGCAGTATTTAAACAGAAAGCACGAATACTAAGATTGTCAAAAGAGTACACACTGAATTATTAAGCTATATTGTGGGTTACTTTCATTATAATACTTTAAACAAATAACAATGAAGCAAATCACAGGACCTGAATATATAACTGAAATAACTAACATGAAATAAAAGCACATAGTGTGATGGTATGTAAAGTAAAGGACAATGAGCAAGGCAAAACATATGCAGATGAAGAAAGACAATGTTAGAAGGCTGTGCATGTGAAGCTCCATGCTATGCCAATTTTTGAGAACATGAAGGAAGGAAGTTTTGTTTCCTGTTTTGAGGGTGCTATAGGGATTTTATTTTGTGGAGCTGAGAAGTTATGCTGGGGACAGCTGGGCTAAAGTCTTCACTGAGGAGCAAGAGTAAGTTAGTTATAAAGTATATAAAGAAGTGTGGAGAAAACTGAGGTATACTACACAGTATGAGCTATACAGTATGGGAAGAATATAAACTTTGGCATGACTTTAGAGTTAATGTTGCATTTGAATTAATTAAACCACAGTGTGACAACTTTTGTTTAAATTAACTTGAAGTTTGTACTGGTGAAAGACTGTGTGAGGGGGAGGATGCTGGGTTCTTGTGCATGTACAAGAACACCCTTTCTTGTGGCTTTGAAGGTGTTACAGGTGAACAGTGCATTTGCTCTATAATATACCTTTAGCATATAGTTGATGTTCATTTCATAGTTATCCATGTTCTCAGAGAAGGAAAATCAAAGGTCAATGTTGTGGCCAAGACATTTGAAATGCAATCTGTTTTAAGGTTAGTATGAAACTGTGCTCTAACACTCCTTTCCGATGCAGCATTGCCATTCTAGCAGTAGTTCTCAACAAAATGTGTTTATGATTTGCCACCTTTCAGAGTCAAATGTCGTGTCACGCTAAGCAGAACACTAGCCTAGATCTTGATGAAATAAGGTTTTGTTAGCAGTAAATAATCGAATTGACCTTGCAAGGACCATGTCATCTACATAGCAGATGTTATTTTTTCAGAACTTCTGTGTGCATTCAGTATCAAATATGAAACGAGAAATGGGACAAAGAGTAAATTCTTGTACTATGACATTTCTTACATCAAATTTTTGCAGTGTTTATTGTTAACCCTTACCTTGCCAGTACATCACTCAACATATGTCGTTATCTAGTTTATTGTTGGTGGTCAAGGCTATGTCTGTTATGTTCTTTTAAAATGAAAAGATGGCATGTTGACAAAGATAGTTTCAGGAAGGGTGCTCTTCTTCTTGCTAGCGGAACTGTTAGTGAGATAAGAACAGTGGCAGTACCATGGCCTTTTCAGAATCCATGCAAGGAATCAAGTAGATGGGGATGTTAGCATGAAATTAGGTGATGATTAGCTACTAGTAACAAATGAGTGGTGGTGGTGGTGATTAGGCATAAGTATGACTGTACAGGATTTCCATAAGGAAGGAGTTGAAAAAAGTATTACAGGCAAAACTGAGGTCAAACCTATGTGTAACTACTATAGAGAGGACAGTGACACATTCTTACAAATATGGTAAGTCCATCAATGTCAGGTTGTCCATGTGACGAATGCAGACCAATAAGATTATTTAACCACTTAGATTGTTAGCTCTGAATGACATGAACAGGAAACAGTTTAAAGATTTCATGTGGTTTTGGATGGTTGCTTCATTACAACATCATATGGGAATTCTCTAGGCTGGCAAAGGGAGGAGGAAAGATACTTAGGTGGGAGCACACTGGTATGGTAAACAGAAGAAAGTTAATTAGAAAGGACTTTAGACAGCTGATTGGGATTTGAATAAATAGCACTATTAATCTGAAGCTTGGTAAACTGTGCCTGTCTTTTAGGTGACTCAGTTCTCTTCAAAGTTCTCAGAAATTTAAGTCATTGTCTCTGCAGCAATTTGTCTGGTACTGACAGGGTTTGATGTCCACCACTTCCATACAAGTGTCTTGCTGTTTATGTGAGAGACACGGGCTATGATCTTTGGATCCACTCCACCATCTGCAGTTAGATCTAATGGCCATCAGAGGGATAATCTCTCAAGACATAGTACTGACAACCATCAAAACTAGAAAACATGCCTAGAACTCTGATTTTCTAACCAATTTACTAAATGCAACCTGGCCTTGTGGGAGTTGTAAACAGTGTCCCTATATTATGGAGATGTTTAGTATTTCTATACCAAGCATTTCCTTTGAAATTGTGTTGAAAAATGGTAATTGTAATACCAAAGGAATTGTCTATATTGCAATTTGCACAGCATGTAACTTTTTTTATATTGGGAAAATGGAAAGAACATTAAAAAGAGGATTTATGAACAACTATATGCAATAGTTAGAAAAAAGCTAATAATGCACTTTATAAGCATAGTTCTATTTGTCAAGGTTTTACTAAGTTTAAATTTGGTATTTTAGAAATTATTCAAAAAACCCTGGGGGGTTGCTGTGAACTTGAAATAGAAATTAAAGAGTTGCAGTGGTAACTTAGGTAAAATGCTGCTAACCCGCCAGGACTTAATGAAAATATTTTCATTTTACCTTTGTTAAAACTAAAGGCACAAGAACTTTAATTAGGGTTTGTAAGTTGAGTCTTATTTTTAAAAGTGTTTAGTATTTATTATTATTTATGTTGAAGTTTTACATAAATGTTTTATTAGAGTTCTTTAAGTAAGAGTTTGTGTTCTGTGAAATTCATTCAATTTGGGTTGTTGGCAAAGTCTTGTATTGGTGCTGTTTGTTTGTATGCTATTCTGAAGAAGTTTTTATTAAAAACGAAAGCGCTAAATTTACACTGTGTGGTTTCCGTCTTTCCTTTCTGGGGTTTATAGTTTGTTCCTGAAATGAGATATGCTTAATTGAATAATTGAGGGGTGGGTTTATTTGTTGCATTATTTAAACTGATTTCTGTGATGTATTTTTATTCTTAAGATGTCTCTGCATTTAGACAGACGAAAGCGCTTAATAAATTCTCTTTATTGTGTTTTATGCCATGTAAGTGATTCCGTTGATGTTAAACATCATAAAAGCATATAGAGGGAACGTTTGTGGTAGTAGTTTAGGTCTTCGTTTTGTTTATGTTTTTTTTACAAATATAAAGTTGTCAGTGAGAAGTATTCTTTACAGTGATAATAGTCAGTGCATTCTTTGTCATTTCCATAAATACTGTAATATATCATAATGCACACAAACCCAAAGTTATATTTTTCTATACTTTGGCGAACAAATTTTCATATCTTGAAAAAGGTTGTTCTGCTCATCGTGTAAGTTTTAAGGTGAACATTTCAATCACTCCTATGTAACATGGTTTTGCAATTATGAATGAAAAGATGAAGAGACAGATTAGACAACGAATGCATCACAAGGCTAACACTAGAGGAATGACAGTTTAGCTCATATGATTCAGATTAATAGTTGTTAAAAAGCTTCATTCTGTTGTCCTGGGTATGATTCCCTCAATTTTCACTTGTACAGTATGTGACTCTGAAGACATTACGTAATCAGACAGTGCTACTGGGTCATTCTTGAAAAGGAACACTTTTGTCCAAAGGGCTTGCTCAATAGAAAATTAAATAAATAGATAATGATGCTGCTAGGATTTAATGAGTTAAGGATGTTCTGTTTTGCTTCTGTTTCTTATATTCATTTCTAATGGAGTTGTCAGGATGCCAATCTTCCTTAGAAATAGGTAGTCTGAATCTGATCAATGCTTCTTCCTTTTCTTGAACAGCAGGTATATGTTCGAAGAGGGATAGAGCCCAGGAGGCATAGTGGCTGCTTAATCTAAGATGAATGCTGGAGAAGACGTTGTTTAGAAAATGTTCTATGGTATCCTATTGGTCAGCTCTCACTTCACCAACAATGTCCAATACAATGACTGCAGAACTTCCACTGGTGCTCTCATCTATGAGTTAGTCTCCCAATACCTTCTACTCTCATTTTTAGGCAATATTGCAAAATACATAAAGTCCTCCTCTGGAGAGATCTGCTGCCCCCCAGCTACAGAAAACAGTCCACTTTGTTCAAGCAAAAAAGTATGGTCTCTAATCTGGAGATTCTGATTATTATTCCAGCTACTTTTTACTCAGCAGTGAACAACTCCATTGTACAATGGAGACCACAATCATCTGAGGCTAAGAAGTCAAGGGCATCTACAAATAACAGAGATGCAACAATCCTTCCATCATAATAGATACTGTCATCATTGTGAAAATCATTAAAGGAAGAGAGACACGATACACCTTTGGTGGAGTCCTTTTCCCATCTTCATTGTTTCTGCATTAATGCTAACAATAATGACACAACTGTTGCTGCTTAAATGCAAGGACCAAAAGGCCCACAGCTCAGCCCTTGGCACTTCCTAGAAAACATTCCTGGAAATGTAGTCATATGCTTTCTCTAAGTTCATAAAACACATATAGACACTACTGGAAACCTTCTGTGATCCCTCCAATATCTATGAAAGGAGAGTGAGTTGATAATGCATACCATGGTTTGGGTGGCATATACACTGCTTCTGAATCTAAGGCTCGGCTGTAAGAAGACATCTCTTTTCCTGCACACTAGCACAAGTATTCAGAGGCAGGTCAAGTGGTACAGTATTCCCATAGCTTTAATACTCGCTTCTGTCTTACTTTTACTAAACTGAGAACTAGCACATCATTTTTCCAATCCAGAGGTACTGTCCTCTCGTTCCATATAACAGTAAAAGGTGATTAGAGCATGTCACCTCAACAATATCCTTTCAGCATATAGGTCCATAGGCAAGTACTAAGCTAGCTGCCCCTGTGGGCCATTTTAAGCCTAGCCAATTTCCCTCAAAGTTGAGAATCAAACCCTGTATCTTGCACCCTCAAGGCAAACACCCCACCACTATGCCAACCTCCAATAGTCAAAGAATCCATCTGCCCAATGTATTAAAGACCTTGCCCATTTTCTCATTCTACTGCCAGGCTTTCAGCAACACAAACAGCAGCATATGAATGTCCTAAGAAAGCATCTACATGTTCACTTATGTATGTGCATGTGAAGACCATGTTAAAGTCTTCCATGGTGACTTGTATCAGCTCAGAGATGAGAAAGAAAAGCAGCCTATGCTATACAGGGGCATTATTTAAAAAGGGTAATAGGTTTCTTTTCTCATGCACTCCAGCAGCCTTGTCACCATGGAACTGTGTCATTACCACAATAGCATTATCTACAGAAAGGGATCTGATTGTATCAGTTGTTTCTTGCACTACTTTTTCGAAGCAGGGCATGTCTGTTGTGTTCAGGAGTTCCGCAGAGTGTTCTTTCTATCCTTGGACAGTGTGTCCATTTGACATCACTGTTTATACATCTTTGCTGATAACAATCTAGAAAATGACCCCCCCCCAATTCAAAGATTGGTTTCACAGAACCTCTTTGAGGTCATCCAAGAGACATTCTCTGTGGAGTAATCAAGATCCTCCTTTTATTAGGCCATAATTTTGATCACTACCACTCTGGACTCTTGCTCCATCTGATCAACTCCAGACAGCAGACTGCTAGTACTGCAAAGAATGTCAAGCTCATTTGCATTGCAGCTTTTGTCACTATTGGTATGAAAGTGAGTCTTGGAATTACTTCCCTGGCAAGCAATAAATCAGTAATATCTCTTTTCTGCCCGCTCACACCTGAGGTCATGAACATGGTCTGTGTGGACTCCATTCCACATCCCCAATCTCTCTCTCTCTGTACAGATATGCTACTAATGCATGTCACTCCATATGAAATACAGAAGGAATTAATTCTGGGCACATTGTGGGTTCCACAAAGTGCACTTCTGGCTAACATCAAAGATTGAAACAATACTAATTTCATTAACTTTAATCATTCCCTGACCTAGGAATGTTGTCCACTCCTGTCATGGTATTAGCAACCCAAAAGGCGTAGGGGAATTAAACTGAGGGAAGTTCTTCTTGAGATTTTACTTAAACTTATTCAACACAGAATCATCTGCTCTGCATTCCAGGGTCATTCACATGGCATGCCTGGAGCTCCTGAGTATGCCCAGTACTGTTACAGCTTTCTGAGATAAGCCAGCAGCAAATGATGACCATTTGAGAGCTCAGCATATGTCTGGACTCAGACATTCACGACATATGTCCACAGGTCTGATAACATGAATACATTCACTTGTAGACCTTTAATTCAATCTATGACTAACAAAAACCCCCAATAAAAATCTGCTCTTGGGTTTAGATTAAGCAAATATTTCCTCCCAGTCATGGCTCTCCATCTATTTCCGCCATTCCAGACAAATTGCTGAATTCTTCCATTAGGACTTATCAAACACTACATCTATAGTTTCCAAGAAGTCTAAATACATTGAATAACTGCAAGGTTATATGTGCAAACATCAATGCTGCCCTAATCATAAAAAAACTTCATTGCACTTTGGTGACCTCTTGTCTACTGACGCAAACTGCAACTGTACAACACACAGCCAGGGGCTTGAGAGTATCCCCTTACCCACCCAGAGATTTTCTGAAAGGCAGTTACAGAGAAAGAGAGAGTCTATCCTTGAAAAAAGTCTGGTCCATGAACAAACACTAAAAGAAAAGTTCAGGCCAACTATACTAGGCTGATATTTTTCAAACTTCAACACCAGCTCAGGCTTTTTCCTCAGAGAGATAACATCTCAGGTCTGAGAAGTCAATTTACACTGCAAGGGCTGAGTTCATCCTAAATTGTTCTTCTCCTGCCTGCAATTCAACTGGCATCATCCTTGATGCCTACCTTATATTTGCACATTGTAAACCCCCCATATCTGCCACATCCAGCTATTTTTTTGCTGAATTGTATAACACTGTATGAATTATCCAGCCTACAAAAGCCTACCTGTAATCATGGCCACCAGACCTAGCAACAGGTTGATTACTTGTATCCTTTTTCTGGTTGAGGTTATCTGATTATTTAATGGAAACATAGTGTAGACTAAATTTTGGATAATTATTTGCCTATCCTCTCATCTTACCCACATGCACACACACACACACACACACACACACACACACACACACAAATGTATATATATATATATATATATATATATATATATATATATATATATATATAAAACAAGAAAATTATTTCCAAAATGCCAGCCAGCTTACACCTCAAAAATGTATTCTTTAAGATCCTTAACTATTAGACCAGTTTGCTAAGGTGTAGAAACAAACCAGATCTTCTGGTTACACGGACAAACAAGTCCTCCCTCATGACAAGGTCACAAGGTCATGCTCCCTGGATAAAAGTAACATTGTGTCTATCAAAACACTGACTACAATTCTACTAAAATTCCTTTAACATGAAACATATTACTTTACAAATCAAAGTTTATTGAATAACTTTACTATAGTTATTCAAACAAATATAACCAGGCACAGGAGAACCAAAGGACCAATAAGGTAAAACAGATAAAATCCAAATGCACAAAGAACACTAAAAACCAAACGGTCCACCATGGCAGTTGTTCAAACTCCTTTAATACACAGAAACAAGGGATTAAACTCTTCATCAGATCCATAAAACAAAACTTCATTAAACCCATTTAAAAGGATTAAAACAACCAATAAAATCACATTACAGATGCACACCCACTTAAAACGCTACCCTATTCATAAATAAGGGAATATGTGATAAGCCAATCAGTATCATTGTTTCAGTCTACCCCCCTTAAGACCGGCTTCAGTGGAACCATTATATTCAGTCCGGGTGCCTGTCAGCATGTAGATCCACTATCCAGTTGACCTCTGTTTGTTCAGTGATCAAACATGGTTTGGTCTCATGGTTAAGGTCAACACATCTAATACCATAAAAATAAAACAATGTCCAGAAAAGTTCTTTACATGCTGAGCTAGTGCATTGTGTACAGCCTCAGCTTTAATATTTTGTATGTGCTGCAAGACCCGTTCTTTTAACATACGATTGATTTTGCTGATGGAAAAACTTGCACATTTTGTACACTTAGCAAGGTATATTAAGTTCTTAGCTCTATATCGCCCTGGTGGGGCTAGGGTGCCTTCTTCTGCATGTCCCTGTCTCCTCCTCCTCCTCTTGTGGCGGTGCTCCGGTTTCCTCCCTCTCCCCCCCTCCCCAAAATGCTGCATGTGTGGAATGGATTCCCTAGGTGTGTGTGTGTGTGTGTGGGTGTGTGTTCTGGTTGGTGCCGGCTGGGGGCGGACACCTTAAAAAAAACCCACTGCCATTCAATGTGTGGATGTGGACAAGTGTGGCGACCCCCCTAACCGAAAAAAAGCCGAAAGAAGAAGAAGAAGTTCTATAATCAGCAAAACCACAAAAAGAATACAGTCTGTTATTGACCAGATGCTGAAAGAAGTTAGATTTATCTACATATCTGCACACTTTACAGCTCCCACAGGGAAAAGTACCCACCCTCTAAGACTGATGACCAGGCTGTGTGCCAGAAAAAGTCAACTCATTGCAAAATAATCTCTTCAAATTCGGTGAAGTCCTGTAACTAAACAAAGGTGTTGGACCAACTATTTTTTTTTTTCAAATATATTTTTATTGAATTTTACAGACTTTTCAAACATAAAAAGGAAAAACTGCAAGTCATTACAGGAAGCAGTAAAGTATGGGTATATATATAGAAAACAGTTAATACAAAAGCAATGCATTTATAAAACAGCAGTTATCGTTTCATGGAACTTACATCTTAGAGAATAATATAAGCAGTACAGAACCCTAATAGCCTATTGCAGTCAAAGTCTAGACTAATAAATGGAAAATGGCTTGGAGGGAGGAGTATATGACTGTCTTAAGACGAAAGTAGAGCAGTAAGGAGGGTACATCAATGTAAACTAACTATTTGCACCATGTACAACTATTTATAATATATTTACAGCATATTTACACCATGGATGACAGAGGATAACAAAATAATATAACAAAATACTTTGTAAAATCTAAAGCTACAGTGTGATGATAACAATGCCTAATGATTATAGGGCCTGATATGATACAGATGGAGGATTTCCTGGAATGTAATGTTAGTGACCCACATTTTGGAAGATTATTTAGTTTGGATTAGGTCAAAAAAGCTACATCAATACTTCTGAAAATATTATTTTTTCTTTTTATTATTATTGCATAACTTATGTTCAGAAATATATTTGATTGCCATTGATGTAAAGTTATCCCAAGCTATTGCTGAGGGATTGACCCAATTCTTGGCTATAAAAATATTTGAGAAGAGTGCAGAAAGTAACACAGATGTGGCGATGGATGCCCTTAAGAGATTTAGGAATTATATTTAGAATCATGGTTTGCAAGGAAAATGTAGTTTTTTCGTATCCCATTTTTTCCAAATGAATTCAGAGAGAACACCAATGTTTGTAAATATTCTTACAGCTCCAAAAGATGTGAAGTATATCGACATGTGGGAGGGAACAGAACGGACAGGTTAGGTTTTTATTGTATTTGAATTTTAGTAAGATTATTGGGGTATAGTAGGAATTGTTGTTTATCATAAGTTGAGTGTAAATTAGGTTTTTGAAGGGGGTTAGATTCAGGGTATTATTGATTGCTTCGCACTTAGACTCTGTAGAGATTTTGCCTTGTATGCCGTCCCAATATTTGGAAAATAGAAGTGAATGATTATGTTTAATGCTTGACACTAGTTTATAGGTATTCAAAATCATTTTGTTCCATAGGGAAAGTAATTTAATGATAGATTGTGATAGTGTAATGTCTTGCTCCTTCACTCTATAGTTAGAGAATTTTTGTTTTATAAGTAAGCTGATTTGTCTTAAGATAGGATCATATTTGTTAGGAGCACCAAATAAAGCTTTGACCTCGGCAGCATTTTTAGAGTTATAAAAGTGCCAGACTATGGCTTTCTTAATAATAGGGAAGTTTGATAGGTCAATCATTTTATTATTGATTTTTAAGTTAGGGTTTAGATGAATAGGTTGGAGAATGAGAACAGTGTTGTGTAAATTTAAGGAGGTCATCAGAGTTTGAAAAATGTGAATTTTGTTCTTTAGAGTAGGCAAGAACTTGAATTTGTAGTCACCATCTGGTGCAAGAAAAGGGACAGCATGAGAATTGAATTTTACTGAATATATATAGTTGCACCAGATTTTGATCCAGGTTGGGTACCAAGATTCAACAGAGGGATCATAGCAGGCTATTTTTATTAGACGGCTAGCATTAATTATGTGGTAGTATAAATTAAAATCCGGGAGACTTAAACCGCCTTTGGTCTTTGGGGTAATTAGTTTCCTGTATGATATTCTGGTTGATTTAGGGAACCATAAAAACTTTGAGATTGTGGTTTCCATTTTTCTGAAAAAAAATTTTTGGAACATTTAAGAAGATAGAGTGAAGATGAAAAAGGATTCTAGGTAAAATATTCATTTTAGTGATAGCGGATTTTGATAGCAAAGAAAGATTGATGTTTTTTCATCTATTTAGATCATTATTTATCTGATCCCAGACTCTATATAGGTTTGCTTTTATTAGTTCTTGGTGAGGATGTGTGAAATTTATTCCTAGGTATTTGAGTCTGTATTTGAGAGGAATGTTTGACAGGGGAAAGTAATATTCTAAATGATTTACAGGATTTAATGAAAAAAATAGATGATTTTGCAAGATTTAATTTATATTTAGTAGCCTTAGCAAAAAGATTAATAGAATTTTGGATTTTATGAAGATCGGTGTTGGGAAGCTCAAAATAGATGTTCAGGGAATTTGCAAATGCAGAGTAATTTATATCAATGTTAAAGACTTTTGGGATATGGTGATAAGTCTTTTGTTTAACCCAAAGAAGGAAAAGTTTGAGATACAAATTGAAAATATAAGGTGAGAGTGGGCAGCCCTGTCTAGTACCATTGGTAATTTTAATAGGGCGTGATAAAGTTTTATTTATAAACAGGGAAGTAGAGGCATTGTTATAAATCATCTTAATAGTGTTGATAATAAAATCGGGGAAGTTAAAGCATTTCATGGTTAGGTAAAGGAAGTTAAGATCAATGTTATCAAAAGCTTTGGTAGCATCTAGTGTGAGTGCATAACGCGGTGGTTATCACTTTTTAGAAACAGCATTAACATGTTTAAGGTAAGAGTATTGTCACAAAGCTGCCTCTGTTTCGTAAATCCTAACTGTTCAGAAGAAATGACTGTAGCTATAATTTTCTGGATTCTATTAGCAAAAATAGTAGATAAGATTTTGATGTCAAAGTTAATAAGAGCAATAGGCCTATAGCAGAGAGGGTTGGACTTGTCAGAGTTCGGTTTTGGGATGAATATTGTTTTAGAATTATTCATATACTTATCAGTAATCCCTTTATAGATGATATAATTATACATGACAAGGAGAATTTTAGAAAGATGATGACTAAAAGTTCTATAAAATTCGCCTATAAAACTGGCACATCTTCAGGCAGCAGACATCTGAACTACAAAATTGCTTTGCTTCAAGACACACAAAGGCACCATTAAGTGAATGATAGGTGGCAAGAACTGTCCATTTACATGAATACTGACAGCTAGACTGAAGCAGCATTTCAAACACTTGTTCTGTTCAGTGATTTACAGCACTTAATCTTTTTACATAAATTTCCCTCTGCAGCTCTCTTCTGCAATAGTCTTTTTTCATAAAAAGCACTTTTTCTTCATCACTCGAATAGCTAACACCTACATAAATGACATTGCCATGTCACTACTATATTTTATTACAAATCTAGGATGTCTATCTGATGTAGAAACGAATTCATGGTGCTCATGTGGGAAGGTACTATTATGAACTCCTTTTCTGGTCTTAAGCCACAGTTTAGTTCTACTTCATCTCCATAGGGGGTACATCCTCCCTGTATCATGTATATCAGGATCAGAATAACTACTTTCCCTAAAACATGTCAACAAAAAATTAGTTTCTTCTGTGAATATATCATCTCCAGTGCATAGCCTCAATGTATATATCACCTGGCCTTTTATGACATTGTGAAAAATATGTTAGGGATGCATACTGTCACGAATGACCAGTGTGTTCCTTCAACAAGGCTCCCTATAGGCACGAGTCTGCAAGTATCCCAAAGTATAGATGTATAATTTAACATCAAGAAAGGCAATTTCCTCCATAGAACTATGCATAGTGAAGGAGAGATATTCAGTGGTATGCTGCTACATCAGACAGCCATCCTAGACTACTTTTCTCTGTGGGAGCTGTAAAGGGTGCAAAAATATAGATAAATCTAACTTCTTCCATCATCTGGTCAATAACAGTGTATCGTTTTTGTGGTTTTGCTGATTATAGAAGTAAGAACTTAATATAGGCGGCCACGGTGGTGCAGTGGTTAGCATTGCCACCTCACAGCAAGAGGTTCTCCGGTTTGATTCTCATCTGGGGTGCCTTCTGTGTGGAGTCTGCATGTCCTCCCTGTGGTCACGTGGGTTTCCTCTGGGTGCTCCGGTTTCCTCCCACATCCCAAAGACATGCAGTAGGTGGATTGGACACTCTAAATTGTCCCTAGGTGTGAGTGTGTGCATGTGTGTGCCTTCTGTAGAAGGTTGGGTGCTGGGCTGGCAACTCAACACCATAAAACTCCACTGCCAATCATGAGAGGACAGATGATCCGCTGTGGCGAACCCTAACTGGGAAAAAAGCCGAAAGAAGAAGAAGAAGTAAGAACTTAATATACCTTGCTAAGTGTATGAGATGTGCAAGTTTTTACATTGGCAAAACCAATCGTATGTTAAAAGAATGGGTCTTGCAGCACATACGAGATATTAAAGCTGAAGCTCTGCACAATACACTAGCTCAGCGTGTAAAGAACTTTTATGCACAGTTTTATTTTTATGGTATTAGATGTGTTTACCTTAACCATGGGGGGACGTATTTGTTTGATCACTGAACAAAGAGAGGTCAACTGGATAGCAGATCTACATGCTGACAGGGCACCCGGACTGAAAATAATGGTTCCATTGAAGCCGGTCTTAAGGGTCATAGACCGAAAAGATAATATTGATTTGCTTATCACATATTTCCTTATTAATGAATAGGGTAGTGTTTTAAGTGGGTGTACATGTGTAATGTGATTCTATTGGTTGTCTTAATCCTTTTAAATGGGTTTAATGAAGTTTTATTTTATGGATCTAATTAAGAGTTTAAGTCAAAAGTGCTTATCCCTTGTTTCTGTGTTTTAAAGGAGTTTGTATGACTCCCGTGGTGGACCGTTTGGGTTTTAGTGTTCTTCACTATAGTTATTAGCATTTTGTGTCCGCATCTTGAGATGTAACTACCCAGCTTCTATTTAGCTTATTAAGTAATGTGCTAAATGTAATGACCACAGAACATTTTTGGTCACCCTTATGCTTTTACTCCTCTGTCAGCCATTATTAAGGATGCCTTATTGTCCTTAGACACTTTGATATGGTGACTTTGATTGGTTTTATTTGTGGAATATCATCATTCGTGTCTTTACTCTGCTTTATCTGATATAGCCAATCCTCTCTTGTCTTCCATGGTCATCATGTCATGATTTCTCCTGTCTTCCTCTCTAATCCATGAACATCATAATGTGGTGTGCAGAACTATTTAACTATGCCAGTGTCCAAACATGAGGATGACTGTCTTTCTCAGTGCCTCACTTTTCAACATTTTTGATATTCTTCTTTTTGCTAATTTACTTCTGGAATACAAAGATAACCCAGGTAACAGTCGGATTCCTAGAATGCTGGATCAAGTGCACTTGCTGTGCAAGTACTAATTTTACCTTGCTGAAGTGGGTCAAATCCCAAGTCACTTTCAATTCTCTGTAATCTGAGTTCCTGTCACTACTGCCAGTATAGCAGGGATTCTGATTAAAATACATATCCCAGACATGCACATTTTGAAATGTAAACATTAGTTTCTGTTGCAAAAACAGCATGTGGAGCAAGCATTTATTACTCTGAGAAAATCTATATGCATTAAAATGTAGGCCAAAACATTCACAGACAGGGAGTTGTTCTTCTTCTTGGCTTTTCCTGGTTAGGGGTCACCACAAGAATACTCTGGTCCGCTAATGATTGGCAGCAGATTTTTTTTTATGGTGTCGTTGCCAGCCGACGCCCAACCTTCAATGAAGGCACGCTCATTCACACATGTCTTTTGAATGCTACTTGACCACAGGGAGGACATGCAGACTCTGCACAGAAGGCTCTCCAGCCGAGAATCAAACGGGAGTACCTCTTGCTGTGAGGCGACAATGCTACTGCTGCACCATCGCGGCTTTACATTTATAGACAGGGAGTAATTCAAAGAAACCTTTAGTATACTAACATACATTTTACAGTCCCAGAGAATCTGTAATAAAGTTAAAAATGTTGCACAGTGTTTCCAGAAAAATAATGGCTCAGTCTATGACTACAAAAAGCTAAAGAAGCAAAGTCGCAAACAAGAAAATAAATTGTGTACAGCTACATAAAGCATAAATAAGTCCAAAGCAATGCCGTTATCTACAGTTAGGCATGGTATCTTTGCCTTCTTCCCTATTCAATGAGTCAGAACAATTGAAGGGCAGAATATACACTGGATGAATGTACAATAACTGCAGGGGATCACGCCCCAAAACCATCTAATTGTAAACTACACCATACCTGAATATGCAACCTTACAGTACTAAGGTCACTTTGTAATTTGACACATAAATCAAAAGAAAATACTGCTAGGCACTGTAATTTGAGATATTACTCAAAATAACATTATTCTTCCTCACAATAAGACTACTTTAATGGTATAAATTTAACTGACAGGTTCTGAACTCAAGAGGTCTGACAATAAATAATAAAAAAAGCATGACACTTATCTGGCACAGATGTGCAGGTAGTCCTGTGAAAGCGTTTCCTGCATTTTACTTCATGGATTTTCCAGTTATTTTGCTTTAGAGACTCTTGTTAGCTGAAGTTTCACTGCACTAAAGTCTTCTACATCTACAGGAATGTACAAATGTAAAATCTATTAGCCAGCTAGCTTCAAACAACTGTTCTCTTTTAACTGCATATGTATGTGACCTTTCTTTCAGCAGTCTTTTTTATTGTTTAACTGTAGTTCCTGGCTTGTTAATGACATATGCAAGTGTATGAAGAGGAATGGTTCAGATTTCTACAAAAGATGTAACACACACAAAAAAGAAAAAAAAAAACATTAACTTGTCTTTATATTGTGCTTGGTCATACCAAACCATGCCAGTCAATGAACAACAGGCTTGCTGTTGTTCATTGTTAAATGCTGGATGATATACAGTCTGCATCCTTCTGTGTTTAGGCATATGATAGAGACTCTTGTTTCACTCAGTGCAGCATCGTGACTTCTCTGCATCACTACCATTGATGAAACTAATCAGTAATTGCATTTTAAGGCAGGCTGGAAGTGCTTCTTATGACACTGTATCTATCTATCTATCTATCTATCTATCTATATATATGTCTGTCTGTCTATAGATATAGATATAGATATATATATATATATATATATATATATATATATATATATATATATATATATATATATATGTGTGTGTGTGTGTGTGTGTGTGTGTGTGTGTCACACACACACACACACACACACACACACACACACACACACACACACACGGTTCTGTGTACTATTACTCCTGCTCATATATCCATTCTGAATGCATGAGTTGCAAAGAATGGCTACAGTACATGTACCATTGGAGTATGATCACATGTTTATATGCCTCCATTAATCTAAGACTAAGCAGACTGTCAGTATGAGGTCTAAAGAACACAGCCAATAGCAGCAGTCACATTTCACAATAATGTACTGCATAGGTTGCACCAAGTATTCAGTTCCATAGCTGTCTGATACATAGTACTGCATACAATCACATGATGTGCTGAACAAAAATGATCACTGCTTCTTTTCCCATCTCACTGATGTGTTCTACCACACACGTCTACATAACAGTATGCATCAGATATGCAAACCATTCACCATCCTGCTCTCTGGACAGGCATTGTTTTACATTTTCACATAATAATTCACAGCATCTGATATATACTATTGCACATGTCCTTCTTACAGGTTATATGAACTATAATGTTAATTATTTAACCCCCATCATCACCTAGTTTCTATGTGAACATGACACAATGTCTCAAATATGCTACTGCATCCAGACCTATGCTTTGTACCTCTCTAACAAGAGTTTCAAGTACACATACACACATGATAGTCTGCATATAAATATGTGTCTGTATTCAGTTTTGTAGCTCTCCATACACACTGCTATACCTGCTGATATGATACATTATATCAGAATTAATAATATACTGAGCTGTTTATTGTCTCATGCATAGTGCTACATATGCCCATGTCAGTGGTTGCAATTATGATTATGCATTTATATCAGTACTTACTTTGATTGAGATGTGAATACTTAGCTGTTTTGAACATATGACAAGATGAGACATTCCTGTTCTCATCTTGGGGTACATTGCAGTATGATCATGAATGTTGACTGGAATATATCATGTATTCACTGGTATACAATTTTCTGATTAAAGGATAGCATTTGGATAATTCATGGACTGTCTGTGTCCCATCTGCAGATATTCTAACAGGATAACTACTAACATTCAAACAATTTACAGAAATATTTTTCTAGGTGCCAACTTAGTAGTTAGGTGTATAGTTACTTGTACACCAGAACAATACAGATTGCTCAGAAAAGGAGTGTCTGTAAAATAGTTTAAAACTGTATTTCACTATCTGAATGAAAATGTCCATTATACTTGGAGATACTGTGTGGCTCTGCACTGCATCTGTTTATCTGATGGCATGCTTCAGGTGTATGGTCTTAGTCCAAAAAACATGTATGTGTCTGGGGAAGGGTGTCTGAGTGTGTGCAAGTGTATATCTAATACAACATCCCTCACCAAATTCTTAGTGTTTAGTGTAGTTTATATTTTTATGACTACTCTGAGGCATATAATGCAACCTGTCTTGTGGGTTATGAATTGAACTGATAAAGAATTCCTTAATGAAAATGGGAGGTAGGGTGTGGATTTTCAGAAAGAGAATGTGGAAATAAAAAGTGCAGATAACAAATAGCAGAGGAATTGTACAAAAATGTAGAATTATTCATACAGTAATGCAATAGACAGTCCAAGTGTATAGCCTTATTTTTATGGCATGTTGAAAGGACTCCTGTTGAAATGACCTAAAAGCTTTCTTAGGATTACAGAGATAATCCCTTGTATGAGCCTGCGTTTTGTCACTCATGCAGCTTGACTATATTTGATTTTTTTATAACTCTGATATATCTTTCAACTCAGTACAAGTGTGTGGGATTCGAATTGTGCCGTGGTTAGACCCTGAAATAAACAGGCTGAAGTTTCCAGCAATAAATTTTATGTAGGTGTTAGCTATTCGAGTGATGAAGAAAAAGTGCTTTTTATGAAAAAAGACTATTGCAGAAGAGAGCTGCAGAGGGAAATTTATGTAAAAAGATTAAGTGCTGTAAATCACTGAACAGAACAAGTGTTTGAAATGTTGCTTCAGTCTAGCTGTTAGTATTCATGTAAATGGACAGTTCTTGCTACCTATCATTCACTTAATGGTGCCTTTGTGTGTCTTGAAGCAAAGCAATTTTGTAGCTCAGATGTCTGCTGCCTGAAGATGTGCCAGTTCATAGCTGCTTGTACCATCTGCTTTGAAAACAGCAGAGGTAATGATAGATTATCACATTATTTCACAACTGTAATGCACTGGGGCAATTCCAGAAGTGTCAAACTTATTCCTTAATAGTTAATGAAAACAGGTAAAGGGTTTCAAGTTTAATTTAGATTTAAAACCATGGTGCATTTTGTTTCCCACTGAACTTTTTTCACTCAAATAAGACATTTAGACAAAAAGGTCTGAAATAATGAAATTGTTTTATCATCAAATGTTGCAAAGCTAGTCATAGATTAAATATCAGACATCAATAATTTTCAAGCTAAAGAGTATAATAATGTCAAGAAGCATTTATTAACTGAATGTGGTGGCTGAGAATAAAACTAGATCATTATAATAATATGCTGTGTACAAATTACTCAAACTGAGTTTAGGACATTCAGTAATCAGGCTGACTTGTGTTATAATCCAACAGCAAACATTTTAATACTGCAAAGATATAGGAAAGCAAGCTCCTGGATGTTTCAAAGTTACAGATGAAAACTCCACTCCTGTGTGTGTTTTGGAAACTTAAGCTTGACTGATTAAAATGGGGATTAAGTTAGAGTGAATTTGTGTGTCTTTCATGTTGGTCAAGCCTCTTACTGTAAGTTTGTGTCAGGTGTAATGATAAACATTGAAGACTGTGATTAATGAATATCCTATCCACATGCATTCAGTGACAGGAAGAAATTCATCACGTTTAGGAATAAGTTGAACACCCACTAGTCCAAAACTAAACTCAAAAAGTGAAACAAAGAACTTAGAAACAAAGTCATGTCTGTCAAAGCTGCTTATGGATTGAACATTTTTTACATCCATTAAGGACAATATAAGTCTTTTTTCAATGATGTTAGAAATTTAAGGGACACTACCTAACATTACATTGAGCTAATAAATAACAATAGCACTTACTCAGCCCTCAAGAATAAGCCAATATATTAGCAGATACATTTCATTTCATTTTTCTCTTCTGTCATCGCTCAGTTCCCTCCATGACCTCTTATCTGTAGCCCCAATGTATCACCTCTGAGCAAGGCCTAAAGCTCTTTCTCTCACACAAGTCAAAAGCACCATCTCTATGGAGCAAAACAATGTTCCCAGAAGTCTTATTGTCAGTATTAAGGATTGTTTTACTGAACATCTCATGAGCCTTTTCAAGCTCAGCCTCTCAGTTGATTTTGTGCCACAGGTGTGGAGAACTACTGTAGTTGTCCCACTCTAGAGCGGTGGCTCCAGCATAAATCTTGGCAGCTATAGTCCTATACATGTTACCAGCCTTATCTGAAAGGTAATTATACATTGGGCCTCATAAGCAAAGATACTGGCAGCTTACAATCTTTCAATCCAAACCACTTTTGAATTGAGAAGGGCAGTGCTTGTCTGTTTAAACTGGCAGAATTCTTTAAAAAAGTTGCTGTACTACTAGATGAGGGCAAATTGGCAAACAACATACTCTGACCATCATACTAAATATTTATAAACATATTAATCAAATTAAATGTAAACCTTTATGTAACTTGATCAATATTGTTTCACAGACACAACATAACAAATCAGGATTTGAGCATAGTCTCCTCTAAAAGGCTTGTTAACTGTGGGGTTACCCCACTGTATTTACTCTGCTGATGTCAAAACTGATGTCAAGGATCTCAATCTGACCACATCTGATGATGATTACAAACTGGGAGCTATGCTCAACTCACCAAGGGTCTGCACATCCTACAAGACGGGCTAATGTGCAAATAAATGGTGCATAAACTATGGTCTAAAATTAAATGCTTTAAAAGACAGTATCATGTATTTTGGAAAACAGGAAAACCCATGCAACTACCATGTAAATGTCACCCTCATTAAAACTGATACAGTTAATGGACTCCCTTGTACAAATTGGCAAAAAGAGGGTTGAAGCCAATTCTGATGCCAGTGTTAATTACAACTCTTTTTTGTCCATCATATATCACTGGTCATTAGAAAATTCTTCTAGCTAGCTCAGCTGATTAGCAAAAGAATTTCTTCCAGATTCAAGGAAGTTATACACCATCTGCAGTACTTCCTTACTAAGAATGCCAAGGGCTTGACATCCATGCCCTATGAAGCATACCTAGAAGCTGGACTTCTGGGTCAGCAGCCATTAGGTGAACAGCACCTCAGTGATGCTCTGGCTTCATAAAGATAGTTTTGATTTTGCCAATTAAATGAGTTAAGAATTGCTCAGCCAGCAAGTATTATACCCTCAGGTCATGTGAATTTGTAATTTGATGACAGGAGTGACAGGATGAGTATGCCTGATGGATATGGAGATAAGAGGCAAGCTGGATACATTAAGATGCCTCATACTGTGGATCTTAGAAAATGCACTTGAGATAACAGTTGGAAGTCAGCATTTGAAAGACATGGTTGAAGTATGTACAGCCAAAGCATTCTTCCTAAAGCAGCAGTGAACCTGCAGGCTACAAGACTGCAGGAGTGTGTAATGGCCTGTGTAACCCATGAAAATTCCACACAGAGTCTGTCCAAAATGCTGGTAACACTAAGGGATCAGAACAGTAGGAACAATCTGTGACTGCTACGACTACTGGCAAAGACAGAGAAAGAGCACCTGTGTATGTTTCTGGAAAAAAAGTCTCACAACAGCTCTGAATATTCCATCCTCTCATATCATCTCTGGTGACTGAACACACTGTGCCATGAAGTCACCAATGGTAAAAGATAAGGCACCTCAGTAAATTGTATTTAAATTTCTTGATGAAAGCAACCATATTTAGGTGCTCAGAGTTGCCAGAAAATGCAAGCCATTCCTCATGAATGGTGACCAGGTATACCATTTTGTAAGATTTTGCTCTCAATATTTTAAAAGCTGGGAAAGCATTTTCCACAGTTTGGATACTGCTATCAGATTGATCTTCAGTCCTTGTTCTCCTACCCAGTGGTGCTGTATATAAAAAGGAAGGCATATAGTTTCACTTCCTCTGACATAGAGTTAGATTGTCTAAAGCAGCACTGTCAAGTCAAAGGTTTTGAAGACCCACTGAGTGGCCCAGGAGCTGTCTGATCATCCTGAGATGCTGAATAGATCTAAGGTCATTACAGGCCTAGGTACATTTTCAGCAGTTCCTTAACATGCAGAGAACGCTTACTTCCTTCAGTCCCATGACAGAGGATTCTATAAAAGGCAACAAGAATTAGTGAAGCAAACACCCCCATAACCCACCAGCTAAGCTGCTGTTCCCTAAGGACTTGCCCTTATCTAATCATTACCGAAGTCTCATAGAGGATGATGAAGATGGAGGGTAAATTATTACTAAGGAGAGATAGCTTTGCACAGCAGCAGCAAAGAAAGGAACTGAGAAATACATTCACTCAAAGAAAGAAACATTCAAAATGAGGAAAGATGGTGGAAAGCAGACAAATGTAAACAAAAGTAAACAAAAGAAGATTGTCAGAAACAAAGAATGTCTCTTTGCTCCCAGGAGACATGTCATTCATTAAGTTTAAATGCTGAGAAAAAGCAGTGATTGCTGATAGATAGTTATTTAAAGAGATTCAAACATTTAAAACTACTAGATAAACAAGACTAATGATTTTCACTGAATAGCTAGTATAACCATGATGGCTTATAAAGTCTCTTATTTCTCAGTCACTGGTAAACATTTGACCAAACTTCCCAATCCAGTTAGTTTGAACTGGAATATATTAATTATCATCGCATATGAATAATATGCTGCATGAAACATTCTGGGCAGCTATGCTGCTTTCCAGTGCTGTGATGCTGTGACTGACTTACAAGAAGGAAAGTTCCATCACTGGTTTGGGCCTTACTCTTTATGTGCCAGTACAACTGTACATTCCTTGTATGGCTGTACATTATGATATTAAACTTCTAAGAGTCCTTCACTAGATCTCTTGCTCAGGGTCCTGATCACCTAAGGCCAACAATAAATCACACCATCACAATCAGTTAATGTACTTTCCTGGATTATTTTGGAAAATCAAAACATAAATTCAAAAAAACAGACGTTGCAGCACTTTAGATATACTCATGCTCTTCTAGATAAAATCCAACTCCTTATTTTAACTAAAGTCTTAGTAAACCGGTTAGTTCAACATGAAAGGAAAACTGAACTTGTACAAATGCCTCAACATGTAATTAAATATCAAAACAATTTTATCAAACTGCTCTCAAACCACAGGGAAACAAATTAAATACTGTGTGCCTTTTCATCACTTCATAATCAATCTGTGTAACACCTCAATAAAGACGAAATGTCATGTCATAGCTTCAGAAATCTGGATCAAAATGCTGTTTATGTAGGCCAGACATGCTTTGTGAATTTTTAGTCATTTAATCATTTCATTATTTCCTTTTTTTTCTTGAAATTGTTGTTCCATTTACCCTAAGTATGGAAAATATGGTTAATTCAATGAACAGTAATAAAGATGTTTATGGAAAAAGAAAGCATCTGACTTTAAAGAGCTAGAAAGCTCTTAGAAGACTCACTATGATTCTTCTCTGTTAATTAAAAATGTCTGACTTGAAACACAAACTCTAATTTATACAAATAAGTCAGGCATAAATAGCAGCATTGTAGAAGAGCATTTCAAAGGACAACTCAGCACACAGGTCTGGAATGGCTCGTGAGTCGTGAGCCAAATGGAGTGGTCACTAAATGAGAAAATGTGATTTTTATGCCAAATTATGACTATGTGTCATACTGATATTTCTGGTAATAAAACGACTCAGAAGGAGTATATATGGTACCTCATGGTATCAAATTAAAGGATATATAATGCTGCAAAGATGTACTAGTTCTTGCTGTATACCTACCACCACTTTGTAGATATTTAAACTTGTTTAGTAATAAAATCATACCTCTCAATCTCTTTGTGCAAGGAATCTGAAGAGAGCCTGAAATAATGAGAGGACAAAGGCTCAAAAATATATTTTTTAAGTAGCACGCTTATAATCTTAAAACCATGCTAGAACAGAATTTTTAATATGCATGTTCTGAAGAATATGAACTCTGAAACCCAAATGAATGTCATTATTTAGTGACTTCAATCTTCAGTGATTTGCTAGAAAACCACAAATTTTATGAGGGGAAGAGCAAAATATGAGGTAAAAATCTAGACATTTTGCAAAAATCTGAACAGTTGGAAGGTATGAATAAAATATGCAAATATGCATACATATATTTTGATAAATATCTGTGACATTGTCTGCTGGGAAGTATTAGGTTCATATGTGTGTACTAGGCTAATGGCCCTGGGGCCTTTACAAGCCTTGCTCATAGAAGTGTCCTGGCATTTTGCCGCCCTTCGTTAGTTCCCAGTGCCTCTATAAAGTAGAGCCACTGGAGTGATCCCTGGGGTAAACTTTCTATTTCCCATCCACTCATCAAGATTTCACTTGAAGAGGGCTAGTGAGGTGCTCTGTTGACATGTATGGGAAGTCTATTCCAGAGCATGAGTAGTCTCTGGGTTATGAACCTGTCCCTCCAGCATGGTCTGCTGATTGTGGTAATGAGGCTGAGGTCTCTGGAATGTGTGGTGCTGAGGGATTGGGATTTCTTTAGATGTAGCATTTCTAACAGAGCTGGGTCAGACATGGCTTTGTAAGTCAAGTAGAGATCGCCTCTTAGTAGACGATATGAGACAGAGAATAGCTGGAGCTTTTTAAGTCTGTTCGTGAGGTACTTTTGTGGTCTCTTCAGCTGTTGCAGCTGTCTAGTGAGGTACATGCCAAATGGGGCATTATACTCTATGACTGGTCTAATGAGGGAAGAGTAGAGAGAAATGATGACCTCTTTCTTCCTGGATGCAAAACTTTACACTGATAATTAGTGTCTAACTAACAGTGTTTTTCAGGTTTTTCCATTTAGATGTTCGTTAAAAATGCAAATGTGCAAATATGACTACAAAACATAACTATGCAAACTTCTTGAAAATAGAGTTACACCTACAAAACTGTTCTGTAGCAAAATGTAAATCACAATTGCACAAATAAAAGTCTCCTGACAGTGGATCCTTATCTGCTGTGGTTAGAAAGATATTAACAGTTCTTCATAAAATTACAGTAACAGAATGTATGTACTATCTAATGAGTTATGCAGTACAAAATCACAGTTATGTCTGGCTGACAAACTGGTATCACTGTTGTGAAGAAGAATGTGTGCTGAACAACATTTATATTTTAACTTTCTTTCTAACTTCTACAGTTCTCAAGCTACAGGTTCTAAAACTTCATTCTATGCAGATGTCAGGAGGTATGCAATTCCACTCAGGCTTGGTGTTAATGAGTTAAATACCCTGTAGTTAAATTTTTAGGCTATCTTGCATTATTTCTCCCTTAAAGGGGAATAGCCACTGCAGTTTATAAAAAGATGTAATATCTCTCCACAGTGTTATACATATTAAAATAATAGTTCAACACTTTTCATTTCACACATCAAGAAATAAAAATCAAACGTTTATACTTATTTCTGGTCACAGATTAAGAAAGATCACAGGTTTATACTTTACCTCACAGGGGAATATGCCATGCTATTTTACATCTGACCCACTCGGTTTAAAAATACCAGTTTCAGGCCCTCTAGATAGTCAAAATGCCCATGAGAAGCCATCCATATTGCGGTGATTGACACCAGAGTAAGGCTGGGTGTTAAAGCAGAAGTGTTGGAGGAATACAGCCCATTTAGAAAGCTTGACATGCCCCTCCTTCTGCTGATGTTATCTTTGCAACAATTACGTGGTTGTTTACTAGGATACATTCTTCCCAAAAAGGGCAATATTAAAGGGACATCAGAGCTTATTTGATGGTTAGATATTCTCAGTCAATTATTGAATAGTTTATTTCAGCTTTACTCAATTTTATGCTTAAATAGCAAATCATGTGTTCTTCCTTGTGTATTTGCTGTGATAATACCACACATCTGTCCACCTCTGATACATCTATGTACAATACAGTGGACCTAGAAAAGTCAGAAGATGCCAGAATAGATTCTGAGCACAGGATAGCCTTCAGGTGTTGACAGGCAGCCTCAGCTGTTGGTTTTCATATAACTTTGTTTGGCATCTTACCCTTCATAAAGATTATGAGTGGCATTGAATGGTGGTGAGGTGTGGCAAAAATTTTCATTAGTACCCACCAACTACAGGAATGCCCATGTGTGCTGTTTTTTTTTTTTTTTTGAGGTACTAGCCACCTCCATGCTGCTGCATTTTTTTTCTTCTTTTGGGGCTTAATGGCCCTCATACCAATAACATAGTCTAAATACCTGACAATTCATCCTGAGTTTACTTTTGAGGGAGTTGATCATGACTGTCATCTAGTTCAAAGCATCTAGAACAGCCTAAACCTTGTGCAGGTGTGAGTCCTAGTCTGATAAATGAATTATAATATCATTCAAGTATGCCATAGCATAAAGTATATGGGGTTTAAGTACCTTATCCATTAGACATTGGAATGTAGGCAGTACTCCATGAAGGACAAATAAGATAATTTGATACTAACCTAAGCCACCTAGAGACAAAAGACAACTTTCTGTTTTGGTTTCTTCTGTTAAGTGGATTTTCCGATAGGATTTTATAAATTCCAGAATGGTCAGGAATCTTCCTTTCCTTAACATCTTGAACAGCATGTCCATCCTTGGTAAAAGGTAGCTGTCAAGTTTAGATACACTTTTAAATTTCTAGAAATTATTGCAGAACAGAATGGTCCCGTCATCCTTGGAAAACAATGGGGCTAATCTGCTCACTATTAGTTTCCCAAATGATCCCTGACTATAACATATTTTTCAACACTTCTTGAACTTCCCATCTTTGAGACTTTGTGAACCAGTAGTGTTAAAGGCTGACCCTTTCTCCTGAATTTGTCTCTCCATGTTATGTTTAATCAAACTGTCTTTTCTGGGCAGTTCTAAGAATATTCCTCTATTACAAAACAGAAACTCCCCCATTTTCTGTTTTAGGGGTCTAGATAAGGGCTCATCAACCACCACTTCATGTTTGGACTGTAGTACTTTTCTGTTTTTACAATCTTCTGTCTCAGCCTGTTGCCTAGGTCAGTCGCTACCTATTTCCATGGATTAAGAACATGTATGTAAATTTGCTCCTGTCTCAGACTCATTTTCCTAATAAAGTAATTAACTTAACTTACATTTTCAAAGACCTTCAATCTTCTTGCCACTTAGCCAGAAATTTGTTTTCAGACAAATGCACCAGTACCAGTAGCAACACCAGGAACTCCCACCTTCTGGCATTTCTGTTGTAAACTCCCTGCTGGACTGTGTGTGCTATCTTCAAGTCTTTACAGACTATCAGCATCATGGTGCTTAGTCTGTTTTACATGCATATTTAAAGCTGATCTGTAGGGAGTCTCCTCTTCTTCCCATGACTTCTTAACTATATCATAATTATCTAAGGTGTCTTCCAAAGGCAAACTCAAAGAGTCTGAATCCTGTGAAAGCATTGGGAACTTACTGTATGTATTGCAAAAAAGAGGCATAGTTATAACTGGTTCCATTTTTTGCTGTGCTCTTCTATTAATTTCCTCAGCATGTGCTTTATTGTCCTATAATACCATTCCACTTCCATCAGGCTAACAGCTTATGGATGATATACAAATGTCCTGAGCTGCTTTACTTCAAAGTTTTCACATGTTTGATGTATAATTTTCCAGCATGAAGGGGATTCCCTATTCTGTGAAGATTTCATTTGGGATCCCATCCTAGTTAACAACAAGAATGACTCCCTGTCTCTAGGTTTAGAACTGACCTTCTGTAGAGGAATTATTTTATCACACTTAGCTACATATTCTAGTCTGAGCAAATTTTATTGTTATCCATTATTGGATTTAACTAAGGGATCCACAATGTCCAAGTTAATTATTTAACTGACAGTGTCTGTGATAGGCATAAGTATTAATGTGCTCTTAAAACTAGGATTTGGAATTGTCTTCAGGCAGTCAGAGCACTGGGAGCAAATGTTTTCTATCTCTCACATGATCCCTGGCAAAAGAACCTGGCTAGAATTTGGGCTTTCCCAGATGTCATCCCAAAATGTGTTTGTGTACCAGCTTTATCAGTATCTCTCAAAGGGTTTAGGTACTACCAGCTGGTATACCGTTTCTCCCCTTTCCTTTGTCACTTTGTGTAGTAGGTTGTTTTGCAGCACAAAATAAGGGAATGGTAGAAAAAAATGAAGTGGAATAATCTTCCCCTATCACCATGGATATGTCCAACCTTGATCTGCTCAGAGTCTCATCCTCCCATTGCACCTTTCTAAAATTCAGCCTGCCCACTTGAAGGTCAAGCAACTTGGGGTCATCATCTCTTGTAGCTTCTCTGGAAGCATAGGGTCCTGCTTTTTAACTTGTTAAGACTGGGGCAGAGATCTCAGTATCCCACTCTTCCTTCAAGTATAGCAACTCCCTCCGGCAATTAGATAATTCATTCAATTGTTCATTCTGCTAGTTAAGGATTAAATCTGGGGCATCAAAAGCAACTTCCTTTCTGCTGTTTATAACATCATCATGGCTTCACTTGTCAGTGGTTATCTCCCTTTTTATTTTCTTTCTCTTCTGAGGTCTTCCACTCCATAGATTTTCAGCTGGGTTTAACATGAGACACACGACTCATTCACCACCATGTTTCCTTTCTGTTCCTGTCAATAATACATTTATCATTTATCCATGGTTCTTTTTTTTAACTTCTATTGGCTCATGGTCATGACATTTTATAGTGTCTAATAGTGTTACGTGGCTGTTTTCCTCCTGTATCTTTACCTTTCATTTTATTCCCTGGTGTGGGGCTAATCGACATTATGCCTGGGACATACTTCCCATCCGAAATATGCATAGAAGCAATTGTGGGCTGGGGTGGAAGAATAGGAATTCCCATGTCTCTTTAGCCTTCAATTGGAGTTCAGGAAACAGGTTATACCATCACCCTCCACTGTCTCTAAAGTTCCTTAAAGTGAAGAAAGTCTTTTGTAATGATCAGATAATGGGTATGTTATGGTATCACAGCCACAGAATGTACCACTTTCCCAAAAGCTTTATATTTCCACTGGGGCTACTGGGTATTATCCTCATGGATAAAAACAACATCTACAGCCTTAGAAGAATATTCTTTTTTCCAGTTTATAAATGAAGTGTGTCTTAATAGGGTTTATATTCGATAATCAAACTTTCAAAAGTTCGACTGTCATATGGTCGACACCATATGATTGAACTTTTAAAAGTTTGAAAATTTAATAAAAAAAATCAACTACACAAATAACCTACCTGAATGTTTTTAGCAATGAAAGTAAACCTGATACAAATGCTGTTAGTAAAGTAAATAACTTAGAACCACACCCCCCTCCTCTTTAAATATACCAACTCTGAGATCACACTACAGTGCAGAAAATGGAAATCTTCCCATTCTGCTGTGTACAGAGATCTCCGTTAAAACGTTTGAACTTTCAAAAATTCGTCCATATGGTGTCGACCATATGACAGTCAAACTTTTGAATGTTCAATCATCTAATATAGACCCTCTTAATAAGGGTTATCACACTATAAGAACCTAAAATTCCCTGAAGTATTTTTCCATCTATCATAGTGGAGCATTTTATATGGTTAGTGGTAAATGTAGTCCCTACTAGTCTATCTGTAGTTCTGTCAAACTCCATTGGTTCTAAGTTATTTACTTTACTAACAGCATTTGTATCAGGTTTACTTTCATTGCTACAGTTAGTACAGAACTTCACTACATGCTCCCTCCTACAATAATTAAAACACAGAATATTTGTGAAAGTTCCCTTTAGTTTAATAACAGATTTATCAGTCATTCTAGGCAGCTTGCTCCTATGCCACTTTTGAAACACATCATTCTTTCAAAAAGTGATAAAAAATGTTCACATTTCATGGATCAGTTTAGGACAAAAATTATTTAACAACATTAGACAACACATGTTTGAACCTATCAATCATTATTGTATAGTAGTCTAGTTACTCTTACTACCTTCTGCTTATAGCCATAAGATGACAAGGTGCTAAACTCATTAACATCTATTTGATGTGAAATATTGTATCTCTTACAGCCTATACACATTCTTGCATTCCGGAGCATTTTCTGAAAAATCAACTTAAAAAGCATAAGATAATCAAGGCTTTTCTACTGCAGGACATCTTAGATTAACAATGTTTAGTGTCATTTTATTAATAAATCCTTGCTCTTTCTAACCCTGCCTATTATAAACTGTTAAGTCACTTAGTTAGAAAGTCAGACCCAGTAAAAGTCTGGACATCATAAGGAGCTATGGGTGCTAAATGGAAGTATACAAAAATGTACTGTAGGCTTGAATGAGTTAAGCTCTGAGAATTGTGTCCTTACCTGTTTACTTTTATTGTGAGACCACTAATGAAATGTGACTGCTTAGGTTTCTGTAGTGACACCCACACATGCATGGAGTGTTTACCTTTTTTATATTCTTTGCAGTTGATGTTCTTCACATCCAAAGGCATGGAAAGGATCTCAAGTGAGTGCGTTTTGCAGTCAGTGTCTATGGCTTATCAGCTCGTTTCCAGGTCTCCTGTGTGGTTATCCATTCAAAAGCTATGATGTAAGCTTCCATATACTCTTTATGTGCAGTGGCTTCAGGGGTGTTGTGACTTAAGATGTAGTCATAGCTTTGGTTACTGTTACTATGCCCTTAGCAGCAATAGCTGTTATCTGAAGTAGCTGCTCTACTGTAGCCATTCTGTGGTTCTCTTGGATAGGAGATCTTCATGGGACTCCAGCTTGGTACTGGTCCTTCACTTGTAGATTAAATGGAACAGCTGAATTACCTCCACACTCTGTAATGCAACACAGTTGGATATCTTGATTATAGTGCCCTTTACAGCTGCTTGCAGTGTCTCTTAACATTATAGACAGGACACACACAGGGAG
Organism: Protopterus annectens; assembly: GCF_019279795.1. Taxonomy (NCBI): domain Eukaryota; kingdom Metazoa; phylum Chordata; order Ceratodontiformes; family Protopteridae; genus Protopterus; species Protopterus annectens. The sequence goes on from NC_056745.1 coordinate 1,091,282,567, forward strand.
AAAAAAATTGAATCTGTTTCTATATGAAATGATTCTCCTTTGACAGTGACAGGTATTGGGATTTCAGATGATTTATGAATCCTGATGGCAATGCCTACTGCATCCACAAATGTGAAATATAAAGCAGCTGGTACTTTATGTTTTCTCAAATTAATTGTTTTATTAAAAAAAAACAATCATCTGGGTTGATGTCACCTAAGAAAATCAAATATTTTCAACAATTCTTGGAATGAAAAAGTCATTAAAATCCACGGACCACTACATTTTTTGTAAGCTCAATTCACTCACTTCAGGGTTTTCTGTAGCAATTGTAAGCTCACTTCGCTCACTTTGAGTTTTTTTGTGGCAAAAGTAAAATGTCTTACCAGTCTTAGGATAAAAAGAGTCTTGGAGTCGCAATGCATTGGTGCCAGATAAGAACCTAAAAGAAAAAACAGACGTTCTTCTCATATCAGACATAAAGTTCACTAGAACACTAAAGTACCAAAAACATAAAAATGTTACGGTGCAGACAAAGAAACTCTCGAATAATGTATAATATATTTAATTAAAAGATTAGCACTTTTGTCCACTACAGTCCCTAGGATTTCATCAGATAAAATCACAGCCAGAATAATCAACTTAAATAACATAATACAAAGGTCAAATGACACCAATTAGTGACATTACAAAGCCAACTAAAGGTGTAACTAAATACACCTAAAAATAAACCTAAAAATAACATAAAATTAACATACAACAATAAAAACTAATTGATGTCATTTGACCTGTGTATTACATTATTTAAGTTGATTGTTCTGACTGTGATTTTATCTGATGAAGTCCTAATGATTGTAGTGGACAAAAGCACTAATCTTTAATTAAATATATTATACATTATTCGAGTTTCTTTGTCTGCACCATAGCGTTTTTATTCTATTTTTTGGGTCTTTAGTTTTCGTTTTTGGTTCATGGTCATTAGAACTCTACTCTGGTTAGCCAGTCTTTATGACTAGACTCTTCCAGAGTAAAAGCTATGGTTTCTGCTCATGAACATGTTGAAACTAGTCAGGAACTTTAAATTCCATTTTTCTTGGCACTGTTCTGGACACCTCTATCCAAACTATGGACACTTTACTATGAATATTTTCTGACTTTTTCTTTTCTTGCCTTTCTTAAATACCATGAGGCTACATCTGAAGACTATATTCCACAGGCAAAGTGGTTTTCCTTTTAAAAGAGATCAGTAAGTGCAGTTTATACAAAAGTAACTATACCTATCTACACCATACTTTCCAACTCTACAGATATTCACAGAATGCCCATATTTTGGACTCATATGTTTGGACATTTTTCATAACATTGTGTTTTTCTGGCAAATTAGTAGCAAATCGTTAAATATTGAAGTTAGAAAATGACAAACATTTGAGTTTCAGACTTCATACATTCAGAAAATCCATGCTAATGCAAAGCCTGTTATTCTACTAACTTTCTAAGTTTGTAAAAGTGAATTAGAGTAATCTGGGTTACTTGCACTTACCAAAAACATGTTATCTGAACAGCAAGTATAAAATGACCTTATACTACACACTATCTCTTGCCTTTCTGGCTCAGATCATCAATGAAAAGGACTCAAGACAGATCATTAATACTGTTGACTTAAATACATATATTACATTGAAAACACCAGTGCACATTGCAAAAAATTGTAGTTTACATACAAACAAGAAGCTGGCGAATGAGAGACTGAAAATGTTTTATTTATTGAGCTATCTTAACCATTTGTAGAAATTAATGCAAACATTTATTATCACAGTAATGTCTGCAGCCATGCAAAATACAACATGTAGGGCTCAAGCACAGATGTAGGCAAGCATAGCAACAATGATATGATAAACTGTACTGATAAGACTCAGACAACTCAGCTAGTATAATGTAAATAGTAACACCCTGGAATAGAGCTGTATAATATGTGCATGCCATAAAGTGCCCTGGCCATAACAAGCAGCAAGTATTGTTATAAACCAAAATCATGACTGTATCAACAAGCAGGTCATAGTCATATTTCTTAAGGCCAGTTAGTGACAAGACCAGGATACATAGACATCACCAAGCAAAATCTTCTGTCCATTCCTATTCAGTATCACTTGAAAAAAAATACTAATTAAGCAAAGTGTAAACCCTCAGTATGTGTCATTCACAGGATTATGGGTCTGCCTGGTATCATAGGTGTGCTTAGTGACACTCTCAGAAGGCTTTGCAAAGAGAAGGTCCACGATCATTTACCTATTAGGTGTGAGGATTCAGCACATATGCACTCAACTCCCTGCACTACAAGCACATGTATTGCACAGTCATAATGTACGTGGGCATAAGTGACTTCAGCCACGCCTCCATGGACTATATGAAGAGAGATGTGATGAAGCACTCAGAATTTATGTCTGAGGCAGGAAAGAGCCTAGCCTTGAGCAGCATGCTGCATCACCAACAATGATGCCAAAATATAATCAAAAGATAGATTATGGGTGTCAACAATTGGCTAGCTTATGGTGTCATTCTAAAGAGGTACAATATATATCTGCCTGGAAAGAGATGGTAACTGCTTTGCCAGGGATGGCTTGCACCTATCTCCCCCAAGGATTTCATATATTGGCTTAATCCTTATCCTGCCCAGCAGGGACTTTTTTTAGGTGATATCAGTTTCTAAATCTTCAAACATAACAAAACTTGAATCTGGGTAACAGTATTGCTCCTTAATGCTAGACTCCTAAACAAAAAAAAAAAATAGTCTCACTGCAAGCAGTACTTAGCTTGGAAACACCAATGTATGCATTGTCATGGAGACCTGGTTCAGGATCAATAAAAGTACTATCATAGTACAAGGTTGCAATTCCTGTCATACATTCAGACCAATCACACTAGATGAAGACACTAAAAGCAATGATGCCTCCATATTATTAAAACAACATTTCCCCTCCAGACTCATTAGACAAGACAATGACCTGGAACTCCTCCACATCCATCTTACTATTAACAAAACCCTTACCACATCACAGATAGCTATAGGACCTCCTCTATGTCTCCCTCAGCCTGTACTTTCTACTTAACTAGCGTGAAGTCTTTATGCATTAAACCAAGCACCAATCTCCTAGTAGACTTCAGCTAAAGCAATCTAACTTACCTACACATTTCACCCTTTACACACATGGATTCATGTTGATAGATCACCACCACTTTCCCTGAACACAAAAACTTTGATAATGTTTCACTAAAAGCACTTTTGATTAAACTAGGAGCATTTTTTTTTCTTTTTGCAGGAAGGTGCTCTCTCTCTCTCTCTCTCTCTCTGCAGATTGGAAGGCTGTCCATCTCCAAACTTGGAAATGAGTTGGTATTAATAGGGCTAGATATTGATGTGCTATCCACCTCGGGCAATGAAGTAATGGAGATTCTTTATTGGCCCTTTGCCTGTAGCACATCTGGCATACTAACATGGCATATTAATTGACTGCCAACTGACCACTACACAAAATAATTCTTCCTTTGAACTCATATATACCTACTCTATAGTCAAAAAAAGTGGAAATAAAGGAATTATCTACTATTGGTGAATGTGTTTTCGGCAAAACATTTTTGCTGGAATGGCAGTTACATAAACTGCCACTGACACATTGGCATGCTCCATACACACATAACCCACTGTGTTTAACACCTTCTAGCATGGTCAGTTTAATTTGTGCCATATTTGCTTTTCACCTGACCAATCTATGAGGTGTCAGGATTCCTTACCCAATCTGCACAGCAAAAAAACATCGTCACCAATATAACTCTGAGGAATGCCATAAAATACCAAACAGGCACAAGATGGAAGGTAAATGACTGCAGCCATGTGTTTATTATAACCAAATTCAGCCAAATGGTAACCAAAGGAAGCCAAATTGTGTAAAGTAGTCACTTGGAAACCAATTATTATGCCAGTTAGTATGCCAGATGTGCTGCATGCAGAGTGCCAGTAAAGAATCCCCATCACTCCATTGTCCAAGGTGGATAGCACATCAATAACTGGCCCTATTATAAACAAATAAGTTCTAAGTCACAGTATGAAACCACCATCTGTGCAGCCTTACAATCCGCAGAGAGAGAGAGAGAGAGAGAGAGAGAGAGAGAGATGTTGGTTAAAGAGTCCCATAACTGTCCCAGGGGAAATCAATACCTTACAGAAAGACCAGGGTATTCCATGTCCTCTGCTTTCCCTCCCCTTCCTTTTCTTCCTTTGGTATTCTTGTTTTGTGCCACTGAAACCAAGGGAAATGCCCCATGTTTCTCAAGCATTTCTGGTCTAAATTCAGGAAGGGAATCAATGAAACCCTGGCCATTTCTCTTTTATAAGGCACATATCAATTTTTATTCTCATTCCCAATGTTTTATGGGCAGTTCCTCCAAGTTATCCCCCTTCCACATGCATTATTAGCATTCCACCCACCAATTTTCATGACAACAATTTTTCTCTTAGCTGCTGCTGCCTCATATCAGGTATGCCCAGCCATCATCACTTTAATAGACTGTTCTCTCTCCTAAACGTATGCTTCTTCTTTTGTAGTCTCCAATTAAATTTGTTGATGTACAAATCCCCTGTGACCTATATACATTCTGGTGGTATAGCTTGTGCTGCAATAAAGAAAAATTGGTAAGTTACCGGATCTCTCAGATATTTTTATAAGCCGTTGACTTCCAGCCCTTTAATCCCTTAATTGTCTCTACAGAATTCATATGTATCTTTTCTCGTATTCACTTCCTCAAGGGACTTGCTGTCCTCCTCTTATTTGATATACGCATCTTACTGGTACCCTTCCAGGGGATACTTGCTATGTCTTCACCATCTGTGCTCCCCATAGCATTTGTTGGTAGTCTCTGTCCTGAATCCCCTGCTGATTCAACTATATGATGTACAACAGTCTCCAGCCATCCCCAACCTTTCTATCTGCATAATTCCTGCATCAAGCTCTGCACATGTTGCTCCACATCTCTACAAAACATATACAATACCACAAATGAAATTCCTCATGGGACATGGCCCAAGGAGGACAATCCTACCTCACTGAGACATAAACTTAATTAGCTTAGATAAACTTCATACCTTAAGCTAAATGCTACTAAAATTACCCTTTACTCTCTACCACTATCCCTGTATTCTATCAGACACCACCACTGTCGCTTGTCCCATCCATCTGCAGTAGTCTCCCAATTACTCCCTGGGAAGTAACTTACTTTTGCTTTACATCTTAGGCCTGCCACCTGACTAATCTGATCCTCTCATGCAGCAACTACCCCTTATTTTAATCTATCTATCTATTTATCTATCTATCTGTCTGTCTATCTATCTATCTATCTATCTATCTATCTATCTATCTATCTATCTATCTATCTACATATCCACCTATAACTAACCACTTTTGTTTTATTTTTTGATTAACTGATCATTGTTGTCATACTCCTGTATCTATCGATATATAGCTATATATCTATAGATAGATATATTTATATATTATATATGTGTATGTGTATGTATGTAGTATAGAAGAACCTTGCCCTGATTGAGTGTATATGAATTCTCCATAAAGCTACACCTAACTGCTGCCACTACAATATAGGTTTGCCACCTTTCATTTTGGCTAAAACCAGACTTAGGCTACACTCCTCACACCCCGCACTATCTCACCCATGTCCAGCCTACTTTCCACCCATTTTGTGAAGTCATCACCATGTCAGTAGAGGTGGATCACCCTCTTTTTCATTCATGATGCCTTGTTTTCTCTGGATTTACTATACTTTTTGTAAAAAAAAAAAAAGCATAGTAAATCTGCCAGTTTAACAAACACTGATAGTCTGTTTCTTTTTTTGAAACAGAATGCTGCAGTTTGTACAATGTTTTCCCAACTACTGGACAATCAGTTTGATTTCCAGATTGTCGGGAAAAAAAAGTGGATAGGTGGCAATGCTACTACAATAATATGTGACTGGAGGCCTATTAGTACTGTTATTACTACTATTGTTACTGTTGTATTGCTATCATTGTTTAGTGTGATCTAGGCCCTGTTAACAGGTGGGCACCTCCTCCCAACTCAGCCTCACTTATTTCACATCCTTAATTCTTTGCTAGTTAAGGAATGTCTGCCTTCCATTTATACTGTGTGCTGTCTCTAATACCCACCTATTTTAATTAACATTTTTTAATAAACTTCATGCCTTGACACATGGATTGCAAGAGTAAAATATCACTAATGCAGCATCTTATTAAGCCAAACTGCATAATAACACTGAAACCATCTTTTATTTCTTATTACAACAGCATAGTCACTTACCCTTCCCATATCTCATACCAATACCATGAATGTCACAAACGTGGCATAGTAATTACACAAAAGAAAAGAAAAGAAAAAAAGTGGCAACAAAACCCTTAAAACCACCTTACCTAGCAACTTCCTCTGCAAGCAGTTCTCCAACACCAGCAAAAGCTGTTCATAAATTCTTTAAAAAAGTCCATTTAGCTCGATCTGCTACTCCCTTGGGAAAAGAGACACTGTAATACTCTACCTTTTCCCTGGAGCTTGAACTGCTCCATTCCCTCCCTAAACTAAATTGTCCTGTTCTGTAACGTGTCTCTTCCATCTTCCTGTTACTATCTCCATGCTCCCTCTC
>NC_056745.1:1091294244-1091339244 GCF_019279795.1 Protopterus annectens
GCACATCTCTTTTCCCTCTGCACTTAGGAAGGGGAGTGAGCATAACTCCATCATATCTTCCTTTCCCCCCTCATTGGCTCCTCAAGTGCTGGGTCTGCTACTATAACCAGAGTTATATTGGTCAAACCCAGAGATTTATCCCTCTGTACAGTGAAATAAAGTAAATGTCTATATTCTGAATAATATGCTCGTAAAACTGTCAAGTTATCCTAAGAGAAATGAACAGTAGTACATTAGACTTTAACAGGAGGTTATTTTATGTCAAAAACGTCATCAGTTATGCAGTTCTCTTGCACAAACTACTTTGTTTACATGTGAGTATTCATAGAAATATGCATACAACTGCAGAAAAGAGCCCCTGAACTGTGCATGATGCAGATACTCCCCTCACCCAAGAGTTATATGACACTTGTTCTTCAGGTCTGTGCTTTACAATTTCTGACATCAAAGGTGCAGCCAACCTTTCTCTTGATGTATGAGCTGTCCCAAGTGTTTAGGTATCAAATTGCACCCCCACCCACAACAGATATGTTCATCCCTATAGCTGGTAAAGCTAACGTGCATGCTTTTCCCTGGTGCACTGTTGCTTGCTTAGGGTACGCTGCTGAAGATAAGACTTGTTTCTTATCTTCACAGTTTGGGTCATATAGGTACTCCCTCAAATTCTGCATGCCTTGCATGGTGTGCAGGATCAGCGCAGGAGCTCTAGCAGGCAATATGTTTGCCGTGTGGTCCAGGAACAGCCTGCAAGGGCATGCATGAGTGCTCCTGCACGGACTAAGCCCCTGTATGCAAATCATCCCATTTGCAGGAGAAATCCATGCAAATGAGGTGAATTTGTGATCCAGGAAGCTTGCAGCCAGCCATGCAGGACTAATGCAATCTGCAGAAATGTACTCGGTTCGTAACCGAGTACATTTCTTGCAAAATCCAAAATGGAGTCATGACAGCTTCAAATAAAGGCTGCATAACAGTCAGGAAGCATGCCAATGGCCAAGTATAAGGTCACTGGCATTGCAAACAACATAAAAAATAAAAAAATCTACTTTTTTTTTACAGCTGATCTCAGCTGTTTAAGCGTAGGGCAGCGACGCACAAACAGGATCAGGGGGAAATAACAAAATAAACCTGAAATAAGCATTCTAACTAAAATCAATATTCTGCCATGCAAATCAATGGCAGGCAGAAGACAACATGGCTAGTGAGTAGACGTTGCTAAGGGGGGAAGCTCAGTGTGAGACATGTAACTATGCATTAGCAGGCAATCCTATACAAATGATTGGAATGATAGTGAATCCCAGTTCTCCCCAGCATGCTAGTCAGGTCTCAACAGTGTAAGAGTCAGAATAGCTTGGCAAAAGCTTAGGGGTTAGCTGATATCATGGGGGTGTGTTTCAGACATACCGTAAGCCGATTGGAGCCCCGTGGCTCAGGTTTGCTCCTAGCAAATCACAGCTAAGCAAGGGGGTGTGTCTGACTCTGCCTAGCACTCTGTAAATTGCCTAAGCAGGTGTGTGCACTGCGCACCAGGTTTTAAAGGTTTAAAAAAAGGTTAAACCAGGAAATAGCAGTTCTGTTCACATTTGATTACTCTGTTTGTGAGGCGCTCCCCTGGGCTTAAACAGAAAGGCAATGGGAAAGGAAAACAGCAGTAGGAAGGTAATCTAGGAGAACTAGCATAGCTGGCAGGTGAAATGTATCAGAATCAGTCAATTACACAGGCAGCAGACCAGCCCAGCTCAGCCCAGAACACTACTATAAACTATCCAAACACCTTCCCCACTGTTTTTTCCCACACTCTACACCACCAGTGTAAACAAGTGGGGAACTGATAACACTCACAACAGCAAAATGATAGGGGATGCAATAGCTATCATACAACAACTTGTGGAAGAGGCTGAGGGTGGTGCAGATGTGAATGCTGTCAAACAACCAGCAGTGAGGAGATGGAGAAGAGTGTACAGACCCAGGGTAACCTACCAGGGGCTACATGAGCTGGAGATACTGGAGTGCTGTAAGGTAGACAGGGACCTCCTACAGCAAATTGTTGAGCTGTGTCAGCCACGTCTCACACACACACAACTAACAGAGGGGAACCAATCTCAGTGGATACCAAGGTATGTGTAGACCTAAGAACACTAGCTACAGGTACCTTCCAAAGGCCAACTGGGGACATAATGGGGATCTCACAGGCATCAGCATCCAGGGTACTCCACCAGTTCCTTGATGCCATGTCAGCACATGTCGGTGAGCACGTATAATTCCCCAACACCCGTGAGGCGTTGGCCAGTAATATGCAACTCTTCCACCAAATAGCAGAATACCCTGAGGTAGTGGGTGCTATAGACTGCATGCACATATGCATCAAAGCACCACCCAGTGAGCGGAGTAGGATCTACATCAACTGCAAGGGCTTCCCCTCCATCAACTTCCAGGTCATGTGCGATGCTCAGGACATAATAATGAATGTGTGTGCTGGCTGCCCTGCAAGCTATCATGAATCCCACATCTGGCATCTGGTGCAGCTGTAACAGAGATTTGCCAATGGGGACATTCCTCGTGGTCACATAGTAGGGGATGCTGGATACACACTGGAGTCGTGGCTGATGACACCCATCAGAAATGCACACAAACCCGAACAAGAACTCCATAATGAGGCACACGCAGAGACCAGAATTATTGTAGTGCGTGTGTTTGGGATGCTCAAGTCATGGTTTCAGTGCCTGGACACATCCGTTGAAGCCTTGCAGTACTCACCAGCTACATGTACCTAAATTGTCCTCGTATGTGCCATGCTACACAATATGATCCTGCAGAAACAGCTGCAGATGGAACAACATGGGGCAGGGCAACACAGCCCCCCACCATTGCCAAGGTCTGCACAGGCACAGAGTGACTCAGAGGAGGAACTACCTGAGCCTGCCCCAGTAGGCAGAAGGAGGTGTGCCCAGTATGCCCTGGCCTTGGCAAAGAGGCAATGCATAGCACATACACTGAAACAAGATGGACCCAGGGAATAACACCTCTCTCTGACTCTCACATACAGTAAAAGGGATGCCAAACATTACACTACCTGTGCTCAACCATGTGTAGGGAGTGTACTATGTGCATCTGACACAGGCAAACCTGCAACACCACCCTCAATACTGGGGCACCCACAAGGTAAGTGACTCACACATGGCAGTCAGGAGGGTTCACATACCCAACAACAGTCACAGCCAGCAGGACAGGTGTAGACAAACACAAACAAAGGCTGTGCTATGGCCTCTGAATGATGCCTATGGGTACCCCCCCAGGCCTGCACAGACAGACTACAGTGGGTCAGGCAGTGGGACATTAGTTCTGAAGGGTATGAAGTCAGACACTAATATGTAGGTAAATCAAAGCTAAGATCTGTAGTACACCGGTATGCCTCTAATCAGCATAATAGGTAAGAATACAGAATGAAATGGAGTACCTGACATACCAGTACAGTCATAGCAAACGTGTACAAGTATCAGATGTGCCCTCACATCCTACATAGTAATGTAATAACAGTCAGGTGTGCCCCCAATCCTGTGTAGAAATGTAGAAATAGTCAGGTGTGCCCCCCAATCCTGTGTAGAAATGTAGAAATAGTCAGGTGTGCCCCCCATCCTATGCAGAAATGTAGTAACAGTGAATGCCAAATGATCGATGGATACCCTGCAGAAACAGTATGCTACCTGTTGGTGTACAACACAAAGGTCAGCACTGCAGTACAAACTACCTGGACTTGATCCACACATTCAATACAGATGGGCATACAGGGCATGCTCACACACTTAGAGAAATGAAGGCAATGTCAGTCAACATACTGAAAGGTCATACTGGGCATGCTCACACACAAACACATGAAGGCCATGTCTGCAAACACCAGTGGACCAGACATATCTGGCAGTTGCAGATGTTAGCGCAGACACTCCTCAGTATGCACCACACATGCTTTGCACACACAGTGGATAGGAATACAGACATATATCTAAGGAGAACACACTATAATAAGCTAAAGTTAGATGTACATAGATGTGTGGAAGAGGGTGACTCTGACAAGGAACCATCCAGGCCTGTCCCACCCAGCACACAGCCAAAGGTCCACAACCACATGAGGTTCAGATGTCACTCACTGTAGATACTAACCACTAGTATCTGCCAGCATTACAGACTATGTGGTGCACATGCTAGCTGTGCAACATGACTGTACAAGGAAGTAGTCATCTAGCAGCTGTATACATGTACCTGTGAAATCTGACCCTGTGTGTGCCTGCATGTGGTATGTCAACCTTTAGATGAATGGGCTATGGCCCATACACACACACTGCCCTCCCCATAGCCCTACTATGACAAGCCTGCTGAGGTCATCCACTGTGCAATACATCTTTGGGAGAGTTATAGCCCAGTAATCTATGTGGCGTGTCACATAACTGTGTACTGCTGTAATGTGATAAACTAGTTAGGTAGGAGTTCCAATCCCAGACATGGCAACTGTGTGTTTGTCTGTCCCTGTCTGTGTAGAGATCAATGCTTTTTAGGGTAGGCACACTCCCTACAACTCAAATGCTCTAATTTGGTAAGGCTGCTGAAGTCATCCACCTAGAAATACATATCTGGGAAGATTGTAAACCAGTAATCTCTGTAGTGCGTGCCATAACTGTGTACTGCTGTAGTGATAGAATAGTTAGGTAGGAGTTCTAATCCCAGACTTGGCAAGTGTCTGTCCGACTATGTTTGGGTAGAGAGCAATGCTTTTTATGGTAGTCACACGCCCTACAATTCAAATGCTCTACTTTGGCAAGGCTGCTGTTGTCATCCACCTAGAAATACACCTCTGGGAAGGTTGTAGCCTAGTAATCTCTGTAGAATGTCCTGCAACTGTGTACTACTGTAGTGTGATAAATTAGTTAGGTAGGAGTTCTACTCCAAGACTGGGCAATTGTATGTGTGTCTGTGTGTGTAGAGAGCAATGCATTTTAGACTAGGCACACTCACTACAATTCAAATGCCCTATTTTGCCAATCCTGCTAATGTCATTCACTGTGAAATACACCTTTGGGGAAAGGGCACTCCAGTAATCTCAGAGGTGTGTCCTATAACAGCATCATGCTGTAGTATGATATAGAACTCCTATTAGGTGTTCTATCCCCACACATGGTAGTTGTGCATGTTTTGTGTGTGTCTCCATGTTTGTGTAGGGAGCAATACATTTTAGGCTAGTCACACTCACTACAATTCAAATGCCCTACTTTGCAAATCCTGCTGATGTCATTCACTGTGAAATACACCTTTGGAGAAGGGGCACTCCAGTAATCTCTGTGGTGCGTCCTATAACAGCATCATGCTGTAGTGTGATATAGAACTCTCATAGGGGTTCTATCCCCACACACAGCAGTTGTGGATGTTTTGTGTGTGTTTCTATGTTTGTGTAGGGAGCAATGCATTTTAGGCTAGTCACACTCACTACAATTCAAATGCCCTACTTTGGCAATCCTGCTGATGTCATTCACTGTGAAATACACCTTTGGAGATGGGGCACTCCAGTAGTTTCTGTGGTGCATCCTGTAACAGCATCATGCTGTAATGTGATACAGAACTCTGGTAGGGGTTTTAGCACCATACATAGAATTTGTGGAAGTTTTGTCTTTGTTTCTATGTTTGTGTAGGGAGCAATGCAGTTTAGGCTAGTCACACTCACTACAATGTAAATGCCCTACTTTGGCAATCCTGCTGATGTCATTCACTGTAAAATACACCTTTGGAGATGGGGCACGCCTGTAGTCTTCGTGGTGCATCCTGTAACAGCATCATGCTGTAGTGTGGTATAGAACTCTGGTAGGGGTTTTATCCCCACACATGGCAGTTATGGATGTTTTGTGTGTGTTTGTGTAGGGACAAATGCATTTTAGGCTAGTCACACTCACTACAATTCAAATGCCCTATCTTGGCAGTGCTGCTGATGTCATTCACTGTGAAATACACCTTTGGGGAAAAAAATCCAGTAATCTCTGTGGTGCATCCTATAACAGTGTAGTGCTATAGTGTAATATACTAGTTAGGTAGGAGCTCTAATCCCAGACATGACAGGTGAGTGTGCGTGTGTCTGTGTTTGTCATTCGAATCTTGTGTGGCGGTGGTTGTGAGTGTGTAACAACTGGACTCAATGTAGTGCGGGTTTTGCAAACTTCTTATATGGTGGGCCAAATATATATCACAATGTCCACCATACAGAGATAACAGATGTGAAATAGCCAAGAGGCTGGGGTGCAAATCCATACCCCTAAATGTGACATCAATGCCAGTTGAACAACATTAGCAGCCCTTGTATTACCCAGGGTACACTCTCAACCAATGTCTCATGCACACACAAACACTTGCCTAGGCAACAGCCGCTATGTTGGTAGTACCTTGCATATTGTCCACTGATAGTAACCATGGTGTGATTGCAGTGGGCTATAGAGGGCATGGCACCCTGTCCACCAGTCCAATAGACATGTACGTGCCGACAGTGTACCTCCCCCATGTTCCCCATTGGACACCTGCAACACATGTGGTGCCATCAAATGTGACCCACAAAGGACATAACATGCCTGAAACACAAGCCCTGTATGGACAGATTCCACTGTCACCAGCGAATACCAATATCATGCTATCAATGTAGGTGCAGGGTAAACCTGCTGCCCATGAACAGTTCCTGCCACATGAGGCCAGGAATGGCACATCTGATGATAATGATCTGTGCATACAACATGGGCCAGACACCCCAGGTACAGTTCCACATGTCACTGTACATGCATGTGGGAGGTGTGCACATCCCAGACACTGTCCATGTCATGGACTAAGGAACACATACATGGCAAGCAATGCACAGCGCTGGCCACATGCAATAGTCACCCAGGTGACTGGATGGTGAATACAATACCCACCTGTGTAGGCATCTCCAGAGATTACACCCCTGAGCCACAATGCAGACCATTGTCATGTGGCCTGATGCCAAGGTATACCCATCACCTAGCCTTGTATAGCCATCTGGTACCATCAACCACAACACACCCATGAAGCAGTGCACACATGCATGTCAGTACTGGCACCCATGTCTGTGTGTGTGCTGTATGATGCGTATGACCATATTCACTGTCACTACAACCCCCATTGGCATACTGAAGCATGTTGTCTGATGTCAGACACCTCCACATACCCTTTGCACATATGACCTCCATATGACCCCTGTGCTGCATGTGATACCTGCACAGTACTGTGTTGTGGGAATCCCACTAGTGATGAGTTGTATCCCTGGCCCTGCCAAGTGTGGCAATGTGTGTGTATCCTGGTCAGAGTGTGTCTGTGTTGACGCTGACACCTGTTCATACGGGCAGCCACATGTACTACATCTACCACATAGCTACCATATCCCTGTTGTAGATGTCACTCACCATCATATATACGTTCTGAGGACTCCCTAACATGTAACCTATGTGGCACATCCAATAACTGCATGGACATGTGATAGCACTGCATAGTCATCGGGGGTTTGATACCCTGTACTTGTAGGTGTGTGACACAAACATGCATAGGTTTTACTCTCCCACCGCTCCCTGGCTTTTCTGTGCCTCTGTCTGCCTCTCTTACTCCCTCTCTGGTGGATATGGAGACTTACCTGCTTTGTGTAGGCAGCAGGATGTGTATTATAGGTGATGCTCAGGATCAGCTGATGGTCTCTGCATGAATAGCAGCCTCCTCTAGCTGATTGCATGTGGAACAGCTGTGGTAACAATCCCATATCCAACTGCATGGAAACACACACCAATATCTAGGAAATTCATGTTGCTGGTGGGCCGTTCATTTACTGTGAGCAGGAACTCGATCTGTTGTTTGGCAAACAGCATCTCAGATGGATTGGGGTTTACCTCTAACAACATACACTGTGGAAACAGGCCAACACACAGGAGGGGGATGTGCCTGACCTGATTACAGACTGTAAGTGCTGCTATACTGCATTTGGAGTAATGTTGGTTTAACAGGGTGTGTGTGGATATGGCTGTCCTACATGTTTACATACCTGCCATGTCAGTGCTATGTTAATGAGGGAACACCCATCTGTAGGGCCATCTACAGACTGGCCAATGTGTGGTGACTTTTGTTTCAGGTGTTACCTACACAACATGTATCTGTGAACTTCAGAAGATAGTGTGAGGATTGCAGTCTGTAGATGGTGACAGCCTTGAGAGTTACTGACTTCATATCCCTCATAGGACATATGGTGCAACAAACCCTGTTACAACAGTAAATGCATGAGATTATCACAGCAACATGTCAATATTGGCCCTGTGCATGTGCCTCCAGCCACAGCCCTGACAACCTTTATACATATGTCATGCAGTAAGGGGTGCATATGTACTGCACACCATAATAAGTAACATCAAATTTGACAACAATTCAGTGAGATATCAGACTGCTACACATGTCATGTATAGTAGGGGGTATATTTGATGACATAACATGGACAATCTGTAGTTGTGTGCACAGTACTGAGGTCTGTGTACTTATGGTGATTGTCGGCAGTGTGTGTATTGTTAATATGTACCTTGGCCTGTGCACAGACTGTGGTAGATGTCATTGTTCTTTGTCCTGTTCTATCTGATGTTACATGCTGCTCCACTGTATATTACCCTATCAGCTTACATGTTTGTAGGGCCATAAAAGCACATGTCTCATACTACAGACAGGCAGTGGACCACACAGTGTAGTGGCCCTGTATATGTAGGGTTAGTGTGTGGGTGGCACATATGAGGTTGGTGTTGAACAGATAGTCCATATACTGTAATAATATGCTAGCATGCCATATGTAGCTGTGGCTGTATTCACATTGGTTGTGGTGATGCACATACACACAGGTGTATGTTACTTTGTGCTATGGCATGTCTGTAAAGCCTGCTATCTATGTGCAGGTACATGTGCATTTTCCCATAGGAAATGTAGGCTAGTGTTGAGACGGTCTGCCTGTAGCCTGCACAGTGCTTTTTACATGCCTAGCAGCTTAGTGTACTTACCCAGTGACATGTAATGTCCAGTTACTTGCCAGATGTCCTGCTGCCAGGCCACCATAACAGTCATGTATGTCAGACAGAGCAGTGGTATGCTGTACAGATGTATGTCAATATCTAGTGGGTGGTATGTGGCCATTGCACCTCCTTGCCAGTGGTTATTATGTGGCAAGACAGACAGGGATGTGTGAATGCATAACTTATGGGGGCAAATGTATACCAGTAGTTAAGTGTTATACCCATCTACATGGTGAACAGCCACATTGTCAGGATTGGTCCACATGTCTTGCACTAAGGGGTTATGTATATACCTCTGGACTGTCCAGAGTGTGTCAGACTGTCCACATATATTGGCCATTATATCTGCTGTAGACCACAGGAGCATTAAATGCTTGCAGTGGTACTGTACTATGATGTCCTTAGGATGTCTGTCAGTAGCCAATGGTGCACAAGTTAAAACAAGATGTGACCTCCCACACACACCATGTCTGTGAAGATAATCCCTATTACAGTAGCAATACTCTACAAGTATACCTGCTATACATACCTGACATCCCCTTGCACTACAACGTTGGGACTACAGGGGCTGAGGTAGGGCTACACTCCATGTTCAGGACATATGGTGATGATATATGTACATATACTTATCCCGATATCTATGTAGACATACAGCTATACATATTGACATACCTAGATGGATATGTATATGTACATAGATATACAAACACCCAGCTATATACATATACAGAGAAATATACGTCTACACATGTACAGATAGAGCTACATATGCACATATACATATGGATATCTACATATATATTGACAGTAGTAGGTATATCAGAATAGGTATGCATGCACATATAGTTATTGATATCTACATATATATATATATATATATATATATATATATATATATATATATACCAACATAACTAAGCATATCTGTACACACAGGATGTGCATATATATATATGGCTATATATACATATATCTATATATACATATACGTATATATATGTATACATATATCTATATATACATATATGTATATGGGAGTGCTACATATTCCTGAAAGCCCAAAGTCCTGAAGACCATCAGGGGTGAGCTGCCTTAAGGTATATGGATGTACATTACCATACAATCCATCTTGGTTAAATGCAGGCCTACTGCCACCCACCATACAAACTGTTCTGTTTGTCAGTGTGTTTGTGATGGTGTCAGTTCTGCCTTGTTATGGAACAGTTACATCCCACTGCGTCAACTGAGGTCTTTACCCCCTAGGGATTGTCTACAGAGTATAGACAGAAGCTGCTGAACTATACACCTGCATTACTTACTGTTGATTGTTTGGTATCCTGTGTCCCAGTCTGTCTTTGCTACTGTACTACTTGATGGCCTTGGCCTGGACAGCAACATTTGTTAACTTTTCTAGACTACTGTATTAGTATATTTGTTTCACAGTTGCATTACTCAGTTTATATGGATGTCAATATCTAAACTATATGACATGGCATATACAACTGTAATAGTACACAAATAAAGCTTTCCTATTTATGCACACCTGTGGGTGGTGTTATATCCTTTGATATCTCTGTGGGTATATGTTGCAGGAAATGAAAGTCATTTGTATGGGTGGCTCATACAGTCTCCAGTTGGTAAGGTGGTAACTGTAGCAATAGTGGCTGTCCATATTGTGTGCACGTACTACATATGTAACTTGCTGTACATATCTCTGCATGTGTATATATAGTTACATATATATATATATATATATATATATATATATATATATATATATATATATATATATATATATCTCTGTATCTGAATATATGTGTCTGTGTATATGTATCCTAGGGATGCCAATGTCATGTGTGGTCCTGGTTATGGGATCTGCAACACTTGGTACTGTATAGCAGGGGGGACGTGTTTGGCTGTTGGGGTCTATACCTATTCATACAAGACATATATTGTTTGGGGCCTCTCAACCCCATTAACGTTGCATGTGGACATATATGTTTTTTTATTTCCCCATTGTTATCTACAAATGTATGTCTATATATATATATATATATATATATATATATATATATATATATATATATATATATATGTGTATCTGCTGACATATATATAACCTGCCATATATATTTAGATATATAGCTGTAGACATAAATATCTATAGATGTAGGCATTTGCATGTATATATGTTCATATATATTTATATATATATATGTATATATTTGTATAGCTATATCTATGTATATCTACATATATAGATATGTTGTATCTGCTTAGATATTAATACATTTACACGCATACATCTAAATGTTGGAATACATTGTCTGTACTGTTGAATGACTGGGATGGATGATATGCTTTTGAAAACATGAGGGGAATGTATATCTGATATGGATTAGTGATAAATCACTTTGGCTATAGTGTGCAGGGTCCTGGATTTGAGCCTTGCAGAGACTGTTTTGTTGCTGGGTAGAGAAAGGGGCATTGGATACAGAGTGATTAAGGCACTTTAAAGCTGTTGTAAGCGGGTTTGTGCACAGGTAAGCACTGCTAACTTCCGGTTACAGTTTCTTATACTTAGTTAGGTTCTAAATTACTTAACCTGTGTAGGCATTGCTTACCCCTGTGCAAACAGGCTTAAACCTGCTTATTGTTGCATAAAAGTGCTTACTCCCTCTTACCCCCAAGCTAATTTATTTTAAGAAAAGAAAAAGGTGTTGATAGGAAAGTGGTGAAAAAAGGGGCACAAAGAGAGAAAGACAGTAAGGAAAATAGCCAGAGATGTGCAGGAAGGGTGTAGGGAAGGTCCATAGCTGCCCATTTCTTCTACAGCAACAGCTGTGCATATACACTGAATTTGGAGGTAGATTTGAACACTCAACCCCCTGCAAGGGGGTGAGGACACCAAAAATAAGTTGTGATTCCAATTAGACCATATTATATGTGTCCAGTGGACATGGGTGGAAATGGACAGCTATGTCTGGGCCAATATTTTTTTGTGGGAACAGATTGCCGTTTTTTTTTCAGGTGAGAGGGGGATGTTGGGGAGGGGTAGTAGGTATATTTGGGGAGGTAGGTTTGGGTAGGTTAACAGACAACACAAACAAGATGCATACAGGGGTGGTATATGACAAATGTGGGGGTTAAACAACTTGATGGGGAGGGGTGTTGAGAAATTAGAAGCCCATTAGCCCCCTAGTGGCAGTGACAGTCACCGCTGCGCCTTCACAGCCCCGAAGTTGGCTGTGCTGGGGACTGAGTCGCAGAGTCAGGCTGACTCTCTAATCGTGACATGCGGCCCTCAAGCTGGCGTACAAGATCACCAAACTGCTGGTTGATCTCTGTATGCACCATGACCCCAACCTAGTGACAGGGTGACAGGTGCCTGAATGCACCCACTCTCAGGGGTGGTGATCCCCATCCCTTGAGGCAGTTTCACCCAAAGGTTGTGCAGGAACAACGGACAGGGAGGTCCCGGGTTGGGCTGCAGACATGCTGGTGCCCAGTGCCACGGCCAGCTGAAGTGAGACAGTTGGGTCCACTGACCACAGTGGTAATAATAACAGCATGCAGGTACATCGATGGCACCATGCCACCAATGTTGGAATAATTCAATATAGCACATGCATGGGAAAAATTAATATATTGTCCACATTACTTTCTAGTCAGTGCTGTTAACTACAGTGAAATGGCTGTCATCATCATTACACATGAACATATTGCCCTCTTCCTTTAGTAACCTCTCACACACACACACACATGCTGCTGCTTTCCTCTACACATATAGCACATTGTGTTGTGGGTGACAGTGGTTAGTGATACTTTATTATTCAGAGAAACTGCACACTCACAATTTCCTACAATACCAGAGTGAACAGTACCAGTACAGGTTATAATGCTGTTGTCACACAAAAACTCAAGATTACACATTAGTATTATGCACATGCATCTCATTTTGTTACTATACACACTCTGGTCACAACTTGACAACATGGGTGACAGGTTTGTTCTCATAGGGGTTTGACAATCACTTGTATTCCCTGTTTGCTGGTTAAACATCTGGCAGATGGGCATATACTGGACATTCTGGCCTCATCTGTACAGTTGTGGGGTATGATTCTGTATGCAGCCTACATCAACTCCCAGGATTCAGACTATGGCTGTGTCTTCTACAACTTAAACACTGTCCATCACAGTTGTGTCTGCTATATAGATATCACTGTATATCTCCTATCTGCTTTCTGTCTTATTAATCCCCTGTGCATTTGCATTCTGATCTTGTATTACAACACTCTTATACAGATTTCCTAGACAGTTATATGTTGTAGAACAGTGTGGGCGACAGTGATGTGTAATACCTCATTATTCAGAGCAACTGCATCAGTCGCACTGCCATACAATACCAATGTAAACAGTACCAGTACTGGGTATCATACTTGTATTTCTAGGAACAGTGTTGGTATCTGACAGACCTGTGGGAGAAATGTTTATTAGCACTACCTGAATGTTCCCACACACAGTACCAGATTCCACATTACTATCATGCACATACATCTCACTTTATTACTGTACACACTCTTACCACAGCTTGATAAGTTGGGGTGTAAATGGGACATATGTGGCTTCTTAGTCTCATAAGGTATTGTGGAGTTGCTAGTGTGCCAGCTTTTTTCTCATAGATGTGTGTCAACCAGTTGTATTTCCTGTTTGCTGCCTATACGTCTGGGATCATTGTACTGATTTCTCAGGGGGACAGGTTGATAGGCAACAGATAGGGGCCAGTTTACTGGACATTCTACACTTTATGCATCACCACTTAGCTAGGGTTAAACTATTCCTGGTGCCATAAAGTCTGCTCTTCAAATTTTCCCTTAGAACTAGCCAGTTTTTTTAGTTTTAGCACTCAAACCTGTTTTTTTTTAGCTCAGCACTTGTTCAGAACTCGTAAGCACTAAATAAGCTACAAATTACTGCAGCACTCAACTTTCCTCACTTGTCTAGAGAAAAACAGTTTTTAGTATTTAATAAATAAGCACCTATCCAGGCATGTCTAAGCGTCAGCTCCCAGTGTTTTCTCCTGTCTACCTGATGAATCTGGGCATTTTGCAGCAATGCAACAATTGCCTCATGTACACAGAGAACCCTCTCCTCCTACCACCCAATACTACAACCTGTGAAAGATGCACTTATATAGCCAAACTGGAAGCAAAGCTCTCTTCACCCAAGTCTGGACTAGACAGTCAAGAGGTGAAGGTAAACACTTGCACCACACCACACTCATCACATACTCCCTCAAAATCTACACCACCAAAACACACACATAGAAACACAAAGCACACACCTACATTCGCGGAGGCTCTCAATAAAAATCTGCTCAAGCAACAGAGACCTCCAAAGCAGAAATGCATGCAACCTCCACCACACAACACAACCCAAATGACACATAGCCCACAAATTCAGTGTGCCACTCAACCACAGCCCATAAGGCGGCATAACAACGTACCCAACACTCTAGTCACAGGTGACTCTATAGTCAGGCACACTGATGTTCCACTCACCAGGCTAAACAAGGAGAAAGTTACTGTCAGCTGCCTGTTGGGTGCCAGGATCCACCACATAATGCATGCACTCAGGTCACCCTACAAGTACAGATATGACGCCAACATTGTCTATGTTGGTGTGAATTATCTGAGATGTACCTCCCTGGACTACATGAAAAGAAACATGGAGGAGCTCTCTGATCTTGTAACCCAGACAGATATGACCCTAGCCTTGAGTAACATCCTGCCATCACCCAGAATGATACCACAGTACAAGGACAAAATGATTTACTTCAACAATTGGTTAAGCTTCTGGTGTCATTCTAAGGGGATCCAGTATCGGTCTGCCTGGGATGACATGATCGACAGACCACCATGCTTTACCAGAGATGGCCTGCACCTGTCACCCTTGGGATTCTAGATACTGGCTAAGGCTCTTGCCACCCCTATAGTGCCTATTTTAGGCAAGGTTCAAATGACAAATTCACCATCGTAACAGGTACAAGCAAGCAAAATCTGAGGGTAATGTTACTCAATGCTAAAAATCTAAACCTCAAAATGCATTCACTCGTGGCACTGCTTAAAATGGAGAACATCGACATCTATGCAGTGACAGAGACCTGGTTTAGGGCTCCAGAGAGCACCCCTACATTACCAGGCTATAATTCATACCACACCTTTCGGCCACCTAACCTGGACCGAAACACTAAAGGTGGAGGGGTATCCATATTCATTAAGGATATCCACACCTCCAGGATAGTTGCTCAGCTTAATGCATCCAAGATTATCCAAGTGCAACTAACTCTGGGCAAGACCACAATCCAAATTGTAACTTGCTACAGATCCCCCACCATGCCCCAGGATTCCCACTCCTCATTTCTTGACACACTGGAAAATATTAAGGTACAACCCAACACCATAATAATTGTCGATTTCAACTACCCCACCATTAACTGGGAAAACTACTCATGTACCAACTCTTTTGCGCAACATTTTCTAGAATTCATAAATTCCAATGCCTTGGATCAACTTATCCACACCCCCAGCAGTGGCAGCAATATCCTATACCTGGTCATTACAACATGGGCGACCAGTGTTTCACACCAGAGGTCAATTTCTTATTGGTCAGATTCGACCACAAGCTAATCAGCCTAGACATCCACATCCTGCCCCCACCCCCATTAGGGAAACCACTGTAAAACATTTCTCCAAAGCCAACTTCACACTTCTTAAGACAGAAGTGGCAAAATTCACAACACCCATGCAGATGGACAATAGAGGTACGACTGCTGAATCCTACACAAATGCACTTTATAAGCACTTACATGAGTGCAAGGATTGTGCTATCCCTAACAGAACCAATATGCTATCCTCCAAAAAAAGGAAGCCAATCTGGTGTTCCCCTGCCATAAACAAACTCTACAACAGAAGAAAGACAGTGTTGCAAAAAAGAGTAAAATCCCATGACTAGAAGAACTCCCTGGTCAGCCTCAGTAAGAAGATGAGATCCCTTATAAGATCCTCTAAAGCTAGTTATGAAAACAAAATCACAACTGATTCTAAAGACAACCACAAAGCATTCTATAGTTATATCAAGAATCTCAATAGCAACACTCAGATCTGCTCTGAATTACAGCACAATGGCACTACATATAAAGAAACAACTGATATTGCCAACATCCTGGCAGATAGGTTCAGTGCTAACTTTACCCCCCCTTACCCCCTAAAGAGCCCATCTCTATACCAGAAGAATGCAAAGTTCCTGTAATCAAGGCTGCACAGGTAAAAAACACACTCTCCAAAGCCAAGAACACAGCATCCATGGGACTTGACAACATCCCAGGCTGCATTCTACATGAACTATATAATGAATTGGATCCCCACCTAAGCACCATGTCCAATCATAGCCTCACCTCAGGCTTTGTGCCCGCTGAATGGTGCACAGCAATGATTATCCCACTCCACAAAGGGGGAGCCACCACAGACCCTGGGAACTACTGCCCCATTAGCCTAACGAGACTGGTCTGCAAGGCCATGGAACATATTATCATGGAACTTATAACAAAAGACATTGCTAATCTCCAAACTCTGGACCCCACCCAGTTCAGGTTTGTAAAAGGCAGATCATGTCTCCTAAACCTGATTGATTTCTCTGAAGCAGTCAACAAAGCAGTAGACAAGGTTAGGGTGGTTCACACAGCCCATCTAGATCTCACCAAGGCTTTCAACACCATCCCCGACTCTGGAATTATAGATAAACTCACTAAACTAGGTATAAATCCCTATGTCACAAGATGGGTTGCCAACTGGCTCACTGACAGAACCCACACTGTGAAAATTGCAGACTCCAACTCCAACTTCAGACCAATGACAAGTGGAGTACCACAGGGTTCAGTCCCGGGTCCTCTCCTGTTTGGTATCTATTTTTCTGAAGTACAGGCTAACACAGAAGGTCATTGGCTAATGAAGTTCACAGATGACTGCAAACTATGAGCCATAACTGAAACTCCTAATAATGTGGACATCCTACAAAAGGGCCTCACAGAGACAGGTGTCTGGTGTCAAAGCCATGGCCCTCAAGCTGAATGCCAAAAAGTGCATTGTCACCCCCTTTGGTAAAAACTCTGTACCCATGAGCCTCCACATAGGTGGTAGTCTACTTAACACCAAAAGTGTGATAAGAGACTTTGGGATACAGGTGGACAGTAGTCTCTCCTTTGATAATCACATCACCACAGTAGTCAGGAAATCCTTCTCCATGGCACACCTCATCACAAAAGGTTTCTCATCCAGGAAAAAAGAGGTCATTGTTTCCCTCTACTCATCACTCATTAGATCCATTATAGAGTACAACGCCCCTTTTGGTATGTACCTCACAAGACATCTACAACAACTGCAAAGGCCACAGAAATACCTCACAAAGAGGATTGCTGGCCTCAAACAGATGACCTACGCAGATCGTCTCAAAAAACTCCAGCTTTACTCTGTCATATATCGCCTACTCAGAGGTCATCTCTGCCTAACATACAAAGCTATGTCATACCCAGAGCTGTTGGACATGCTCCACTTAAAGAAATCCCAATCCCTCTGAGCTACACGCTCTAGGGACCTAAACCTTGTCACCACAATAAACAGAACATGCTGGAGGGATAGATTCCTGTCCCAGAGACTTCCCATACTCTGGAACAAACTACCTCTCTATATCAAACAAAGCTCCTCATTAGCACTCTTCAAAAAAAATCTTGATGACTGGGTAGGTAATAGGAAATTCACCCCAGGGATCACCTCTGTGGCTCTGCTTGACAGGGACACAGGAAAATTATTTTCTTGGGTGGCAAATGCCAGGGTACCTTTTTGGCTAGGCTTGTATAGGCCCTAAGGCCAATAGCCTAGTACTTACCTATGAACCTATTTCTGTACAGTTGTGGGGTATGATTCTGTATGCAGAGTAGTACCACTGGCAGGATTCGAACCATGGCTGTGTGTGCTAAATAACAACAGTTCACATCTCAGTTGCATGTGCTATTTGGGTTTTGTTGTCTGCATTTTCCCTGTTGTCTGTCTATGTGTCTCTCAGTTGTACTAAATGGCCTCTGGGGATTAGACTTGTCATATACAGGCATTCCTACACATTCAATTTATGGTGCACAGTGTGGGTAACAGTGCTTAATACTACAGTACTATTACATGATTGCTAATCTACATTACCATATGATACCAGAGCATACACATGCAGTCCAGCAGTTAGACCTTTATTGTCAGGCTATTAGACTTTTATTGACATTCAAATAATATGAGACTCTTCCTGCCATATTCTCTACTGTATGCAGTACTTGCCTTGAACTATACATGTTTTATACAGGCAATTAATTTACTACTACTTTTAGTTTTATTTCCTATGACAGTAATTGCATGAGTATTACTGACCTGCCTCATGTTGCAACCTCGCCAGGCGACTGACGTGGGCCTCCTGGTTCACGGCTCACTCCATTGCAGCTGTGGGGGACATAAGAGGAATATTTAGCCATACCTATCCATGATATACCTGAACTGGCAAGTATTACACACATAGTGGGGGGATACACATGACTGGAACATCCCCTGATGCTCTAGCCTCTTGCAGCCACTCCTCCAAGAGGTCCCCCTTACGCCACTTTAGGTCGGCATAGTGATGCCTGACCTGCTCCCCAGTTTGAGGTATGCCAGCGGCACTGGTGAGGTCGTGGGCAAGATGGTCCCAGGCCTCTGCCTTATATTGGGAGCCCTGATACTGGCCCTGCAGCAGTCTCTGATCATGGTCTTTAACAAGGAGTCCTGCCATGACCTTGGACTCCTGGATGCACCAGCACTGCGGCTGGAAGTGCACACCTTCTCCCCTTACTGCCATTGTGCCTGCAAGAGGAAGCTACAACCAGTTATGAGATGTATTCCTGCCTCTTGGGTTTAAGAAGGGCTGATGTCCCGCACTTTTCTGTGATTGGCCAGTTTTGAAAAGGCTAAGCTATGTGCAAACCTGCTTACCTAGGGTTGGCATTATTTAAAGGGATATAACACTGGGCACATTGAGTTAGCTGGTGTACACATTGCTTACACCTCCTAAGCTGGCCTGTGCAGTGCTTAGCATTACTTACATTAGACTTTGCATTATAATTCCTTTTTGGCATTGAGTTATTATTCATTACACCTTATATGTATGCCTGGTACCCATGATTCATATGTACATACACTGTATGGGGTCCTTGTGTTTTATTGGGGACTTTAACACTCTAGTACAATTACACCTGACTTCTGTCCTTACTGCTGTACTCTGGTTCAGATATTTATGTTATGCAGTGGGTTAAGGCACATACATCTGTATACTGATTCCTTTCACAGGTTCAGTTTGGTTTTGCTATGATGAATACTTGTTTGTTGATAGCTCATTCATCTGTACTTTTGTGATGGCTTGGTGGTTAACTACTGTGACTATGGTGTATAGGGTCCTGGTTTCGAGATTTACATGGCTGTATATTTTGTTGATGGCCAGAACAAGGGCCATTGGATACAGTGTGATAAAGGCACCTTTGAGCATTTGTGAGCATGTTTGCGTGGGTTTGCACGATAAGCACTGCTAACCTGTCGTTACATCTGCTTACAGGTAGTTAGCTTCAGGATTGCTTAACGAGTGTAGGCATTACTTACTGCCATTCAAACGGGGTTAAACTCGCTTACTAGTGCTTAAATATGTTTACTACTGCTTATTGGTGCTTCACCTACTTACTAGTGCTTATTCATTATGACACTGACACCTCACATGTGCATTTACTGCAGTACTCCAGTTCTTAAATATATGTTATTTAGTGGGTTTTGCAACATAAATATTGATCATAACGTGCTTTGCCATGAAAAATGGAATGTGCTGTAGTGGGACTTGAACCAGGAATGCCTGTTCATAAGGTGAATGCTCTTCCCATTACACTATTGCTATGCTGCATCATTTGTATATATCTCCCTTGTTATCCTCTTCAGCCATTTAAGTTGCATTAACCATAGCTAAGCAATGGGCACACCCGCGCACCTAAAGTTAGCTTTAATGGGATTTTTATAAAAAGAAAATAAAGGGTTTGTTCATTTCATTTATGTATAATGTTGCTGTTTTACACAAGGGGGAATGTTGGTGGGGATATTCGGACACCTATGAGCGGTCTCACTCATGTCTGACCCCTTTCTGCTGTTCTTCATTGCAGGGGCGTGTATATTCTGAGAGCTTTGCTCTCAGACACACTCCCTGCACTCTTACATGCTCCGTGTACGACTAGGAGCTCAGGCAGCATGCCTCATTACTATGCATGGCGTGCTGCCATCCTGCTCCTAAATGGCCACCTCCATGCAGGATTAAGCTAGTCCTGCACAGAGGAATAGTAAATCTGGGGGACTATGTTTTAAAGAGGAAGAAATAAACATTCAGGATGAACACCTGTAAACTTCAGATCTAGGCCTAGATTTCTAGCTTGCTGTTTGGAATTTTCCATGAGACTGTGAAGTGCTAGTCTAGTCAAAAAGCAGAGTAGAAGAAAGAGATGTTGCACAAACAGTTTTAATGATACCAAAACATTTTTAAAATGATAATTAATTGCTGATACACACATACACACACACACACACACACACACACACACACACACACACACACACACACACACACACATACACGAGAATCTTTCCAGGATAACCATTGTCTTGTGTCATTTATTGTTTTTCTTCAGTCTTGTTTTTATAGCAACATGAAATGAAATTCACTTAAGATTTCAGGGGCTGTGATTAGGATCTAGGATTAGTTGTGGGCTCTAAGACAAGCATGCAATGATTGTATGTATATACATATATATATATATATATATATATATATATATATACATATATATATATATATATATTATATATATATATATATATATATATATATATATATATATATATATATATATATATATATATACCTGGTGCCTGAGATAACCTCCTGCTTCATTCCTTTTGAGTGACACAGTACTGCTAAATGCAAGTATGCTAGATTACTTGACTTCTGATGGCAGGGATGTTTTCCAGCTTTTATTTATTTTTTTTTATTACTATTCTGAAGTGCTTTAATCAAGTTCTGTCCAGTGCCAGACTCAGTCTTCTCTAAGGCATAGAAAGCACCAGGCTAAGACAACGGCCATTTCTAAGCTATCACTTCCTACCATCCAAACTGAAATAGAGTTCACAAAGCTCTGCCATTAGCCGATAAATGCAAGATGGAATCCAAAGGAAAGCTTCTGGTATGAAAAATGACCTGTCTTAGAGTTGTATTGGATCAGAATGGATTGGATTCATTTCATTATTATAAAGTGTCTGTACTGTACAGTTCATTGAATTATTTTATTCATTCACTTGAAACTCAAACTAGTTCTACAGTGTAACGACTTTCGATCATGTTGTTGCATTTAAGTTAAATTGCTTAATTTATCTGAATATATAAAGCTAAACAGTTACTTATCAGTGTCCTGATGAACTAAATGAATCACATTAAGGTATGTGATTTTGTTTCCTGTTCACTTCATATGCTCTTATTTATTGATTGTACAAAGCTTTCATTGATGCAGACATTAGACATAGGTGCTGCATGACAATATCCTGTTTGATTCAGTGTCTATATTTAGATGGACACAATATTAATAATAGTAACCATAGTAGTAGTAACGACAACAGCAATAATAATAATAATAATAATAATAATAATGTTAATAATAATACCCATTTGATAACTAGGTAAGCCCAATGGATACACACTCCCTTTTTATTGGTGACCTGGGTGCAATGTCTGCTTAAGTGAATTACTCAAAGTCATACAGTAGGCAAATGAGGGCTGAGTGAATTAAATCCTGTACCACAGGATCTACTGCTCACAGTCTTAAGCCTCTGTGCCATCAGCCAGACAAACAGATCACTAAACAGAACACATCAAAGAGCAATACAAGATGGCCATGATTAATGCAGATCATTGTTTGTTTGATGGCACTTTACATTTTGAGTGCTGGAAGGAATCATTGCAAACAAACTAGCATACCCCAAAGTGCAGTTGCAGTGCACCACAATGTACAATTTCTTTCAAATTAAGACAAAATGTAGAAGCATGCCCTCCACAAATCTGCATATCCATCCATTCAACCACAATCCCATTTTCCCATTTTTACATATGGGTTCGGCATGTCACTCCAGCGGTGACAATCATCTAGAGCCAAGGTTCAAATTTCTGGATGGCCAGCCCTTCTGCTGCTGTTCTTTCAAACCACACACTCAAATGTACACTCACACCTATGGCCAATCTAGAGTTTCCTATCTACATACTGTATATCTTTGGAATATGGGAGGAAATCAGACCACCTGGAGGAAGCCCATGTGAACACAGGGAGGATATGCAGACTTTGCACAGAAATCATACCCCAAGGAATATGCCTTAGTTTTTGACCATCCAAAACCTAACAACCACAAACAATAGCTGCACTTCATTACAGACATGTCTGGTAGCAACTGTGGTGGGAATCACCTCCCTCTGTTTGTGCCCGTGGGAGATATGCAGTTACCCTGCCTGCAAGTCTGAGGACTTTGCACTTGCTGTACTGTTTACACATAGCTTTCAGTGAGCTGGCAAAATATACAGAGCTGAAACATAAAGTAAGTGTGGTAGCACTTCTGTGATCCTACCCTGACATTCAAATAGATAGCAATACAATAAGATGGAAGAATGAGGTCGGTGTCCTGGGGAATCATGCAGCTTAATCTAATGGGTCCACCTTCATTTGAACAGCATTGCCAGATTAAAAGTATCTGCAAAGAAATCATGCATTGTCAAAAAAAGCTATTGGCATTTCCTTTAGATCTAGCTACTATATTCTCAGATACATGATTTGGTAGGCACTTGGACCAGTAAAGAATTTATTCAGGTCAGGGGTTGATACACAAGCTAACCTAATATCAGATGTACACTGGGTAATGATGATCACTTATGTATCTACTAAGATCTACAGAGCCCATCTAGCCTCCAGTATGAAGGGGTATGTACTCCTGCCTTATTTTTATGAAAAACACATTCTTTTTATGAACAATTGTGTTTGAGCTCCCAAAGATAACAAGGATAAAGCATTTAGTGAACAATGTCTGTGCAAGGAATGCAACATGACCTTTTCCTTATCTGAAAAAGAAATTCTAGTCACTGGCTCAGGTTATCTCACTTTAGGGAGTTACAAATGAAGCTCTCTCTGGGATATTGTCCTTTAGTACCCAGTGATTCCCCTGAAGTCTGGCACATCCTGCATCATCCCACAATAATCAGCATGTGGGACATAAAATGTGTATCTCATACATGGCAGTTGCTGATGAGATAGACTTATGTGGCAACCATCTGTGTAGCAGCTGTTAATGGGACTTAAGTGACAAACATTTGGAAACTGCCTCAGTTCCTCTCTATACAAGACATACTGAAGCTCCTTAGCAAATTTTCCAGGAATCATCTTAGCATGACAGAACTCCCAGTGAATTGATCCTGTTTTCTAAGTATTATACAGTAGCTGAGAGAACATGCAGAGGTATAGAGTAACCTTTTACAAGCTGTTATGTAGCTCAGCTAAGGAGGTTGTTTGGTACAGTATTTATCAGCGTATGTGAGCACTGAAATCAACTAGAGAGACACAATGCTGTTTAAATCTTTATCCTATTAACCAACATGTGTTGCACATTATTCATTAAAGCCTGCTGTTGGCACTCTCTTTATCATTTGTGTGCCTGAAGCTATTTCAAGATTACTTCTTCTGCAATTATGCTGCATGTCAATTTTACTATACATGTATTTGGCCAGCCATAGACTGGCTCAAAAGCATCCTTATAGTCATTTGATGTTATTTGAAGTTAGTAAATTACTGTTATTATATTATTATTGCTGTTACTGCTTATGATTTTCCGTGTTCCATTGTCAGACCTCATTGTGCTGTTTTATTTTACTCTTATAAGTGCAAGGTTATTGTAAAAAAATTAAAAGAAAAAATGAAAAAGACATAATTATATTTAGTCAAGTAATATTGTTACTAAATAGAACAGCAAAGAAAGTCAACAATTAGCATTAAATTAGCAATAATCTCTGCTTCAAGCATACACCATAACTCTGATTTCTGTTAATCCAACAGTTTCAAAATACAGCAAGCTTTTTCTCTTCAAACCCAGTATAGCCCATGTCATCCTTCTGCAAGCTTCTTTCTTAAATATACGGTACAGTCTGCCACATACTGTGGCTAATGTAATAACTTTTGGTGTTTTTTTATTATTTATTCAAAACATTTCTTCACTTAAAATTTGTTCTGTTGTGTACTGTTGTGTAACAGATGTGATCACAGTGGTAAATAAATCATTCCCAATATTTCTCAAATAAATAAACTAGTGAGGCTGAGTATGCTAGTTTTAAAATATGAAGAATTCTGTACGTTGCATAAGTACTTCTGTAATTTATTTTTGTTTTTGGTGGAATGTTGTACATTATTTTGTTAAATGTTACCAGGGTATTCTGTATGTTCAGGTCAAGCCTTACTTATAGGCGAATTAGGCAACTGCCTAGAGTGTTGTATTCATAGAGGCACTCTTTCCCATTTACTTATTTTTAGAGTAACATTTCTTTACTCTGTAAAATAAATAAATAGATAAAGCACCCGTACAAGGGAAAAAATGCATTCAAAGTAAAGTGAGCATTTGAGGGAGGTGCTCCAGTTAACTTGACATCACATTAATTTACATTAATGTTGCCTTAAATGTTGTGAGGTCATGAGAATATACCCCACAATGTACAAATGTAAGCATGAAGTCATGCAATTGAGGGACAAAGCAGAATTTGGGGCATTCTTATGAAATGGCATGGTACTGGTGAGAGAAATGCTATTACCAATTTTATAATAAATCTGGCAGCAAACAGATATGTTGGGCAATACTTACTTTGTGTGGACATCTGCGATAAGAGGAATGGCATAATGAGAGAAATGTCATTTCTCTTTTTACAGTGATGCCAGCGGTGATCAACCAGTTATTTTTGTCAATTAATCTGGATATGTGATTTGTGTGCAGTAACTTAGACAGGAGTGTGGCAAATTGTTTGAGTGAACTGTGGAGACATACCTCTTAACCTCTTAGAAAGAAACCTGGACAAAGCAGAAAATAATGGGGAACAAAGGCCTATAAACAGGGACAAATTTTATATGTTGCTCTTATAAGCTTAGTTGCTAGAAAAACAGGATTTGTAGTAGCATACATTTCTTTGAAGGGTATGAAGTCTGAAAGTCAAATGTATGATGTCATTAGTTAGTGACTTCAGTCCTCAGTGATTTGTCAGAAAACACAAATTTTAACACACTAAAGTATGAGGCAAAAATATGGATATTCTGTAAAAATCAGGATAGTTGAGATGTATTTGTGAAAGTGATAAATTAATATTGGTCTATGTCAACTGATCAAAGGATCAAATTATCAAAACCCATATGGTCGAGAAATTATGGTCAACAATTTGTTTGTCAAATTGTTCCGACTAAGACTGTGGTACAGTAGAGATTGGGGAATTTGCCCTTTTGCCCACTGTAGTGCACTCTCGGAGTGGGTATAAATAATTAGCAGGGGGTGTGGGGGTGCAAGCCCCCTGCAAAAATGTTTTTTCCTGTGTTGGCAGTTGTTTTGTGGATTTATGTCAGTTTTTTGATTAACTGCATTGTCAACCATGTGGTCTTGACCATATGGATTTCAACAATGTGGTTTTTCAATAAACTGACATAGCTCTTGAATAATATTATAAGCCATCAAATATGGTGGCTATACCTGCTTGGTGGGGGTTGAGGTTGCCTAGATAAAAGAAACTCTCTTCTTGTGCTCAGTTTAAACAATCACTGTCTGCCTTAGCATGATGAATGTGCATTTGTCAGAAGTAAGCTAGATTTACTTAAATGGACACCTGATATGCAAAGACAAAGAATGTTGTGGCTGTTTTCTGTGAAGAAAAATGACTAGCTGCCTGCTGCTGTTTGCCTAATATTTTGGTTTTGCAGGAGTAGTGTAATTATATGAAAAAATGTGCAAAATGTAAATGTGTGGCAATTGCTTGTTTGGAACAAAGAGGAAATACATTACATGGTCATACCTTTTTATCACGATCAGACATCTGAACTGTACATAGCAGTGGTTATAACTGCTTTGTGGGAGTTGTTTGGATGAAAGTAAATGACCCTGTTGTCATTTGCTCAGTTTAACAGTCATCGCCTCTTTGAGAAAAAAAAAGAAAGAAAGAAAGAAAGAAAGAAAGAATAAACGTATCACAAAATAGGCAGACCTTCAGAACTTCTGATGGCTGACAGCCTCCCACACATTAAGGCTGTGCAAGTGGATTTTGACATAGGATTAATAATCACTTCTGCTGTTAGCCCTACCTATTCTAAAACCAGCCCTGCTCACAGATGTATACAAAAGGTTTCTCTACTTATTTGGGGGGTGGGCTGGGGATGATGTCATTATTTCTTTAACATTCCTCTCAAACCTCAATAGTGACTGTACATGTTGGGCTGGGGACAGTGTGGTTATCTCTGCTTTACTGAAACTCTTTTTTCAAACTGTATGTTGCTATCTTAGGGAGACATTCAGCAGTAGTACATTTTTATGTTACACCTGATAGCAGGTATACTGTTCTTCCAAACATCAGAGGGGTGCACAGAGGGTCATTATAGCTTGTATAGGAGCACTGCACTGTTTCCAGAAGTAACAAGTTGGAAATATTATTGTAATCATTTTACCCATTTTCCTCATAATCAAATATCTGATGCATATAGATGGCTATTTTGGGGGGTAGAGTAAATAAGCATGCTATTTATATATGGCTGGTAGCAAATACATAATGTTCTGTGTGTGCGTGTGTGTGTGTGTGTGTGTGTGTGTGTGTGTGTGTGTGTGTGTGTGTGTGTGTGTGTGTGTGTGTGTGTTTTCAGTTTTACCCCAGTCTGACATCAAAAGGGAATACAGAAGATGGCTGAATTTTAGGGGTATGAATGTGGACATTTATGTTTTAATTTTACCCCATCTAACACCATAAGAAGATACACAGAAAGGAACTGCTTATTTTGAGGTGGGTGGTCGGGAGGCAGGTATTTTTCCTAAATACAATATATATATATATCCTCAAAGCATTTGGCTACAGTTTATTGTGAAATTGTGTTTGGTCAGCTTTGAGCATTAAAACTCGGATACAACTTACTTCTTCACTGAAAGCAGATGGTAGGATTGCATTTGTTTTCTGTACATATGATAGATTTCCCCTCAGTGTTAGATTGCAACCAACTGTGTAGGTGCAGCAACACCATGGTATAAGCATAAGAGGTAGATGACCTCCTAAGGGGGGGGGGCATGCATGCTGTAAGCTTATTGGAGCTCTGTGGCCCGTATTTGCCCTTAGCTAAGCACAGCTAAAGAAGGGGGGGTGTCTGAGGCTGCCTAGGCAGTGTTTACATTGCCTAAACGGGTGTGCATGATGCAGACCAGGTTTAAACAAAAACAAAAAAAAAACAGGAAATAGCAGCTCTGTTCACATCTGAGCAATGGGTATGCGCGGCGGGCCTTGGGGCTTAAGCTGGAAGGCAATGGGAAGGGAAAACAGCAGTAGGAAGGGAATCAAGGAGAACTAGCACAGCTGTCAAGTGAAATGTATCAGAATCAGCCAATTACACAGGCAGCAGCCCAGCCCAGCACACTACTATAAACTATGCAAACACCTTTCACTCTGGTTTTTCCCACAACTCTACACCACCGGTGTACACAGATGGGGAAATTTTACCTATCAATACTAACAAAATAATAAGAGCTGCTGTTGCTGTCACACATCAATATGTGGAAGAGGCTGAGGGTGGTGAATATGAGAATGCTGATGACCAACCCACAGTGAGGAGAAGGAGAAGGAAAAGAGTGTACAGACCCAGGGTAACCTGCCAGGGGCTAAATGAGCTGGAGATAGTGGAGTGATATAAGGTGGACAGGGACATCCTACAGCAAATTGCTGAGCTCTGCCATCCCTGCCTCACACACAAAAGCAACAGAGGGGAACCCAATACAGTGGATACCAAGGTATGTGTAGGGTTAAGAATACTAGCCACAGGTACCTTCCAAAAGCCAACTGTGGATATCATGGGGACCTCACAGGCATCAGCATCCAGGGTACTATACCAGTTCCTGGATGCCATGTCAGCACATGTCAGTGAGCACATATACTTCCTCAACACCCGTGAGACGTTGATCACCAATATGTGTCTCTTCCACCAAATAGCAGAATACCCTGAGGTAGTGGGTGCTATAAACTGCACGCACATGCACATCAAAGCATCAACTGGTGAGCAAGGTAGGGTCTACATAAACTGCATGGGCTTCCCCCACATCAACTGCCAGGTCATGTGCGATGCCCAGGGCATTATCATGAATGTGTGTGCTGGCATCTGTGGAAGCTATCACAATTCCCACATCTGACATATGACACAGCTGTACCAGAGATTTGCCAGTGGGGACATCCCATATGACCACCTAGTGGGGGATGCTGGTTACACACTGGAGCCATGGCTGATGACACCCATCAGAAATGCACACACACCCAAACAAGAACTCCATAATGAGGCACATGCACAAACCAGAATCATGATAGAGTGTGTTTTTGGGATGCTGAAGTCACGATTCCAGTGCCTGGACATATCCGGTGGAGCCTTGCAGTACTCTCCAGCTACACATACACAAATTTTCATTGTATGTGCCATGCTACACAATATGATCCTGCAGAAAAAGCTGCAGCAGGAACAGCACCGGGAAGGGCCACACAGCCCCCCACCATTGCCAAGGCCAACACAGGCATAGAGTGAATTGGAGGAGGAACAATCTGAGTCTGCCCATGTAAGCAGAAGGAGGTGTGCCCAGTATGGCCAGGCTTTGGCAAAGAGGCACCATATAGCACATACACTGACACGATAGGGACCCAGGGAATGACACCTCTCTCTGACTCACACATACAATAAAAGGGATGCCAAACATGACACTACCTGTGCTTTACCATGTATAGGGAGTGTACTACGTAACTACGTACATCTGACATAGTCAGCCCTCCAGCACCATGCTCAATACTGGCCCAGCCACAAGGTAAGTCACTCTTCCTATCAATTGCTGAATGGAGTAGTATGTTCTGCTAGTTGTATCTATGGTATGGATGTGAGCATGCAAGGGAATCAGGTGGCTGAATGGGATGGCAGCAGATAGTGGACACCTATATGGGCAGCATGAAATCAATAACAAATACTGGTGTCAACAAAGTAGGCAGGACTAGACAAGGTGATAAATCCCACTTCAGTACATGTAGTGGCCCAAATGTGTGTCCATAGGACACACACATGCATGTCAGTGAGGCTCACATACCCAACAAGAGCCTCAGCCAGCAGGACAGGTGTAGATGACTATAAATAAAGGTTGTGCTAAGGCCTCCAATTGATGGCAATGGAGAACAGCCCCCCTCCAGACCTACAGAGACAGACTACAACAGGTCTGGCAGTTGTATGTTAGTTCTGAAGGGTAAAAAGTCTGAATCTAAAATATAGGTCAATAAAACCTAAGATCTGCACTCTACTGATATGCCTCTAGTCTGCATGATAGGTCAGAATACAAAATGAAATGGAAGCAAAAAGAGTACCTGAAATACCAGTACAGGCACACCAAATGTTTACAGTTGGCAGGTGTGCCCCCCCCCAATCCTATGTAGAAAAGCAGTAACATGT
The DNA here is from genome assembly GCF_019279795.1 of Protopterus annectens. Lineage (NCBI taxonomy): Eukaryota > Metazoa > Chordata > Ceratodontiformes > Protopteridae > Protopterus > Protopterus annectens. Next base: position 1,091,324,194 of record NC_056745.1, read on the forward strand.
ATGTGTGGGTTTAATAACAGTGGAGCACAAATTACCTGAGCTGGCCCAATTTACAGGATAGATTGTTGCATGTGTACAATATGCAGGGGTCTGTGTGTTAGGTTGTGTGTTGTATATTGTGTGGAAGTGGTCAGCATGTAGGCATGGACGGTTGTGTCTCGGTGGCTTATGGCCAGTACTGTTGATGATAGGGCCATGTTCTGACAATTGCAGTGCCAACCACAATGCATCCCAACAAGATCCAATTCAGCAGTCATCCATACTCACTGTTCAGATGTCAATATCTGTCACCATCTGAAAGATGGACATGCCATGAATGTGGGCCCAGACATACACACAGTAAACAGGTGGAAGTACTCTAGACAGAGTACATAACATTTAACTGTCAACTGCACACACATTAGTTGTCTGTGTAGTATGGAATACTAATGTAGCCTGGCCAATCACTGGCAGACCACAAAAGGCACAGTTATGAAGTAATGAGAGACTGCCTATGTCCCTGGAGAAGGCAGCATAAGGTAAAGTTCCAGGTATATCTGTGAGTCAGCTAGAAGAAGCTTTCATATCACACATGTACTCAGCTCACCCCACCATCAGTGACAGGTTTATCACAGGTCATATCGCTGCTGTTGGGATTGAGTACAGTATGACCACAATTCTTTATGGGAATACCCACAGAATGCAGCATGCTGAAGAGGTGTTCCATGCAGTGTGTCCCTAGCTGTAAGCAGCACCCTGCCAGCATCCAGAACAATGGATTAATATGGACAGGAACTATTTCAATTAACACCTCAGACACTTACCCTGTCACCCCAGGGGAATCCAGTGGCTCACAGCCTGGAACTGTAGGAGTGACAGAATGCACTGACCTTCTACAGATGGCTTGCATCACTACCAAATGCCCTACAGTTCTCTGTCAAAGGCCTGTGCCTCACCCATACTGCCAGTGTATGTTATCTCATGGGGTCCCAACTAACAACATAACACAGCCCACAGAACACAAATGCAAGGCCATATTGACAAATACCAGTAGCATGCCCCCCATGTCCTACTGCATGAACTGTGGACCAACCCCTAAATACTGCTGGGATGAAGGGACAGCTATAGGGATATTTCTCAGATATCGCTCGCATAATGTTAGGAAGAGGATAGAATAACAGAGTGGGGGGTGTAGAAGCATGGATGCCATGGAGTGTGTGAAGTCTGAAACTCTGATGTGTGCCCATACTACCCCTGCCTGCAAACCCAGCAACGGGTGGCTACAAACCTGCTTGTAAACCACAATGTGTATGGGTAATGACCAGATATCTGAGCCCTGCCTCTGGGTAACCTGAGTGTATCTGTACAGCTGAGAGGTATGGCCACACCAGGATATGGCCACACAAACAGGGGATCCTCAGCCACCACAGTACAAAGGTGATGGACCATTTACACAGACCCATCAACAAGTGTCTGCAGCTACCCCTCCAGAATGGCATGACTGTGCAATAATATGTAGGCTGCAGACCACAATACTGGACACAGCTTCATTCATCTTGTATTTCCCAGGAAATAACTGTGAGCAAATAAATATATCTGTTTGTAGTTGATGACATAATACATCACAGTGTAAAACAGTACATATGTCTGAATATCTCTGCTATCACCAACCATGTAACACAAGCAGCACAGACACAGTAATTGCAGTATCCCACTTTCGCCTATTGTGACTCCATATTGTCAACCTATCTACAGATATCCTGCAGAAACAGGTCACTAGCTGTAGGTGTAGAACACAAAATCCTATCTGGAATGGATTCACACACTCAATACAGAAGGTCATACTGGGCATGCTCCTACACTTAGAGAAATGAAGCACATGTCTGACAATAACAGTGGACTATACATATCTGAAAGTCGCAGATGTCTGTGCACACACACCACATTGCACACCATCCATGCTTTGCACACACATTGGATAGGAATGCTTACACATATCCAAGGCCAACACACTATAATATGTCAAACATACACACACAGAGATGTGGGGAAGAGAGAGACAGACAGTGACAGAGAGATTTCCATCATGAGGCATGTCCCACCCACCACACATCCAATTGGCTAATATCACATGATGTGCCGATGTCAATCACTGTAGATATTTGCTTTTGGTAGCCCTCAGCCCTATAGTGTCTGTGGTGCTTGTGATAAATGTGTAACACGATAGTACAAATTGGCATTCTTCTAACATTTGTATACCCAGTCCTGTCAAATGTAAAGTTGTGTGTGGCTGAGTGTTGTGTGTATGTTTCCAGAGGAATGGTTTATGGCCCATTCACACACACTGCATTTCCCATTGCCCATGTTAGCACTCATGCTGATTTCAGCCACCTTGAAATAACCCTCTGGCCAAGCTTCAGCCACATAAGCTCCATGTCGCTTGCAATAATTGTGTAGTACTATAGTGTAACAGATTAGTTAGATAGGACTTCTAATGCCAGACATGGCAACTGTGAAACTCTGTGTGTTTGTGTGTGTGGAGATTAATGATTTTGAGGCCATTCACAGTTACTACACCTGCCATTGCCCTACTTTAGCAAGCCTGCTAATGTCAGTCACCTTGAAATACCCCTTTCGAGAAGAGTCAGACCTATAAGCTCCGTGACGTGTGCGATAACTGTGCAATGCTATAGTGTAACATGCCAGTTAGGTAGGAGTTCTAATCCCAGCCATGGCAACTCTGAAATTGCGTGTGTGAGAACGAGTGTGTGTGTCCTTGATAATACCTGATATGATGAACATTCACACTTACTACTCTCCCCTTATCCCTCCTTTAGAACTGCTGCTGATGTTAGTCACCTTCAAAGATACCTGTGGAGAGCTTTCAACATGTAAGCTCCATGGCACATGCCATAAATATGGAAGAATGTTGTAGCAGAAACTACACAGGTATGGGTTTGAATCACATCTGTGGCAAGTGTTCGTGTGTGTATCTCAAAGATTTTGTCCCCATTTACACCCAGTACAACATCTCAGAGCCTGACTTTAAGCAGTCCTACAGATATCATCCACCTTAGAAGTACCAGTTGCCAACCCCAAATCAGGTCAGGTCAGTGGTGCATGTGGTAAATACGTAGCATAATGGTCCGTAAAGATTGTTAGATAGAGGTTTGAACCTCACCCCTAGAGAATGTGTGGTCAGGGTAAAATTACTTTTGGGCTCTCTCAACCACTAAATCACACAATGTCAGTATTTACAAGGGCTGGTAATGTTCCTCATCTTAGAAGTACTGGGGACAGCATCCATCCTATAAACTATGTGGCATGTGCGATAAATGTGGTACATGATAGTAGCAGTACCTAGCTAGGTAGGGGTTTGAATCTTAGTACTGGCAAGTTTGTGTGTGTGTGTCTGTCATCAGTATCCTGTGTGGAGGTTGCTGTGATTGTATAATAACAGGATGCATTGTGGAGTGGGTTTTGCTAAATTATTATGTTGAGGACCTAGTGTATGTCACAGTGTCCACCTTACAAGGACAACAGATGTCAAACAACAGAGAGGCTGATGTAGACAATCCATAGCCCTACATAAGACATTATGGATTGGCGAACAATATAGGCAACCCTTCTATTGCCAAGAGAACCCTCTCCACCCATGTCTCATACACAAACACAGTTGGCTAGGCAACAACCACTATATTGGTAGTTCCCTACATATTGCCTCACAGATAGTAACCACAGTGTGATTCCAGTGGACTACATGCCTGTTGAGCACAACAGTGCCACTGACATCAGAAAGTACTGTGATGTGTTACATCTCCTGAGTGTGTGTTATCCAGCAAGTACAAGGATATGGCACCCTGTTCCATCCCTGCAGTAGGCAAATAAATGCTTACAGTGGCCCTTTTGCTTTGTTCCCCACTGGACACCTGCAACAACTGTAGAGTCTGCTAATGTAACCCACAAAGGGAATACCATGTCTTATAGACATGCCCTGTATGGACAGATACCACTAACGCCACTGAATACCTGTATCATGCTGTCAATGTAGGTGCAAGCATGACTTCAGTTCCATAGCCAGGTCTCACCAAATGATGTCAGGAATACTACATGAGAAGATAAGAATCTGTCCACACAACATTCCACAGAGACCTCAAGTACACTTCTACATGTCAAAGAACATGCATGTGGAACATGTGCACAACCCACTGTCCATGTTATGGAATATAGATCACATACATGGGAAGCAGTGCACATCACTGGACACCCACAATAGTAACCCAGATGAGTGGATGGTGAATACAATACCCACCTGTGGGAACAACTCCAGGGACAACACCCCTGAGCCACACTGGAGACTATTGTCATGTGGCTGATGCCAAGATATTCCCTTTGCCTAGCCACGTACAGCCTTCAGGCCCATTCACCTACAACACACCTGTGAAGCAATGACCCTATGCATATCAGTACTGGCAAATGTGTGTGTGTGTGTGTGTGTGTGTGTGTGTGTGTGTGTGTGTGTGTGTGTGTGTGTGTGTGTGTGTGAAGCCATTCACATTCACTATACCTCCCATTGCCCTATTGTAGCATACCTGCTGATGTCATTCACCTTGAAATAACTCTTTGGCTATGTTTCTGCCATATAAACTCTGTGGCGCTTGTGATAACTGTGTAATATTGTAGTATAGCAAACTAGTTAGACATGAATTCTAATCCTGATCCTGTCAACTGTGATACTGTGTGTGTGTGTGTGTGTGTGTGTGTGTGTGTGTGTGTGTGTGTGTGTGTCTTCGTTAATGGCTGCTTTTGTGGACATTCACACTTACTACACTTCCCTTACCCCTCCTTTAGCACTGTTGCTGATGTTACTCACCTTCAAAGATACCTTTGGACAGGTCTCCAACATGTAAGCTCTGTTGTGTGCAATGACTGTGTAACACTGCAATAGCAATGCATAGTCAGAGGGTTTGAAACTCAGCACTGGTAAGTGTGTGTGTGTCATTAGCACGCTGTGTGGGTGTTAGGGTGATTGTGTAATGACAGGATCCATTGCAGTGTGGGTTTTGCTACATCATTATATCGAGGACCTATACGTCCTATTGTCCACGTTACACAGCCAACAGTTTTCAAACACTGTAGAGGTTGTTGTAAACAATCCTCAGCCATAAATGTGTACAGCCATGTGCAATTACTATGTGACAATATGGATTAGTAAACAATATAGGCAACCGTTATAATACCCAGATACCACTCTTCACCCACGGATCATACACAAACAAGCTTGGCTCTTACTCTCTTACTCCCTTCCTGTCTTACTTTGTCTCTCTCTATCTCTCTCCCTCTCTGTCTCTCTGGTGGATGTGGAAAAGAACATCTGTTTTGCATAGGCAGCAGCTTGAGTTTTGTAAGTAATGCTCATGATCAGCTGATGGCCTGTGCATGATTTGCAGTCCCCCACTTGCTAATTGCATGTAGAACAGCTGTGGTATCATTCCTATAGGCAATTGCATGGAAACACACTCCTATAACTAAGTACTTCATGTGGGTGTTGGCCCTTTTCCTTCACGGTGAGCAGGACTTCATGTGGGTGTTTGACAAACAGCATCGCAGAGGGTAGTTGGAAATACCTGTTACAACATACACTGTGGAGACAGGCCAACAAACAGGAGGGGGATTTTCCAGATATGGGGACAGAATGTAAGTATTGCTGTTCTACATTTGAAGTAATGTTGGTTTAGGCATGACAGTGTTATGTGGTTGATGAAACTTTCACCTGTAGGGCTATCTGCAGACTGGCCAGAATTTGGAGTCTGACATGCAGTGCGTTACTCACACATTTTCTATCTTTAGAAATGCAGTAGCATACTCTGATGATTGCAGTCAGTAAGTGGTGACATCCATGTGAGTTACTGACTTCATATCCCTCAGAAGAGATATGTCACAACAAACTCTGTTACACCAGGAATTTTCTCAATTTATCACAGCAATATGTCAATATCGGCCCTGTGTTTGTGCCTTCGTCCCCCAAGTATGTCACCATTTCCATATGTCATGCAGCAAGAGGTGCATATGTGCAGTACATCATTATTTACTGACATCATACCTGATAACAAGCCAGTGAGATATCAGACTGCTAGACATATTATGTATAGTAGGCCTTATATTTCAGGACAAAACCTGGAAATTCTGTTGTAGTCTGTACAGTAGTGAGATCTGTGTATTTATGTTGATTGTTGACAGAGTATGTATTGTGAATATGTTACTTGGCCTGTATACAGACTGTGGTCAATGTCTTTGCTCTTGGTCCTGTTCTATCTGACGTTGCATACTGCTCCAGTTTATGGTACCCACTCAGCGCACATGTTTGTAGGGCCAGACTGACACATGTCCCATACCACAGTCAGGCATAAGACCACACTGTGTATTGGCCCAGTACATGTAGGGTTAGTGTGTGAGTGGCACATATGAAGATGGTTTTGTTCACACAGTCCATATACTGTACTATTAATTAGGCTTACCATAATGTGACTGTGACTGTGTTCAGATTGGCTATAGGTATGCACTTTCACACTGGTGTGTGTTACTCTATGCTATTACATGCCTTACATGCTATGTTTGCAAGTACATGTGTATTCCCCCATAGGAAACTTGGGTCAATGTTGTGGCAATCAGACTGTAGTTTGCACAGTGCTTTGTGACATGCCAAGCAGCTTATTGTATTTAACTAGTGTGATGTTATGTTCAGATATTTGTCAGATGTACTGTTGCCTGGCCAGCATAAGTGTTGTCTATTTTGGAAAAAGCAGTGGGATGCTGTGAAGACATATATCACTAACTAGTGGGAAGTATATGGGCTTGGGACTTCTGCTCCTCCAGTTAATATGTGTTAGGATAGAAAGGAGTGTGTGAATGTATCAACTGTGTGAGCTTATCTATGCCAGTGTTTTTGTGATATCCCCATTTACATGGCTGTAAACATCCACTTTGTCAGGCTTGGTCCACAAGTCTTGCACTAAGAAGTTCTGTGTATACCTCTGGACTGGCCAGATTGTGTCAGGTTGTCCATGTTTATTGGTCATATCCCTGCTGTATTCCACAGGATCATTACTGTCATTTGTGTGATACTTCACTATGATGATCTTATGATGTCCCTCAGTAACTGATGGTGTACATGTCAGTATCAGAAGTGACTTCCCACACAACATGTCTGTTGACACAACCCTTGTTACTGTATTAATATTCTACATTTATACCTGCAATACTTACAATACATCCCCTTGCATCAAGAGGTTGTGACTATTGGTGCTGAGATATGACTCCACTACATGTTATGGGCATATGTTATTTATTTATATATATATATATATATATATATATATATATATATATATATATATATATATATATATATAAAAATAAATCCCTCTCTCTCTCTCTCTCTCTCTCTGTATATATATATATATATATATATATATATATATATATATATATATATGGGTCTATGTTCTTTACTCGAAAGTATGGTTCATCGAATCTTACTTTCGCAAACTGACTTCTGCGAAAGTGCATTTTGTCGAAAATGCACTTTCATGGAAAAATAAAAAATCCTAAACATTAAAAAAACAATACATTAAACAATGATATGCGGGGGGCAAGCCCCCCTTCAACCCCCATGTTTAATATTCTCCCTCCGAGATTGCACTACAGTGGGCAAAAGTGAATATTCCCTTATCCCCACTGTACTACGATTTCAAAAAGAGTTTTCTTAGTTGTACATCAACAGTATATGTTGATGTATAACTAACGGTACATGCTAACAGCATTTTTTGTTTGTTTTTTTTTAGCGAAAGTGTATTTTCGACAAAATGTACTTTTTCTAAAGTAATTTTGACAAAGTAGGGTTCGATAAACCGTACTGTTGATAAAAAAACAAGGGCCTATATACATATATATATATATATATATATATATATATATATATATATATATACACACACACACACACACACACACACACACATATATATACACACACACATATATATATATATATATATATATATATATATATATATATATATATATATATATATGTATATATATATATATATATATATATCAAACATGAGTGTTGTATATACCTTCCTAGATGTGTCCCACCATATTTATCTGATATGTGTATATTTAGATATAACAACATACTGATTCAACACTATTTTCACTAACAAGTACTAAACAATTGTGGAAGTCAAGGTAGTTGTTCACTACTATTCAGAATAAGTAGAGCAGCTTTAAGTGGGTTTGTGTGGGTTTGCGTTACAGTAAACTGTGCTAACATATGGATAAACAAAATATTTACACCTTCTAAGCATAGCTCAGCCCTGGTAACCAGTGATCACATTCCAGTCTGAGGATATAGCATGGTAATGACATCTTTAATCATGTATTGTATCATTACATTACTACTGTTAACAGTGCTTTCCCAAGTAAGAGTAGATTGCAGATTGTAGTACTGGAACAATACACCCGTATTTGTTACTGGATATTGATCTGATATCTGGATATTAACTGTACAGATGTCTATCTATCAAAAATTTCATCCTAATGCATAACCTGTTGGCTACCTGACTTCTGTCTGTACTCTGTACAGAAGTGCATGCTAAAACCCACACTTTAAGCACCACATGCCATGGATACCTCAACTAGACTAGCACAGTCAACAGAACATGCTTGGAGACACTGGCCATGTTATGTAATATATGGATGATTGGATGTCGCAGTTAACTGTCACCCTGGGGGTTATTCAAGTGGCATCAGTTGATAGATGGCCTGCTGACAAATGTCAGGTGGCATGATACCACTGTACCCATATCCCCTACTCTTCTCATCTCTCCATGGACATTAGCCTGATACACACCTAGGAACACGTACTGACAAATGTGTCAGTGTGCATTATTGAGAATAACAGTGTCTGTGTGTTTGTAAACTTATAGTTGTTAATACCATTGCCATAGTTAGAAATGGCTGCTGCTATAAATGGACATTAAATGTACCTTGTTACACTCTTCACCCTATGGACTACCTGGAACTTGCAGTACCAGCATAGCACTGTTGTACAAATGGGTATATAACCATGGGTTATCCTCTGAGTCCTAGGATACAGCATTCTGAGGCCACATTCTCCAAATACAATACAACTTGCCAGGCATCATAAGGGAAAGTGATGTTACTGACATTAGAAGAGCCATGACAAACCCTCACCCTACTATCCCTGTGACATGTGCAATAAATGCATATCCCTTTAGCAGCACTGATTAGATAGACAAGGGGTTGTATTGCAGTCCTGGTCAATATGTGATTGTGGGTATGTCAGAGCATTATCATTGATTTCAGTGAGTAAAATATCCAATGTGAGGTGTGGGTGCTGGATATGCTGTCTTTACACCATGGTACCCCCAGTACATGTCCAAAGGTCTAATATATGAGGACTACTGTCACCATCAACCATACAGGTAACTGATTACACTATCCAGCCCAATGATGAATGTGCTGTGTGCAAATTATCTGTAACAGAATGGACTCACTGACAAGGTAGTTAGCACTGATAAACCCAGGTCTCTCAGATGTGTCTATGACTGTTATATGTTTGTCAGTGTGCATATGACAGTATGTCATACTATGTATTGTTCATTAACACCCAGTACATCCCCCATTACCATACTGTACAAGGCCTGGTGATGTTCTTCATAACACTCATCCTAAAAGCTGTGTGGTGTGTGCAATTAATACCAAACACATTAGTAGCAATAGGTACTTAGGTAGGGGTTCTACTCTCAGTGTTGCCAAGTAAGTGTGTGTGTATATGAAGGGATCTACTTCAGTTAGCAGAAAATACATGTCCCAGGAGGTCATCTGTCTGCGAACTGACTGGCAAATGCTAACATTTCAAAGGAATCATCTTGTGGAAATTCATTCCATCAAAACTAGTAGTAGATGGGTAAATGCCCTGTTCCCCACTGTATAGCTGTACAGCGATGCTAGAGTTGGTATATATAGTTGGGTGTGGATGTAATGAGCACAGTCAGCCTCATTGGGGTTATTGCTGTGTGTATCCCCCCACTTAGTCTGCTGTAATACTGTACAGTTTATGTTAACAGGTTAAGTAGTTGTCAATCACACTATGTTTGGTTTTATGCCACCCCACACTCTCCAAAGTGGAGGGCTGTGCCACCCACACCAGCACATCTATGTTTACCAACTCCAGAATTGCACTACATTGGTGAAGAGGACATATACCCTGCCAGTACCATCATCAATGACATTAAACTGGCAGACTGATTATTTACAGATGTGATGTTTTGCCAATTTTGTCTTGGTGGAATTAAATAGGGTAAAATGAGTTCACTGAAAAATTAAGTACATTATGTGTACAGTATTCTCTGTGTATTGCATCAATACCAAAGCCTCTGTGTGTGTATGTTATTCACAGACATTTGGTGTGTGCCACCCAGTACACTTACCCTTCTCCACTGTAGATTGGCTGCTGACATTAGCCACCATGCACTCACCTGTATACACCCCTCAGACCTATCAGCCATGTGGCACATGCAGTAACTGTTATACAGACCTGTTACTTGTGTTCAGCTGTACTCAGGATATGACACAGTCAATATGTCACCACAGTGCCATACCTCTTGTATGAAACAACAGCAGACCAGCACCCTGCTCATACATAGACACCTACAACACAAACTGAATACATTACGAAGACCACAATCAGTGTTAATAACAGCTATAATGCATCACAACTGGACAGCTACACATCCTGACATGTAAGCATTAAACTTTCCAGCTGAAAACATGTTATACAGAATTACATTGCTAAACCTTAGTACATTTACCCTGTGCATCAGAACAATATTAGCATGTCCCTGCATCGATGGTATGGATGACAGGGATGTGGCACAGGTATCATCATATGCACAAGGTGTGTTGTGCATTTGCCAGAGACCTAGGCTGAACTGTTTGGTTGACATCATGTGGGGGGGTTTGTTATTAATTGGGCTGTACAGATGTGGTGTGTGTAGGTATGGAGGTGCCCTAGCTGTGTTGGTGATGTGTGTGTGTGTGTATGTATGCAGACACTTCTGCCATGTGACTGCCCTATACAGGGGTTTGTTCGACAGCTGCAGACCATACATGGCAGGGTGAACAGTTTACTGTGTCCAGCCACAGACACACTAATTGTGCCTGCCAAGGGTTCTACAGGCACTAGCAGGTACAAGCCCAAATATGGTACTCTCCCCTGATGATGACAAATGTCCGCTGGATCTGGGTCCCTGCTGGGATCAGCAAGGACCACATGCATGTGGCCTGCTGTGTTGTGGTGTGGACAGCACCCCCCCTGCAGTGCTGATGTTGGGACTGCCACTACAGGAGTGGCTGTGACCTGTTGTACATCCACTTAGACCTCCACCTGTTGGTGTCGCTGACCTATGTCCACGTGGCTGTTGCCCTACTCCCATCATATTCTCTAACACAGACATTGCACGGTCGAGGATTTCCACCATCTCACCCAACCATCTATCCAGGACCTCTGCAAACTAATGGTGGGCACCTGCAAGATCAAAGATGTTGCCAAGTACAGCAGAATGAGTAGCCCTCTGGAGCCTTACACTTTGTCTGGTATAATGTTCCATACATGCCTGTGCCTCCATGATGGCCTGAAACATGCATCTGGTGACACATGCTGTGGCACTTCTGCCAGGGGCATGATGGCCAGCAACCCTCCTATGAACACCCCTGTACATCTGCCTGTGTGGTACCTCGCCTGTCATCTGGCTATGGCTGCTGTGTACAGAAACACTTGCCATAGTCACCCTACTGTCCTGTCCCATGCCAACACCCACCAACTGTCTCTCATCTATAGCCACTGGTGATGGGGTATGTATAGGCACTGCGATTGTGTGCGGGGATGGGGTGGATAAAAGTGGGATGTCAAATTATAGCACAGTTTCAGCCCCTGACAATCCTGCCTGTGCCTCATCATACCTATTATCATTGTCAGAGTCTGTATGGACACTAACATCAATTTGCCTGCAGGAGGGACCTTGATCCACCTCGCCACCTGTGAGGGAAAAACAACTTGCCACCTGTGAGGGGGAAAACAAAAAACACAATTTAAGACCTGTACATCATTGCTTACCTCTACACACACACACACACACACACACACACACACACACACACACACACACACACACACACACACACACACACACATTTACAGGTAAGGTGGCACAAAGATATTTACATGGACCTCTCATTACCTAACAGTCAATATGTATGACATATGACACTCAACAGCATGCATTGCAGCTATACTCAATCCTTGTTACCAACATTATACTTCTCTGTGATGCATGAGTTGTGTTAGTAGGTGATTTCCTTCCCCTGGAACACACTTCACCCATGTAGACAGTATTGATGTGAACTTGTTCAGCACCTTGGCATGTACTGTACACCATACCTCACAAGTGTACACACCATTGCTGAATGGGTATGTGTGTGGCAATTATGTTTGCTCTGTTGTTCACAGCCCCTATGTGTTTGTCTGACACATATCTGGGATGGTATGATGACAGATGTCAATAGTGAATGTCCAGATCTCATCATCAGCAGTGCATGTATGAGCAATAAAATCCAATTGCACTGACAACCTTCAAAGCTTACTGTGGCTATGAGGAGTGTACACACCCTTTTTGACATGCCAGCCTCTGCCATGACATGCAATGAGGCCACAATACTGCATATGCTAACATTACACACACCTGATATGTGACATATGACCTGTGCAATCAAATGCAGTATGAAACAAATGTGTTAGTTGTGCAGATGCTGACTGAAATGCATACAATATGTGGGTTGCATAAGTGTGCACACCCTTAACATGATGGTTTGTTGCAGCACCTGTGAAGTGCACTACAGCAGTCACAATTCCTGGAAGGGGTATACTAGCATGGCCCATCTTCACTTGCCATTATTTGGTCACTTTACCCTACAAATGTCCCCCAGCTCTGCTGGATTGCAAGATCAGCTCACGTGAACAGCCCTTGGAGGTCACACAGTGGCTTCATCATTGCTGTGGAGTCAGGGTTATGTCTGGCACAATTCATGACCTTGACTGTGTTCAGATACAGCCATTCTTAGTGAGCTTTGGATGTATTCTTCAGTTCACTGTTGTGTTTTAGGATGATACCCCTCCCCATCCTCAGCCTTATTGCAGATGCTTGACAACTATGGGCCACACGTGAGTGTTATTTTGCATTGTTCCATATTCAAAACACCATGTCTACCAGCCTAGTTCCTGCTAATGAACAGCAAACCTAAAGGTGTACACTGGCACCAGCAAGGTACAGATGGAGATGGTGGGCCTGAAGTGAAGTGAGGTGTTGTTTGTGCACCACATGTATCTTTATTAATACTGTTTGTAGGTTTCAGCCTTGGTCTTGGTACACCATTACACATTTCAACACATGCCTTTGGGAGACTTGATGTTATGCATATGCTACCTGTAGAGAGCCCTGGAGGATGTTTCCTGTGCAACAACTCTTCCATCTTATTACCCTAACCCATAGGCCACACTTATGCAGAGTCCAGGTGATTGTCAACACATGTACTGCACAGGCAGCACTTTCTAGACGTTCCTGCAAGTTCCTCAGTGTTGCTGCATGTTTCTGGGCAGCCTCCATGATCAATTTGCAAATTGTGTTGTCATCTGTCTTGGATGGGCATCTGTTTATTTTCTACATTAATGTTGTCCCATACTTCATAGTCACATACATGACTGTCTGCACTGTTTGCCATGGTATATGCAATGGTGAGGTAATGCTACATATCCCACTCCTGAGTGCTACCTTTTGGATATGGGATCCATTCCACGGTTTGTAAGACATGTGCAAACCATGGCTGCCACTGTTGCAGGTGAGTGGGCAATGTCATGGACATACTTGTTGGACAGCAGACCATTACTCGGTGTGACATTGAGGCCCTGTACTTGATGGAAGGTGCATACTCAAAAAGAGTGAATGCTGTCAGTACCTCAAATGCTGCTTCCACAATATGTTATTTGGAGTGTGTGCACAGATATGCTTCCAGTGTTTGTTAAGGTATGTATTTCCATATTTGTTGTACTAACATAGTATTCCATATTACACATTCATTGCTCATGTTAGGATTGCATTACAGGTAGTAAAAGGTGTGGAATGTGTTATTGTGATATGCCGTTGTGTGGATCTGTAACAGTTGCCATTGTAATAGTTGTGTATACACTGTTGTAGCCACTTTATAAGGGTAATGTTTCAGACATGTCCCTAGTGTATGCCATTTATCCCACCATTATGTTCACCTCTGTCCACACATCTTGCACTGACAGGTTGTTAGATGTACTGCTGGACTTTTACATACCCTTCAGATATGCCATCATGGTGACCACTGTGATGCAGTGCAGTTAACAGCAACAATAAGTGAACATGTGCAACATGCATTATGGATAGGTGTGTTAAATGTGTGCATGGCAAATACCATGGCCATAACATGGCCAGTGTATTGGCAAACCTGAACAAAACAACTCCATGCTCACCAGCTACAGGCTGCTGCCCCAGTTGAATACCAGAGGAACCTACATAGTTGTGTGAGAGATGTAATGTCAGTAGCCACACCTGTGGCATTGGTACAAGGTGGGAGCAGCATTTCAGTACATCAACAGTACAAACCCACAATACTAGAGATTATGCACATATGTTCATTACTACACTGCAGCAACAGACCATGTTATCTGACATATGCATGAAGATACTTTACAGATGAAGATGGATAAGAAACAGTGGTCTACTAATGTGCACTGTGACCTTACCTGCATGCTCCTCATCCATTGTGTGGGTAGCACCCACTTTCACAATGCTATCGTCAGGTTCCTGGCTTGGCTGGTAGGTGGGTGCCCCAAGGCTGGTGAGGAGCTCCTCAGCATGTGTGAGTGGGGGCTGGATGGCATGACCCCCACCTGTTGCTAGC